>NW_006408623.1:2811927-2824321 GCF_000296735.1 Chrysochloris asiatica
TGGATTCTGTTGGCTAGGATTTTGTTGAGAATTTTTGCATCTATGTTCATGAGGGATATTGGTCTATAATTTCTTTCTTAGTAACGTCCTTCCCTGGTTTTGGTATGAGGGTTATGCTTGCTTCATAAAATGTATTAGGAAGTTTTCCATCCTCCTCTATCTTCTGTAATAATTTGAGTAGAATTGGTGACAGCTCTTCCCTGAATGTTTGCTAGAACTCTAATGGTTGGCTTTTGAACTTTTTCTTGGTCAGTGATTGAGGATGTTTTGTTTCCATGTTATACTCTGCTGTTTACTCTCAGGATCCTAGTGATGAATCCATGGCTCATCACCTGTAACCATTTTTTTGTTTTTAAAGAAACTTTTGCCTTGCTTGGACTATCATTACAAATTTTGTTTGCAGATGTCCAAGAGCTTCTGTTTATGCTCTTCTGTGAATTGCTTCAGTACTTGTCCCACACAAACTTTTCAAAACCCAAGTCTGTCATGGATTATTTCATAGGAAGAGCCATGGCTGATTTGCAAGTGATTTGACACATAATCCACTGTTCTTGTCTATTCAGCAGAATCATTTCACTTGCATGATCAATGTTCTCATGAGCTGTGAATTGGCAATTTAATATAACCAGAATGTGGATAACTTTTGAGTCACCCACACAGTATTTTTGCAATTGTATGTCTCTTAAGATAAACTGAGAGAAGAAAAAAGAAATATCTACTTATTTCTTCTTGTTGTAAATCTTTGGGGGATCAGAAAACCTCATCATTCTCCCATGGGCTAGCTGATGTGCTTGAATCACTAACTTTGTAGTTCAAAATCCAGTGCTGATCCTACAGCATCACTGTGCACCCCAAAATATACTTGTATTTTTATATGAAAATACTTATAAGTGGTATAGAAAGGGCCTCTTATAGGAATTCACACATTTATTATTTCTTTCTGTGGATTAGAGATACAATTTGGTGCCATTACATTGCTTTATTATAACATCCTTCCTATTTTTTTGTGCTATTCTTGCTACATATGATACATCTTTATATGTTACAAATGCAACAATATAGTTTTATAATTATTGCTTTGTACAATTGTCTTTTCAAATTAATTAAAGAAAGAGAAAACTATTTTGTTCTCTTTTATAGCTAACTGTATAACTTCCTTTAACTGATGCTCTTGATTTATTTCTGTGGATTTGAATTGTAGTCTATTGTCATACCCTCTCAAACTGAAGAACTTCTTTTAGATGTTCTTGTAGGGCACGTCTGTTAGCAACAAATTCTGTCAGTTTCCATATATCGAAGAGGGACAGATTTTCCTTTTAGCGCTTTGAGTATGTAATCTCACTGCCTTCTGGCAGCCATTATTTCTAGTGAGAAATTAGCTGTAGATAATACTGGGATTCCTTTGTATGAGATGCCATTTCTCATTTGTAGCTTTCAAGATTTTCTCTTTTTCTTTGTTTTTCAATTGTTTGACTATGATCTGTATATGTGTGTGGTTCCTATTTGAAGTTCACTGAGTTTCTGGGATGCATAGAGTAGTAATTATGTCAGATTTAGAAAGTTTCATGCCATTGTTTCATTAAATACTTTTTATGCCCCCTTCTCTCTATCTTCCCTTCCTGGTATCCCCATTATACGTACTATGGTGTCCTTTTCCAGCAATTCGTTCTACTAGATGCAGTATCCAAAGTGAGTCAAAATCTTGGGCAATGTGCTGTGATCTGTAAGGTTTTTATTGGTTAAATTTTTTCTTTTTTTTTTCTCTTAAGCTGTCTTATTTTAAGAGGTCATCTTCATCTTCTTTTGTAAATCTAACAGATATCCTCCCACTTGTTCAGATTTATTCATCCTTTATTAGTTGAAGCATTCAACAATGATAGTTTTTGCTCTCAATCCTTAATAATGTTACGTTCATTATATTTGAAATTGTTTAGCTTTCTCATGGAGAAAAAAAGAGCACAGGTATAAACCTTTTATAGTATCCACATGCTAGTCCTGCAACACAGTGTTAATACAACGTTTTACTGATACTTGGACAATTTCTATGATGAAGAGAGATCAATAAGAGTGACTGTCACCTGACACATCTTGAAAGTCAAAAGCTATGATTTTTCATCCATTGTTCAATCCATTTCAATATCTGGTTTATATTATTCTTTAGCTCTTCTGGGTTATTGCAAAACAACTGATGTACTATTTCTTCACTGTAGGAGGCCCTGGCTTCCTCATCAAGAACCTGAAAAATTTCACACTGAATATTGTCATGTAGTTTCTTCTCATTATAGCCCCTTGTTTCAAGTCTTTTGTACAATACACTATTATCTATTCTCAGCACCAAAACAATATGAAACTAGTGTTTGGGGAAGAAGTCACAACCATGGTAATCAACAGCCATGCCACCTTCTTCCATTTGGTTCTCTAACTCATCAACGACTCTATCTTCATCTAAAATGGGACAATCATATTCTTCATCATAGCCATCATATAACTGTCCTTCTAAAGTGAAATCACCCACGTTAATGTATTTCAGTTCTGATCTTGATGTTTGGACTAGTTCTTTGCCTAATGTGAGTTTTCCAACCTCTGCTGTACCTGGTACTCTATAACATGTTTCCATCTCCCAGTCCGGACAGGGCCGTAGTTCTAGTTCGTGATTCATTAATTTTTGGACATAACTCACCAGACCTTTCATTCTAGTTTGCCTGAGTCTGGAGCTCTGCTGAACCCACCCATCATAGAGGACCCTGCTGGTATTTGAAATTCTGGTGGCCTCACTTCCAGCATCAAAACAGCATGCTAGCCACCACAGAATAAGAAACTGACAGACAGGTGGCAGTAACCTCAGGAATTCTAAAGAAAGAGAAGTTCCTTCCATCTGGAGTAGTTGGGAGGCTCATAAGGGAGGTTACATTTACATCTCCATAGGGTTTATAGAGAGTCACCCATTTCAGATGGGGGATGGTAATAATCATTCAAAACCTCTTTTTTGTATGAGACAGAGAATAAAGAGCTAGCCTGTAGCAGAATTTTCTGGAAAGGGAGTAAATGAAATCATTGAGAGGATAGTTTAGGACCTAACTACAGAGGGTCTTAATGACAGGTTTAGGAGTTTGGCCTTTATTTCGCAGGAACTGCTTATGGAGTGAACAATTAAAGTTTAGGATGGTACCTCAAATCTCCATGCATAAGGATATATTGCAAATATGGCACCAGGATGGAAGGAAAAAATGTCTAGAGCTAGCCCAGAAGTGTCCGCATTTGTGATGAACCTGGAGAAGCATTCTTGATTGTTCCTCTCATATTAACTTCAGTGGTGCCTGGGGGCACCACTCACCAGATAATGGGTTGCTTTGTGAATAGTTTCAGTAAGAAAACCATTCTGGCCAAACAGTGAGACACTCTAGAATGTGAAAAAGATGACACATTTCAGAGGAAGATTTAGTAGCAGTTGGACACATGGTGGGCTATTGGACAGTCAAGAGTCCACAAAGTGTCGACATGATCACCAGTGTTAAAATTAATTTAAAAGAAGAAATTCAGGAACTGTAGAATAAGATAGCTCTTGCCATAGAGAAAAACTCAACTTTTATTTATTTATTTTTTTGAAAAAACAATTTGTTGCTGAGCCTTTCCCAATCCGTGAACAACCAACTTGGTCTTGTCCTGTAACAGTCTTGATTTTTAAGTGAACAGCTCCTCTTGGAAAATCCGAAATGTCTCACTTTTCCTGCCAATTAAAGGCATTACATTAAGAAAGAAAGAAAGAATGAAAAAAAGAAAGAAGCATTTTTGAAAAGTCTTTTTAGTTTCCCCACCAGGACAGAGATTTCTGAAAAGACAGAGGCACTGCTGCGTTAGACAGCACATAAAGAAACCAAGCTCGAGGGACAAATTGCAAATGAATGAAGGGAAACTGCAGCCAGAGGGAATGTGACAAACAACTGTTATATTCCAAATGGTCAATCAAAAGCTGGAACCACCTGAATGTAGCAGACGTCTATTATGATAAAAATAATGATCTCAGGACAAGGCAACCTTAATGATTTGCAAATTTAAGTACAAAATAAATATGCATTTGTGTTTAACTGGTAACTTTCAAGTGCTAGCCATTTGGTGTGGCTGGAGAGTATTACCTGGACAGTGGGGGACCCTTTTAAAGTGAAAGGGGAAGCAAATAATTCATCTTCATTTTAATTTCAATACAATTGTAGGGTATAGCTGTGCATTTGAACCATGAATGATACACGGAGGGCATCTTTTTCACATTCCAGAATATCTCACTGTTTGGGCAGAATGGTTCTCTTACTGGAATTGTTCACAAAGCAACCTATTATATGGTGAGAGGTACCCTCCGGGCACCATTGAAATTAATATGAAAGGGACAATCAAGAATGCCAAGTGCAGTGCATGAAACACAGGTAGGTGGTGGAAGAGAGATAAGCTACCTAGGAGGTTTAAGTTGCAGCTTCGGAAGCTGCAGAGCGATGTGTTACACAATTTACATTCCAGCCAGTCTCGATTTTAGAACTGGTAATGAAAAGCTCATATCATTAAGTGTTGAGTCCATAAACACACACACAAAGCTTTGCAGCACAAGGGAGCTAAACCATGGGTAAGTAGACAAAGAAGATAATCAGAGACCTGGAGGACAGAGCTGGCCTTGCTTTCCCAGAATTCACTTGGATTTGGCAGTTTCACCTGCAAATCACACTGCGTGGTGTGGCCACGGTTGGATTATTGCAAAGACAGACTCCTCAGCCTCGGCACTAGTGACTTTTGGGGTGCTGGGGGCTGTATCATGCATTGTAGGATGTTTAACAGAACATACTAAATACCAGAAGCACCTACTCAGGTGTGACAATAAAAATTGTCATCAGACGTTGCCAAATGTCTTTTGCAGGGGAGTGGGGAAGGGAGCAAACTGCTCCCATTTGAGAACCAGGATCTAGTGCTGTAGGAGAAGCACTAGACTGCAAACAGTAAGGTTGGCAGTTTAAAGCCACCAGCCGCTCCTTAGAAACCCTGATTCACAGGGTTGTTGTGAATCAGAACCAAGTCAAAGACCCTTAACAACAACAACCTTAAAAAACAATGCTATGAGTTGAAATGGACTCTAAATCACCTTAAAGGGGTCCCTGGATAATCCCTGGGGGAGGCAAATGGTTAACACGCTCAGCTTCTAATGGAGAAGCTGGAGGTTCAAGTCCACCCAAAGATGCCTTGGAGAAAAGGTCTGGTGATCGGACCAAAACTAAACCCACTGCCATAGAGTCGATTCTGAATCACAGTCACCCAGTACAGGGTTTCTGAGACTGTAACTGGATGGGAGCAGACAGCTTCCTTCTTCCTCCCACTGAATGGCTGGTGGGTTCAAACCACCAACCTTGTGGATAGCGGTCCAATGCTTATCCCAAGAGGGCTCTTACTTCTGAAAATTCAGCCATTGAAATCCTGTGGAGACTTGTTCTTCTCTGACACATGGAGTTGCCGTGAGTCAGAATCGATGTGAAGAAATTGGTGATACCTTGAAGGAAAATAACAAACTCAACCATTTCAGGGGCTTTTCTCCCCTTGTAATCTCACGTGCATTACTTACTACGTAAAGAGTATACCAGATGAGAAAGTGTTGATTTTGGAGAAAAAAATTATATTGCACACCAATTAATCAGGAGGGCAACCCAACAGTAGTCTCAAATAACCAATTTACATGAGTGTTCTAGAAAAATCTCTTTATGGATTCCCCCCCCCGCAGCCTATCTTAAACAACTGGGAACATATTCAAGCTCAGATCCATTCATGTAATGAGTGATATGTTCTTTGTCCCAGTGTTAGAAATGAATCCCGATGTCGCATAAAAGACACTCGGTGAGACTAAATTACCTTGGCAAAGTAAAATTTACTCTTCCAAGAGGGTTCGTGCACATAGCCGTCCATACACGAACAGGCCAGCGAGCACACCGAGTGGGCAGTCCACTCGGGTTTTTAATCCCTGACGCGAGTCTCAAGGCTGTGTCTCACCCTATTGGTTGGGTTTTGACCACACAATCTATTCCCTTACTCAGTTGGCTAGTTCAAATTTTTAAGGTGCACATTCCTACTTTAGGAAAAGAAGAGAGGGGTCAGTCTTTGCTCCAGGAAGTAGTTTAAGGAAAAAGAAAGTTATCATAAATTCCTTACTCCAGGAAGTGGTTTAAAGAAAAAGAAAGTGACCATAAATTCTTTACTCACTTCAGGAAGTAACCAAAGAAAAAGAGAGAGAGATCATAAAGTCTTTACTTCAGGAAATAAAAAAGTTACCCGAATATTATAATAAACAGGATTATAATTTTTTCCCACACCAGTATAAAATCTATTAAGGGACCATGGCGAAATAGCAGCCAGAAACCTTCTCTGTTTGAAGAGGTATAAAAAGAAGTCAAGTCCATTTTGTAAACAAGGACAGGGCAGGGGACAGAGAGAGCAGAGGGTCTTATAGTCATTAGACTAGTAGAAGTAGGAAGGAGATATTTTGATTTTTTGGCAGCAAGTTACTCCTTAGAATTACATGCTGGCTGCATGGTTAATACCCAGATCAAATCCATTGTTGCCAAGTAGATCCCACCACACAGTGACCCTTCAAGACAGTATGCCCCACAGGGTTTCCGAGCTGATGAGTCTTTACAGAAGCAGACTGCCACATCTGTCAACCACAGAGCAGCTAGCTGGTGGGTTCAAACCACTGACCTTTTGATCAGCAGCCAAGCACTTTAGCCACTGTGCCACCAGATCTCCTGTAAGGTTAGTTCTGGGAGTTAAATTAGTTTCTGCTGTGCCTTTTCGAAATCTTCAGATAGGAGTAGATTTTTAGTGGTAGACTATGTAGGGGGTTATGTTGTTCAACAGGTTTCAGAGGAATTTCTAGACTAAGACCAGGAAGAAAAACCTGGTGATCTTCTTCTAAAAATCAGCCGGTCAAAACCCTGTCAATCATGGCACTGTGATCCCACGAGTCAGGGGCCAACCCGAGAGCAGCTAACTGTAACAACAATAATCAGTTCTATGAGGGCAGAGACAACATCTGCTTTATTTGCCATTTCATTTATGTGGTTGCTGTTCAGTGCTGTTAAGTCAGTTCCAACTCATAGTGAACTTGTATAGGGTTTCCGAGAGGCAGTTGATGGGTCTGAAGTGCTGACTTTGAGGTTAGCAGTTCTGTGTTTATCCTACAGCACCACCCCAGGAGTCCTCTCATAGCACCTAGATACAGCAAGTATATCTATTGAATGAATGGACAAAGGAGAACTGAAATGCCAAGTTTCAAGCAAATAAACTAGCACGGGGCTCCTTAACACCAGGAATCTTTTCTTATTTATTCTGTGTTTCTCTGTGGTCAACACTTAGTAGGTGGCCCCGATCGTTTGGGCAGCAAAGGCCGGTTGGTTGACACAGACTTTGCAGCATTTACCTGATAGAATATAGGCTGGTGACCAGACCACCTGTTCAGTCACACCCTCATTCAATAGAAGGCAGATGTTACTATGAAGTAAGAAGTCTAATAGGGATGAGAAGACAACTTCAACACACCTTTGCAAGAGGACTTCACCCCGCCCCCCATTTGATAGATGAGGACTTGAAAGCTGTGAGGGATCTTGCCTGTCAGTATCACGCTCTTGTGACTAGAGAATTTCTGCAGTTTCACTGCATCTCTTACGCAGGAGGTGACATTCTTGGCCACGAAGCAATCTAGGCAAAAGCTCAGGCACAGACTGTGCAAATTAAATCATCTCAGGCATCAAGGAGCGTATGTTCTTTTGAAATGGCATTATCTCTCACATGGAAAGTTGAACAACTCATCTAAAATGAAAAATCAAGAATGCCAAAAAGCAGAGCTGCTGGAAGAATACTGATATGGTATTTGGGGAAGAACAGGAAATTCTAGAGAACAGAGGGACCAGGAATGACATCCTGAGATGTGAGCTAGACTGTTGGCATGGCAGGATCCAGAAGTGATGCTGAACTATAATGACAATAAAAGGGCCCTTTAAGAATCCGGAAGAAGATAAAGACAGGATCCAGTAGCAAAGACTGGCAATGCTGTAAAGCACCAAGAGACTGACACAGGCATGGCAAGAAAACATAACTAAAAATTATTCAATCATACCACATGCTTGCAGGGAAACTCGGCCAGGAAAGGAATGAGAATTAAATACAAGCAAGGTATGTTTATATAATTCAGCAGTTCAGAAAGACAGAAAATTGCACTGTAAAGATATTTCAAGGGTTTCTAGCCCCAGTTGAAGCAACAACAACAAAAATTAACGAAACGTTCATTAACACGAAGAAGGGCGAACACAATTCTCTTCTATCCCCACCTCATCTTCTCAACCAACGTTACTCGGAGACATCATATTTCATGGGAGAATTCCAGGACATGATTATAAAATACAACACCCATTTATGCAATTTGCACTGAGTTTGGTTAGGCAGCCTATGTGGCCGACCTCTTGAATTAATTGCATTAAATGTTTTCAGTTATAGAAAGAAGATTCATGACACAGAGGCCATACATGAAATATGGCATGCAGGTAGTAATTACCTCGAATTGCATTCTGGAGTCTTTGAAGATAAATGAGCCAACAATGGGAATTTGATAGCTAGCTAACATTGCAATTAGCTACAGGTACAGCGCAGTGACCTATATAACTTACTATTTTTAAAAAATCTAAAATTTACACAGGTTAATAGCATAAAAGATTCTTTGCTGTTACTCACGGCAGAAATGCCGTTCTATAAATGTACTTGAGTGGCCTTCTTATGATAATTGCTTAACTCTTCTTGAATAGGTTGTATTACTCATGTTAATTCTCAGGTTATGAAAAGGAAGGTTTCAGACTACACTAACGTTCAGTGAGTATTCCTGTGTCCTAGGCAGTTGGACAAATGGTACCCCATTGGCTCTTCCCATTGGTTCTATGTGGGAGATATTCTCCCATTCCACGAATGTAAGAGATGGCTTACCTGAGACAACATGGTGATGAATGGAGAAAATCCAACCAGATGCTCAACTTTACCTGTGGGTAGTAGCTGCCCTTATTGCCCACCCTTCATGGGGTTAGGGTCTTTGGGTGATGCAAATAGTCTGTGCCTGATTACTAACCAAAAGGTTGATGGTTTGAATCTTCCCAGTGGCACCATGTAAAGAAAACCTGGGGATCTGCTATTGTAAAGTTTACAGCCAAGAAAATCCCCGGGAGAACTTCCCCAAATCAATTCAACAGCAACAGACAATAGGAAACAAACACAGTCCAGGGATAAGAGCGAGGCGAGCTCTTGAATGTGGGACTGTCCTTTTCTCTTGCTTCTTTTCTGCTGACCTTGATGTCCTCTCGCTACCAGATTCCTCACTGGACACCTGGATAGTTACTCTCCCCTCTTTGCTCACTGTACTCTCCTGAGAGAAGTCCACATGTAAGAGGTGGGGAGCTTTACCACACCTCCTTGAATGAATATCACTGACATGTTAAATCTCTTCTTCACTTCACCTGGTTCAAGTCAGGTTTCAGGGAACTGAGATAATTCTGATGAAGGCCTCAGTACTCAATGTCCTTCTCTTTGGTTGCCTGCCTCCTCTAGGAGGCCCTGCAGCCCTACCTTCCCTTTGAATACAGACTTCATCCCTGTAGAAATGGTTGGTGAGACTTTACACCTGGCCTGACTACAGGGCATGTCTGACTTTAGCTTTCTGCCTTGATCTTAGCCACTTGGCTCTTGTCTCTGGTCCCTGGAATGACCTCCTTGTGCACTGCTTACCTGCCTCCAGGAGAACTGGACCACACGGGGAGAGCTGATGCTGGAAAGGGTTGCTCTGGTGACTACACTGTGGAGGGGCACTGACCAGAGCTGACAATGGGCAGAGCGTGGACTGAGTATTGGAGACTGTTCAGATCCATTGTTTTCCCTGCCTTCCATGAGCTTGGGAACTGGATTCCCAAACTCTAGGAAATCGTGGCTGTTGTTGGAAACCGTCAGGCCGATTCTGACTCACGGCGACCCCATGTGTTACAGAGTAGAACAGCTGTGCTGAGTTTTCTTAGCTGTCCCCATTACAGAAGTGGTTGGCCAGGTCTTTGTTGTACAGAGCGAGTATCAGGTGGATTTTAACTACAGACCTTGGATTAGTGCTAAGCACTGTACCCGCAGGACCCCTTCCGATTGTACCTTGTTGTTGTTGTTGTTGTTGTGTGTCATCTGGTTGGCTCCAACTCATAGCAACCCTGGATCGGGCTTTCGAGGATTCACTGGTGAGTTTGAACCGCTGACCTTGTGGTTAACAGTCTAGGGCTTATCTTACAGTGCCACACCATGTGTCCTTATAGTTGTACCTTATCGGTCACTTTCCCTACTTTCCCCTCACTCTCCTCTCCCTTTGTTGTTGTTAGGTGCCATCGAGTTGGCTCTGACTCATAGCAACACTATGTACAAAAGGGCAAAACACCACCCGGTCCTGTGTCAACCTCACAACTGCTGCTAAGCTTGAGCCCATTGCTGCTGCCACTGTGCCAATGCATTTGGTGGGGTGTCCCCTTCCTTTTCACTAACCCTCCACTTTACCCAGCATGATGTCCTTCCCTAGAGACTGGTTCCTCCTGATATGTCCCAAGTAGGAGAGATGAAGTCCGGCTATCTTGACGTCTACGGAGCATTCTGGTTGTACCTCTTCTAACAGAGAACCTCTTCTCTCTTTAATCAAGTCCAAATTCCAATCGTTTCTCCTTTGGTGCTCTTGAGCTTCAAGGCACCTAGTAAAATTCACATGGCTTCCCTTCACACACACACACACACACACACACATACCCCGGGCTGGAGTTTAAGATGGAACCAGCTGGACAGCAGCTGGAGTGACTGGGACAATTGGTACCATAGTCAGGTATGTGACTTTTGAAGTTCTTAAGACCAAGCTTTGTTCCTGGGGGTCACAGGACCTCTCTAATACCCAGTATTCTCATCTGTAAAATAGGAATATTAGAAGCAACCTGTAATATTGCTGCTACTCAACCATTTCAAATGATAATCACAGCAATTTCATAGGTTTCAGTCTAAGTAATAACACTCACCTCATGGGTGCCTGCTATTGGGAGATGAAGTGAGAGACTGGGTGCAGAACCAACTCAACAGCACTTTACGACATTTTAATGAAAAGAGAAGCCTGGTATGGCACTGTCGGATAAGCACTGGACTGTTAACCACAAGGTCAGTGGTTCAAACCCACCAACCACACCTTGGAAACCCTGTACAGGGCCACACTATGAATCAGAACCGACTCAGTGACACTTAACAACATCATTAATGAAAAAGCATCCTGGTGTGGTATTGTGGGATAAGCACTGTGCAACTAACCACAACTAGCCACTCCTTGGAAATCCTATACAGGGTAGCTATAATTTGGAAGTAATGCAAAAGGAGCCCTAGTGGTGTAAAGGCTTAAGCATTTGGGCTACTAACTGCAAGTTCAGTGGTTCAAACACAGCAGCTTCTCCTCAGGAGAAAAAATATGATTGTCAGAGCCCATAAAGACTTACTGACTCATCAATCCCAGGGAAGGAGCCCTGGGAGTGCTGTAAGATGAACACTGGACTGCTAACTATAAGGTCAGCAGTTCAAGTCCATCAGCCAGCTCCACAGGAGAAACGATGTTTTCTGCTCCCGGGAAGATTCACAGCCTTAGAAACCCTATAAGGATCATTATGAGTCAGAATTGATTTGGTGGCAGTGGGTCCAATCCTATAGGGGTGCTATGAGTCAGAATCATGGCCTTGGGGTATTAGAGAAAACTTTATTCTGGTGATGGTGGTGGTGGTGATGGTGGCGGGGCAGGGGGTGGGGGGAGAGAGGTGTCCCATGTATCACCTGAGAAGCAAGCCTGTTTCTTATAGTCTTGGCTGCCCACCTGCTTCAGATAAGAGCTAAGTCTGAAAAATCAGCCTGAACAGTTTGGAAACATTAAAATGTTACATCAATGGGCAGAGAGTATTCAACAAATGAATACAGACGCAGACTCTGGCCCTGAACTAGAATGGTGTTGTTGTTGTTAAGTGCCGTCGAGTCGATTTCGACCCATACAGACCCTATATAGGGTTTCCAAGGAGCAGTTGGTGAGCTTGAACCACCGACCTTGCAGTTCAAATGACTTTATAGTCTGACGCATTAGAATAGTCCCAAGAAAAACAGGTAGTTCTTCTAAAAAATATATATTGAGATATATCAGGAGCCTTTATTTTTCACGTATTACATTGGGCAAACCTATCCTAAATGAACAACATTGCGAAGTATGAGTATTCTGGAACACTTAATTGTGCTCATGAGGAATCTGTACCTGGACCAAGAGGCAGTTGTTCAAACAGAACATGGGAACACT
>NW_006408623.1:2825246-2829361 GCF_000296735.1 Chrysochloris asiatica
GATGGCACCTAATGACAACAACAACTCTAAATGACCTCTTTAAAGTGTTAAGAAACAAAGATGTCACTTTGAGAACTAAGATGCACTTGAATGAAGCTATGGTGTACATATTTATATGTATAAGGGTGAGTCAAAAATTATCTGCCTTTTGTCTGTAGAATTTTTTTTGATCAACTTTTAGAAAAGTAAAAATACACCATTTTTCAACACAATCTCCTTGCTTTTCAACACACTTTGTCCATCTGTCAACAAGCTTTCATATTCTCTTATTAAAAAATGTTTTAGGCTGAGCTCAGAGCCACAAATGCACTGCTGTCTTCACTTCTTCATCAGAGGGGAATCTTCATCCGCAAAGGGCTGCTTCCAGGGGACCAAACAGGTGACAGTCCTCTGGAGCAAGATCTGGACTATAGGGAGAATGCTTTGACACCTCAAAATCAAGTTTTTGCAGAGTGATAGTCATGTGGGCAAAGATATACAGACGTGCATTGTCATGAAAATTCACAAGGCCCTTGGATGGCAGTCCTCTGTGTTTAATCTAAGGTTTAGGCTTCAGCTCTTTGGTGAGTGTGTCATTGTAATGAGTACTGCTGATTGTTGAACCTTTTTCCTGATAGTGTTCCAACACTGGCCCTTGAGAATCTCAGAAAACTGTAAGCATCAATTTCCCAGCTGATGGTTGACTTTTGAACTATTTCTTGCCCAGAAATTGAGGATGTTTCCATTCCATACTCTGCCATTTACTCTCAGGCTTGTTGTGATGAATCCAGGTCTCATCACCTGTAATGATGTTTTTTAAAGAAAATTTTACCTTCCTTCCTGTATCACTCCAAAGTTTGTTTTCAGATGTCCATGTTCACACTGGCACAGCAATGACCTTGAACGGAAAGTACTGATAAGACAGTGCTGCCAACAGAAGTTTTAATGTAACTGGAGTGAGGATAATTTTTGACTCATCCTTGTATATGTCTTTGTGTATCTGTATACCTTCACCCAACTCACAGTACAAAGTTAAATGTATAGATCGTGAATCGGGTGAAGGTTTACAGAACAGATCAGTTTTCTATTAAACAATACATATACATTTTGTTTCATCTCTTCAACGACAATCTCTACAATGTAACATCACTAATCCCACTTCCTCCTTGTGATTCCTGTTTTCAGTCCTCCTTCTTTATTAACTCATCTGATCTTTGTCCCTGGGTAAAGATTGCCCTTTTGATCTCGAAGGGTTGACTATTGGAAGACGTGTGTACCTACCTCTCTAGTGTTATTGTTCCCTTTAGGGGCAAATCTATTGGTTGAAATTTGAGCCATTGTTATGAGTTTCCTGATACTTCAGTCACCTCACTGCATGAAAAAGCTAGACAATGAATAAATGAACTCGGAAGAAGAACTGATGTATTTGAATTCTGCTGTTGATGAAGAACCATTGAATGTACCACAAGCTGCCAGAAGAACAAATATATCTTGAAAGAAATACAGTCAGGTTATATAATGTTGGCTATAAAAGTGGTAGATTCCCTCAGTATTCCTAACTGCAAGACAAACCTATGGTGTATGTAGAACCCAACATGTTGTCCCCATGCAACTTGGGGGGCAAGGATCACTGAGACGGGTGGATGCAATAATAAAGTTCTTTTCTCTGGAAATAAGAGTAGGGTTGCACAGTCATAATGTAATTGTGAAAATAAAAGGAGGAGGAGAAGGAGAAAGAATAATGCTCTTCAGTGAGGATGACAAGATTTCATGTACATTGGACATGTGATCAGGAAGGACGTGATACTTGGTGATATAGAGGGTCAGTGAAAGACAGGAAGACCCTCAATGAGATGGACTGACACTGTAGCTTCAACAATGGGCTCAAACATAGCAACGATTGTGAGGCTGGTGCAGGGCCAAGGTACTGCTTCATTCCGTTGTACACAGAGTTGCATTGAGTTGGAACCAACTTGACATCACCTAGTAACATAATCGTATTGTTCTGTATCCACATAGATAGAGTTCTTTCATACCAGCAGCCAGTTTCTATACAGCATGAGCATCCTCCTGTGTAGGAAAATCAATAAAGACAATAAATACATGGCAACCCCATTGAGGGCTGCTTTACTAAGTGATTAAATGTTTCAAACCCCAAACACTTGCATGCTTCAGGGATAAAAATTTGACTGAGCATATGTAAATGGAATTAATGCTCAAATAATTTTCTAGTTACTTAGCACAAATGTGCAATTATTAATACTGCCATAATTTATGTTTGGATATTTATCCCCATTTTTATAAGCACAAAACCTTTAATCTACTTTTCTCACATCATTGGAAAATAAACATGGGAATCTTTTTAATCATTTTATGCTTTTTGTGGAGAGGGCTTGTTTGGAGGTGGGATAATTTCTGATGATTCCATTTCCCTCATCAAGCAGGGATGCATAGTTTTCTGAAAGCCATGGAGAAGTGGCACTGGAATATTAGATCTGTATTTCACTTTTGCTGCCAGACCCCTGACCATATAGATCATATAGGTTTTAACATGTTTTCTATAAGAAGGATCCTCTGAATTGGATCAGTTGCCTGGAGGAGGGATATTGCACAAAAATGGTATTTCTAGTTCTTAGTACTCAATAACATTGAAAAGTTTGCACCTGAGTCCAGGTGATGTTTGACCTTGCTGTTGACCCCCTCCTTGGTGAGCATTGTTGTTGTTGCTGTTGTAAAGTGCCATCGAGTTGGTTCTGACTGATAGCAACCCTGTACAGTGTTTCCAAGGAGCGGTTGATGAGTTTGAACAGCCGACTTTGTGGTTCAAACCAAGCTTGTGGTCTAGTGCATTATCCTGCAGCGTCCCACACCACCTTCAGAAGTGTATGGAACTAGAGAGAGGAGATGTTGAGAAGTAGCTTCACATCTTGATGGTTCTGTTTAATAAAGATTTCTATGATTTTGTAGCAAATACTTTTTGACTTATTTTTGCTTGTGTGTGTGGGTATATATATAGTGGTGGTGATGTGCCCTGGAGTTGGTTCCGACTCATAGCGACCCTGTATACGGTTTCTGAGGAGCAACTGGTGAGCTTGAACCACTGACCTTGCAGTTCAAATGGTTTTGCAGTCTGGTGCATTAACTCACAGTGCCATACGAGGACTCTCTCTCTCTATTAGAGAGAGGTTGAGAGAGAGAATTGAGGAATGCAAAACGCAATCTAACCTATAGGAAAATATATTGGAAATCTCAGCATTTTTTAAAGTGTCATACTGGCTTAGGAACAGATAGAAATGCCAATAGATCACAATACAGAGTCCAGAAATAGACTCAATTACCTGCAGAAATTTAATAAATGGCAAAGGTGGCATTCCAAATCAATGAAGAGATGACAAAGAACTCAAATGGGTAGCCATTTGGAAAACACAAAGTTGTATCTCTCTCAGTGTTTACACTGGAATAGATTGTAGGCACAATGGCTAAATGCTTGGCTTTGAAGTGAAAAGTGGGTAGTTCAGACATACCAGCAACTCCATGGGAGGTGCTTCCATAAAGCTGACTGTCTGAGAAACTGTATGAAGCAGTTCTCCTCTGTCGCATAGGATCACCCTGAGTGAGAATAAACTCAATGGCATACCACAGCAGCAGGAAAGTTCACAGATTTAAATGTAACAATCCGAAGCCGAGAGATGACTTGAAGAAGACATGAGTGGCTTGTACATTCTTGGTATGGAGAAGACTTTTCAAAATATGGCACGAAAACGAGATATTGCACAAAAATTGGCCAGTTAGAGTCCATAAAAATACAACATTTTTGTACAGTAAAGAATACCATAGCATAGTCAAAACATAAATGACAAGCTAAGAAAACCATTTCCCACACATATAGAATAAGAATGGACATCCCTTGTTTAAAAATTTCCAAGCAAATCTTGCAAAAGGATGTGATAGAAGGGAGAATAGGTAAAACCCCATGGAGTGAGGTCTAGCAATTCTCGCAATACGTAAACGTATCCTAGTTCCTGGAGTTGATCCCACTTATGGAATCATGATGACCTCCACTCATGAGGTCATGGTGACCTCGTGTGTGTCAGAGTAGAACTGTGCCCCACAGGGTTCTCAGTGGATGGTTTTCC
>NW_006408623.1:2829601-2850431 GCF_000296735.1 Chrysochloris asiatica
CACAGGGTTCTCAGTGGATGGTTTTCCATAAGTAGAATCCACTCATGGTGTCCCGTGTGTGTCAGAGTAGAGCTGTGCTCCACAGGGCTTCCAATGGCTGGGTTTTTTCAGAAGTAGATTGCAAGCTCTTTCTTTTGGGTCCTCTCTAGGTGAACTTGATCCTCCAACCTAACTGTAGCAGCCAACTACATTAACTATGTGCACTTCTTGACCTAGACATTCACCTTTCAATCTAGAAACACCAAAGTTATAGTATTGCTTGTAACAACAACAAAAATCTGTGTGCACTTACTATGTACTGACTAAATAATTCATGTTATAGCCACGCACTGGAACAGTCTATAACAATCAAAATCAATAAGGTGAATCTATGTATATTGACATGGAAGTATCCAAGATATATAATTAAATGAAAAACAAGTTATAAAACAAAATCATCCAATTTTTGCAAAATAATTAGAATACATACTTTGCATGTTATCTGAAAGGACCAGTCCCTGGAAAAGCGCATATGCTTGGTAAAGTAGAGGGTCAGTGAAAAAGAGGAAGACCCCTACAGAGCAATGAATTACTTCATATGATTCTTTTACCCGTAGTCTTTGTAACTCCCACCAAACACCTTTTTTTTTCTCTGATGGATCTGGCTAAGAGAGGTGGAAGAAGATACTGATAGGATTCTATGGCTCAGTTATGAGTGACTGTTAACAGGGATAATTGTGAAAACTTGGAACTCTAATATGGATGTAATAAAAGCCATCTTAGAAGCAAGGACCTCAGTTACTACCAAAAAAGAAAGAAAAGAAGTATATCATTTGTACCTAACCCTGAGATCCCTGTGTGCTGAGCCTCTACAACCCAAAAGACAGAGCTGTGACACCGGAGGCACATCAGAGAAGCAGCAGCAAGAAACAGAGCATGAGACAGAATGGTGGGCTTTCTGACCCACAAAGCTCCTCTGGGCAACAGGCTTGCTTGCAGAGTGGGGTGCCCCCAGGCACTTAGCTGTTCCGAGGGGGGCCAGGTTTGCTGACCCCTGGAGCTAGACCTGGGTACCTTTGGGTTGAAGCTTAAAGTTGAGTGGAATGCCCTTTGGGCATTTATCAGCAGTGCTAAAAGAACTTTGTCACAATGCCTGAGCAGGGCAGAGGCCAGGCCAAAGGGATGAGGCCCAGAGAGAGGCTTGCACGGCAGAAAAGAAGTTGTCCTTACCAAAGACCTGTAGCCTGTGCCCCCACATTGTAATGTTAACTTCCCTAAAAGACCCCATAACTGTGAGTAGCATGTCTGAGTTTTAAGCGGCCACTACAATGCGTTACTACACCCAGCTGAGTCGAGAGAGCTGTGGGAGGGATGGCTGCTGTCAGAGTTGGTAGAGAAAGTTAGAGGGAGGAGGCTTGTCTGACCTCAACCCCGAGGGAATCAGCTTCAGGCTGGTGCTAACTAATGATTTTCCTTCCCCCTGTGAATTAAGAAGTCAGACTCTGCCTTGCACACCCCTTCCTACAACCCTCCATGAGATGGACTGGAACAGTGGCTACAAGGGACTCAGACATAACAATTGTGAGGATGGTACAGGATCAGACAAGGTTTCCTTCTGTGGTACATCAGGTCCCTATGAGTCAGGACTGACTCAACAGCACCAATAATAAAATAATAACAACAATATAAGCAATGGGTATAGAAAAGTATCTTGGAAGAATACATACCCATCTGTTAAAAGAATTATTTCTGAGAAACTGGGGGGAAATGTGGAACTCTGGGGCATATCTCTATTCTTTTTCTTCTATTTATGTTTATTTAAAATATTTTTACAATTGACGTTATACAATCAAGACAAAAGCAAATTAAGAATGACTTTAAAATTGCTCTGGCTCTTTCTCATTCGTATCTGTTGCAGTATGTGCACGCTGAAAGTTTAGAGAGCAAAGAAAAGACAAGGGACTTGGAACAGAATGAGGCCGTCTCCAGTTATTGGCCAGAGTCTTGGTCCACTCATCGAGAATGTTCAACACTGGGATTTGGAGCCAAACCACCTCAGCCTTCCCCTCCCTAAGCTTGTCCATAGTTCTTCACTTTTTTGAGTAGCCCAATGGTGGCATTTGCTAGGACAATGTTGTTGTTGTTGTTATCAAGTGCCATTGACTCAGAGTGACCCTGTACAGGGTTTCCAAGGAACAGCTGGTGAGTTTGAATTGCCCACCTTGCGGCTCAAACTGACCTGGTGGTTGAATGTCTATCCTACAACACCACACCAGGACTACAAATGGTGGCATTAGCCAGGGACAACGAGAGGTGAATAAGTCACTTTGGACAAGAAGTTGCCACTCCAATAGGAAATTTGGCAGAAAAATTGACAAAATGGCAGCTCTGTGAAGTTTGGAAAACCCACTGTCTGTGGAGCAATCTGGCCCTGAGAAGGTTGGGGTCCTGAAACGTGGGTTGGAAATCTTCCTAGATGACTGACTGTGAAACCCAGATCACCTCTTGGAGACTCATTTTTTCCACCTGCACAATGGGGATTAATGATACTTACGTCCCAGGGTTGTGTTGAAAATTGAGCTAAAGATTATACACAGGAGATTTCATAACATAAACAGTTACTATAAAAAAATATCCAATTAAAACCAAACCCACTGTCCTCAAGTGGGTTCTGACTCACAGTGGCCCTACAGGGATCCACGTACGACTGCTCCATGGAGTTTCCAAGGCTATAAGTCCTTGAAGGGAGCAGACAGCCCCATCTTTCTCCTGAGGCTCGGCTCCTGAGTTTGAACTGCTGACCTAATGGTTAGCAGCCCAACATTTAATGTACTGTGTTGGAAAAGATGTCAGTCAACAGAAAGCAGTGTTGTTGTTGTTAAGTGCTGTCAAGTCAGTTTCGACTCATAGTGACCCTGTATAAAGTTTCCAAGGAGTGGTTGGTGGGCGTGAACTATCAACCTTGCAGTCCAGCGCATTATTCTGCAGTGCCATACCAGGCAGCTGTTGTTGTTGTTATCAGGTGCAATCGAGTCAGAACCAACTCATAGCGACCCCATGCACAGCAGAACGAAACAATGTCCGATCCTGGGCCAACCTCACTACTGCTGCCATACTTGATGTCATCAATGATGCCACCTGGCTGATCCATCTCGTTGGGGTCTTCCTCTTTTTCTCTGACCCTCCATCCTACCCAGCATGACATCCTTCTACAGCGACTGTTCTCTCCAGACAATATGTCCAAAGTATGAGAGACAAAGCCTAGCCATCTAGGCCTCCAAGGAGCACTCTGGCTGCACTTCTTACAAAATAGATCTATTGGTTCTTTTGGCAGTCCATGGCACCTTTAGTATTCTCCTCCAACACCACAACTCAAAGGCATCAATTCTTCTACGATCTTCCTTATTCACTGTCCAGCTTTCGCATCCATATGAGGTTATTGAAAATACCATGGCTTGGGTCAGGCGCACCTTAGTCCTCAAGCTGACATCTCTGCTCTTCAACACTTTAAAAAGTTCCCGTGCAGCAGATTTGCCCAATGCAATACGTCATCGGATCTCTTGACTGCTGTTTCCATGAGTGTTGATAGTTGATCCAAGAAGAATGAAGTCCTTGACAACTTCAATCTTTTCTCCATTGATAAGAATGTTGTTTATTGGTCCAGTGGTGAGGATTTTTGTTTTTCTGACATTGAGATGCAACCCATACCGAAGGCTGTGCTCCTTGATCTTCATCAGTAAATGTTTCAAGTCCTCTTCACTTTCAGCGATCAAGGTTGTATCATCTGCATATCGCAGGTTGTTCATACCAGGCAGTAGTGGGACCCTATTTTCAATTCATGTGGACAGTGTACCATCCCAAGACCGGAAGTGCCAGATAAAGAATAGGACACTAAGTTACATTCGAATTTCAAGTAAAATAAATAAAATTTTAGTTCAAATATATCCCAGGTTAACTGAGAATTTTATTTGAATCCACCATCAACACTCATGGAAGCAGCAGTTGATATATTGCATTAGGCAAATTTGCTGCTCAAAGCCTCTTCAGAGTGTCAAAATGCTAAGATGTCAGTTTGAAGACTAAGGAATGCCTGACCCCAGTCATGGTATTTTCAGTTTCTTCAAATGCATACAAAAGTTAGACAATGAATAAGGAAGACTGTAGAAGAATTAATGCATTTGAGTTATGGTGTTGGAGAAAAACACTAAAAGGACCGTGACATGAAGAATAAACAAATCTGTGTTGGAAGAAGAACAACCAGAAAGCTCCTTAGATGCTAGAATGGTGAGACTTTGTCTCTCATACTTCGGACATATTGTCAGGAGGGACCAGTTCTTGGAGAAGGACATCGTGCTTGGTAAAGTGGAGGGTCAGTGAAAAAGAGGAAGACTCTCAGAGAGGTGGATTGGCACAGTGGCAGCAGCAATTGTGAGGATGGCCCAGGACCAGGCAGGGTTTCGTTCTGCTGTACATTAGGTCAATATGAGTCAGAATCTATCTGACAGCGCCTAATTACATCAACTGAGTACAAAATACATTCAGTTTAAAATCTTTTCTATTGTTTTCTCCTCATTTCATATAACATAGATGTATCTCCCCAAATATTTTCAAAAATCTGTAGAAGTGTGGGTCATATATATTTCTCTTGGACCTCTTAGGATGTCTTGAACACTGTCATGCATACTAAATAGAAGATTCTGTGAGGACAGGTTTGGTTTGAATGACGTTGGTTGGGTCCTGTAGCATAATGGGTTACGATTGGGCTGCTAACCGCAGGGTCAACAGTTCAAATCCACCAGTGGCTCCATGGGAGAAAGATGAGGCTTTTTGCTCCCATAAGAATTTATAGTCTCAGCAACCCTATGTTGTTAATGCAGTTGAGTTGCTTCCGACTCACAGCAACCCTGTCTAACATTTCTAAGGAGTGGCTGATTGGTTTGAAACACTGATCTTGTGATTCAAACCACCCTTTTAGTCCAGTGCTTTATCCTACAGCACCATTCCAGGACTCCCCAGAAACCCTATACAGGGTCTCTATTAGTTGGGACCAACTCAAAGGCACATAACAGTAGTAACTACAGTTGACCTAACATCTTCAGTGTTGAAATACACATTCTAATGTCCACGGGGTCCTATCTCACATTGGGCCCCCCTAGGTACTAAGAATCTGCTGTGCCTACGGGTTGACCCATTTAGAAGGTCTCAGACCTAGCATGATACAGGCAAAGCGAAGTTTATTCCACTAGCTCCCCCACCATTGAGTAACTCTGGGGTGCAAGCTTGTTGTTGTTAAGTGCCGTGGATTTGGTTCCAACTCATAGCGACCCTGTATTGGTTCATGGAGATTGCGTGGTGGACTTGAACTGCTGATCTTGTAACTAGCTGTCCAGTGCTTATCCTACAGCACCCACACCAGAACTCGTAGTTACCCATCACTTGACTTACAGTTTAAGTTCCATCACGTGGTGCTGTCGGTTAATGCGATAGACTGCAAAGTTGTTTTGAACTACATGATCAGTGGTTCAAGCTCATCAGCTGCTCCTTGGAAACCCTGTAAGGGTGGCTGTGGGTCAGAATCTACTCGACAGCTCTCAACAACGTAATCTGTTTGGCTGTTGCAACACAGCTGCAATTTACTAAGAAACAAACAGAAATCATAAAAAACCCAAAACTTTATTGTGAGTTGGGTGAAGGTTTACAGAACAGATCAGTTTCCATGAAAAAAATTCATACACATTTTGTTTCGTGCCATTGATTGCTCTCCCTCAGTGTAACAAACACCACTTATCCCACTTCCTCATTGTGTTTTCTGCTTCTTTCCTAACCCTTCTGAACTTTGTCCTTGGATAAATGCTGCCCTTTGGGTCTCAAATGGTTGACTATTGGGACAGTGTGCGTACCTCACTAAAGTCACTGTTCCATTTATAGACCTGTCTATTGTTTGGCTGGAAACTGAGCCAGTGGGGTGGGTTCGGTTCCAGAGCTGAAGGCTGATGAAGGACCACAGTCTCATGACTTCCGCAAGTGTCTAACTGACTAGTAAATCTGGTCTCCGCTAGGATTTTGAGGAATAAATAAAACTGTTTCAACTCCATTTGATATTGGGGGAGGGGAAGGACAAAGATGATATCCCACTTAATGAGGGCATAGAGAGATTGAGCAACGGAGGACTCTAGACTCATGGAAAGAAATGATTATATATCCCTGCATGGTTTTTGTTTTTGTTTGTTTTTGTACATCAAGGGAAAGAAAAAAAAAAAAAAGAGAGAAAGGGGTGTTTATCGAAGAAACAATCAATGAAGGTTTTGGGGGGAGGAGGACATGATCCATGCACTAGAGGGTAGACACGCATTGACGTGGGTGATGGGCAGGCAATGTACAACCGGAGGAAGATTGGCAGAGGAAAGATGGGGTGGCGGGAGACACCGGGAGGAATGCGGTGGTTAACATGAATAGAGGTAAATGCTGTTCACTGCTGGTGCAGGGAGGGGATTGCAACCATGTAGTAAAGCAAAGCATCTGATTTGTTGAATGTAAAACTGATGATCTGCTCTGTAAACCTGCAGTCAAGTCACAATAATAATAATAATAAGGTTATTTCCACCTTAAAACATGTCCTCTAACTCAGATTTGTTGGGGTTCCTAGCCTACCTGTTTGAAAAGGGGACAGCATTTCCTCAACACTGGTCCCTGTCATTTCTGACTTAGATCTTTCTTGCTAAACTTTTCAGGGAGATTTGGGGCATGCCGTTAAAACGCATCTTTAATCCTTGCTGGGTAAGAAGATGCATAGAGGACCACAGGTGATGGGTCATTCCACCCAGCAAAGAGAAGATTTCTCAGATGTGCATGTTCGATGTGTACTGTTTTCTTTCTTTCTTTTTTGAAGGGTGATACAGCACTTTCTCTGGAATTCTTTGATAAAATAAACTCTTGAATCACACAAAAAACAATGATTCAAGGAAAAACGAAAACCAAAAACCTGGTAGCCATGTAGGAGTATATACAGCATTTCCAAGAAAACAAAGAATAGTCAATAGAAAAAACACTTTACAAAACCCAAACCACAGAGCGTCTTTGAAAGAAGAGTGGAATTTGCAGTCTACTTTGTTCATTAAAGTTAGAAACTGCCTTCCCTCTAATGAGCAGCCGGAGGGTGAAGAAAGTGTCTTGAGTAGCTATATTCCAATGAGGACTTGGCACTTGTTGCTGAAAAATAATGTCAGATGGCAATTTTGTGGGGTCCTCCCTCCCCCCCTGTGAATAGGAGGTGATCAAAGATAACATTGCCTGAGAAAGAATTAAAATAGTGTAACATTACATCAAGTTATAGGCAATGCCAATTCACAGTAGACATGAATGAAGCAGATCCTTTAAAGAACGGAGCAGACCCGCTGTGGCATTTGCAATAGAATGACCAACTAGAAATGCAAAAGCATGGGCCCACTCATCTGGCCAGAAGAGATGAAGGAGAAACAAGCCTTTTCCTTTAGATCCGTAAGCCACCTCCCTCATTTCCATCCTCTGGAAAACACTGGACTATAGGAAGCAAATGAATTGAGAAAAGGCTGCCTGAGGAATTTTATCATCTCAATGGGAAATTCTATCTACCAGGAGACTAGAAAAATTAGCAGCACACTCAGGAAAAAGAAAATAGAGTTAAAAGGACTTTGTAATTACGCAGTGATCACCATTCCTCCTCATGAAAGGTCAGGGAAGAAGAGCACAGTACAGAAAGTGAAATCATCATTTTGTCAGTGAGAATGCCTGGCATATAAAGCCAGGCAGAGCTATTTCCTGGAAAAAGTGTTGGTTTATTGACATGCTAAACAGCACCACCTTCTAGTACAGCAAGGAAGAGAGAGAAAAGGACACATCCCCCATTCTACAGAGAATCAGGACTGGACATGCAGAGATTGTCACCAACCCAAACATCTTGACCCCACCACTATAAAATGGGATGCCCAGTTTCTCCAGGCACCTCCAAAGAGATCATCTTTGCTTTCCTTTCCTGTAACAAGAAACATAGCAAGGAAGTCTTGACTGCATTAAGAAACAAGATTGAGAGAAAAGAGAGGGGAAAAAATCAATAGGCTTAATTTAGGAAATTTCCATGGTACACTCTTTCAAAGGGCAGGACAAGTAAAATGCTGTCTTTGTCAGCAGACTCATCAACAAGGCGAAATGCACTCTTGGCACTTGACGAACATAAAGGTTAGAAAAACCACACTGATTTGATGAACAAAGACTGGCCCATGAATAGGATGAATTGTTTTAATACACCAAACAGCAGATCTGAATAAAGAGATCAAAGGAGTCCAGGAAGGTCGAAGCACCCAGGACTGCAATTGTTCCCTAGGGGCTGACAAGTACACAATTGCTAGGTTTTATGGGGGAGATACTTCCGGCAGATTTTAATCTACTTGTCTATGCTAATCAAGGCACAGCGTTTGAGTTCCTGCTACATGTTTTTTGTTTTGATTTTTAATTTAGAAAATAAGGCTTTAATTTACAGTTGTTGTCATTTTTAAACACAAATTTTGGCAGATGGGGGTGCGGTCAGGATGAAGACACAGGTCAGGAAAACAGAAAGAAGATATTGGAGGCAATTTCACAATGTCCTGTGCAGGAGTGTCATTGTAAGGTCAGCACTGGACTGTGAACCACAACGTCAGCAGTTCAAACCCTCGGAAACCCTATACAGGGTTGCTATCAGTCGGAATTTAACAACAAAATGCAGGAGTTGGCAAGTCATTTTATCTTTGGGTTGCTGTCTCAACATAATAAGTGTTTACCTTAGCCTAAAGAATTGTGTTGGAATATTGAAAGTGCCATGGACTGCCAAAAGAAACAATGGATCCATTTTGGAAGAAGTGCAGCCAGAGTGCTCCTTAGAGGCCAAGATGGCCAAACGTTGTCTCTCATACTTTGGACATATTGTCAGGAGGGACCAGTCACTGGAGAGGGATGTCATGTTTGGTAAGGTGGAGGGTCAGATAAAAAGAGGAAGACCCCCAGCGAGATGGATTGGCCAAGTGGCAACATCAGTGGACTCAAGCGTGGCAACAGTAATGAGGTTGGCCCAGGATCGGGCAGTATTTCTTTCTGCTGTCCATAAGATCACTATGAGTCGGTATCAACTCGATGGCACCTAACAACAACAACAAAGAATTGTACTTAATAATAAAAAACAACACCAATAAAAAGTTTTTTACTTTAAAAAAAAAAAAGAAAGACCAAGTGGTGAGGAAATCCGTATACAAAGCTGTGTTGACACTGAGCTTTCTGAGTGGGATGAAGTCTAACAGGAAGTTAGATGTGATTGGTCCTGCTCTATTCTTCCCCCACAAAACATTTTTCATTCTCACTTTTAGGTAAATTCAAGACTGAACAGTTATAGGGAGGTGGTCTTGGGTGGAGGAGGATGAGCTGGGATGCAGCAGGACTGGGTGTCTCATATTTTACAGCAGCCCAGAGCGTTATCACTCGGATGCGGAGGGACAAGATCCAAACCTTGGTCATCCTGATACCTGAGATGACCTGGGGGACTTGGCATAGACACGTGACCTGAGCATTGGCCAGGCCAGCTATAGGGAGTGGGGTCTCAGGACAACAGAGGACCTGTCCCCAGCAGCTGGACTTGAAGGGGAGGAACATGGCATATATCACAGGGGTTTCAGACTTTGTGGGGGGTATAATCACGAGATCTGTTTGTTTGTTTTTTTCACTGCCACTGTGGCTCTTTTCTCTTCTGGCTGTGCGCCTGGGAAACGTGGGGACCCAAAGCTGCCATGGCACCTCAGAGGTTGGCAACAAGCACCCTGAGCTTGGGGGTTCATTTTGTAAACAGACTCCTATTTGTGGAAGGTCTTCCATTCAACTTCCTGTCTACAATGGGGGACTTCGGTCTCAGAAGCCTGGACCACACATCCTTGAGCTCTGTAGATCTCTCCTATTGACTGCATTCACCGGTGCCCTGTTGAATTTTGTTCTGGTTAAAGTGCCCACATGAATGAGATCGTCAGATACTCCAAGCCTTCCGTGAAGAAATCAACAAGACCTAGATTTGTTCCTTTTAGCAAAACTTCAAAACCGGTTCCCAACCTAAAGAAGAATCGTGGAATAGAAGTATACCTGCTGTTGTTGTTAATTGCTGTTGAGTCCGTTCCGACTCATAGAGAGCCTGTATAGAGTTTCTGAGGAGCGGCTGGTGGGTTTGAACTGCCAACCTTGAGGTTCAAACAGACCTTGTGGTTCAGTGCTTATGCTACAGCCCCACAGTAGGACTTCTACGGTAGCATCAAAAGAAGACAGGTTTGGGGTAGAAACACGGCACTTCCATCCTGAAAATAGAATTTCATCTTGGAAGCATTGAAGTTACAACTTAGCATAATATTGTCAGTGTTGAATGATGATGTATGTAAAATTGTACCTTGATTATTTCATTTCTAAAAGAAATAATATATATTATCCATATAACTTTGTTGTTGTTGTCAGGTGCCATCGAGTCGGAACCGACTCATAGCGACCCCATGCACAGCAGAACGAAACAATGTTCGATCCTGGGCCAACCTCACTACCGCCGCCACACCTGAGTCCATCAATGATGCTACCTGGCTGATTCATCTTGTTGGGGGTCTTCCTCTTTTTCTCTGACCCTCCACCTTACCCAGCATGACATCCTTCTCCAACGATTGTTTCCTCCGGACAATATGTCCGAAGTAGGAGAGATGAAGCTTAGCCATCCTGGCCTCCAAGGAACACTCTGGCTGCACTTCTTCCAAAACAGATCTATTGGTTCTTTTGGCAGTCCATGGCACCTTCAGTATTCTCCTCCAACACCACAACTCAAAGGCATCAATTCTTCTACGATCCTCCTTATTCACTGTCCAGCTTTCACACCCATATGAGGCTATTGAAAACACAATGGCCTGGGTCAGGTGCACCCTAGTCCTCAAGCTGACATCTCTGCTCTTCAACACCTTAAAAAGTTCCTGGGCAGCAGATTTGCATATAACTTGGGTAAAGTCAATTTTTGTTTGTTTGCTTGGTAATCCTTAGGAGAAAGCATTTCTGACAAAAATAAAATCACACGGAGGATTTCATAAGCCTGATTCCCCCAAGAAAGCAAGCCTCAGGTTTGCAACTTTGAAAGCGTGTTTGGTAATGCTCTTTCAGGTTTGTGCACACTGCGTTCTGAATGCTGTTCTCTAAAACACGTAATTTTCAAGCAGGAGGGAGTGGAGACAGGAAAGCAGAGGGCATCTTGGAATTCCTAGGGCAAACTCTACAGTTTGGTAAAGAAAGATTCATCTATCGACTTCTTATTTTTGCAATACACAGTTGAGAAACGAAAGCTTCACAGATCTTCTGGGCTAGTGAGGGATGCGGCAAGGTTAGAGAGGGAAGTCAAGAAAACAAAATAAAACCAGTGACCCACATGTTAGAGCAGAGGTGGGCTCCTTCAAGTTTTCATTGCTGTGATTCTTAGGACGTGGACCACCAGGTTTTGCTTCAAAGACACCTCTGGGTGGGTTTGAACCACCAACCTTTTAGTTAGTAGCCAAGCGCTTAACAATTTGCACTGGTCAGGCACTCCAACGATGAAAAGCATAAATTAACCTAAAAATAAAATAAAGGTTGAGAAACTATCCTAAATATTAAGATAATCTGAAAAGGTAATTTACCTACCAAGAAGGAAGTAAAGAGGAGAAAATTATCAAATTACAACATAAAATATGGGATCGTCTGATAAAACTTCCTGATATTTGACTGAAGGATTCAGAAAACTTCAGCCATAGGGGTGGAGCAATAGTCGGCAGAACTCAAGAGCCCCCAAATTAAGGGACTAAGATAATGAAATGTACTTTTTCGTCTCTATTTTTAGCCCAAAATAAACTTAAATTTGAAAGCAGACAAGTATTCAGGTCCTTAATACTGTGATTTCATTCTGAGTAATTGCCTTTTATTTCCAATGCCTATTGTGTCTTACCGCGCTTCATGTCACAATTTAATCTCTCTTTAAACTTAATTTAATGCCCAATTTAATCTCAATATGACAGCTAATAATTAAGAGAACTCATGTTGTGGAGTTTAATGTTTGGTTGTGTGGGTCATGTGTATGTGTCATGTAAGACAGTGTTTCATATCATACAATTGAAGGAACAGTATCATTTGATATGTTTATTTCAAGGGGGCACCACCCTTCTTTTGAGAGTCAAAACATAGGTTTTCAGAGTCGTGTTGTGAACAACCAAAGATTTTCCATGCTTTAGAGGACCACTTTCAGTATTTGAACATTGCATGTACACACAAAACTGTTCCTTGTATGTAAACATCTAGAGATTATGCATACTTTACATATATCAAACTATGGCTGTTGTTAAGTGCCATCGAGTCATTTCCGATCCATAGTGATCCTGTATAGGGTTTCCAAGGAGCAGCTGGTGAGCTTGAACCACCAACATTGCGTTTCAAAGCAACTTTGCAGTCCAGCGCACATACCAGGACCCCTGTACCAAACTGTAGATTATGTGAATCTGTGTGCTTCAATGTGGACACTGCATGGATATTTCATGCACAAACCTGAAACTGCCATCTTATTATAGTCACAATTGCTTGGTTTAATTATTTCTATCAGTTGTAGTCTGCCTTTCTCCTTTTAATTGTCAATGAAATCTGTAAAGGGGTCCTGACCTCAAATCTCAACTTGCCGAGTAGACAAGGGTGGCTCTTTCTCCTTGTAAGTGTTTGTGGGGACAGAGGACCTCGAGGTAGCTCTCGGGGTTCATCTGTTAAGCCCTTATGTGGAGCCCCTAGAATTTCTGGACACAATGTGGAACCTGTTGTCATAGACTGGTAGAGGACTCCCGTAGGCAGGTGCATCTTCTTTGATTGTGCCTCACATTTACTCGCTTTTTACAAATTGAAACTTTGTGACAACCCTGCAGCGAGCAACTCTTTCTGCTCCATTTCCCCAACAGTATGTCCTCGCTTGGTGCCTCTGTGTCCAATTTTGGTCATTCTCACAATATTTCAAAAATGTTCGTAATGCTATTGCACACCTACTAAACTATTGTTGTTGTGAAGTGCCGTCAAGTTGATTCCGACCCATAGCAACACTGTAGAGGGTTTCCGAGGAGCAGCTGGTGAGTTTGAACCACCGACCTTGCAGTTCAAATGGCTTTGCAGTCTGGCGCATTAACCCACAGCGCCACACCAGAACTCATAGTATAGCATAATTGTAACTTTCATATACATTTGTTTTTAAGTGCCGTGGAGTTGGTTCCGACTCATAGCGACCCTATACAGGGTTTCTGAGGCTGTATACTTTGCAAAAACAGAAAGCTTCATCTTTCTCCTGAAAAGCGGATAGTAGATTTGAACGGCTGACCTTGTGGTTAACAGCCCCACACATAACCCACTACGCTAGCAGGGCTCCTTCCTTATGTGCACTGTTGTTGTTAGGTGCCATTGAGTTGGTACCAACCCATAGTGACCCCATCCACAGCAGAATGAAACACTGGCCGATCCTGGGCCAACATCATTACTGTTGCCACACTTGAGTCCATTGATACTGCCACTTGGCCAATCCATCTCGTTGGGGTCTTCCTCTTTTTCTTTGACCCTCCATTGTATCAAATATGATATCCTTCTCCGGGGACTGGTCCTTCCTGAAAATATGTCCGAAGTATGAGAGACGAAGTTTGGCCATCCTGGCCTCTAAGGAGCTCTCTGGTTGCACTTCTTCCAAAATGAATCTATTGGCTCTTTTGGCAGTCCACGGCACTTTTAATATTCTCTGCCAACACCATAGCTCAAGTGTGTCAATTCTTCTACAGTCTTCCTTATTCACTGTCCAGCTTTTGCATGCATATGAGGTTATTGAAAACACCATGGCTTGAGTCAGACGCACCTTAGTCCTCAAGCTGACATCTTTGCTCTTCAACACTTTAAAAAGGTCTTGTGCAGCAGATTTGCCTAATGCAATATGTCATTTGATTTCTTGACTGCTGGTTCCGTGAGTGTTGATAGTTGATCCAAGAAGAATGAAGTCCTTGACAACTTCAATCATTTCTCCATTGATAATGTTGCTTATTGGTCCAGTGGTGAGGATATTTGTTTTCTTGGCATTGAGCTGTAATCCATACCGAAGGCTGTGCTCTTTGATCTTCATCAGTAAATGTTTTAAGTCCTCTTCACTTTCAGCGAGCAAGGTTGTATCATCTGCATATCACAGGTTGTTAATGAGTCTTCCTCTAGTCCTGATGCCACGTTTTTCTTCATAGAACCCAGCTTCTCAGATTATTTACTCAGTATAAAGGTTGAATAAGTATGGTGAAAGAATACAACCTTGTTGCACACCTTTCTTAATTTTAAACCATTATATGCACTAGGAAAAATATATATATACTGTTGTTTTTGCTACATGCTGTGGAGTTGGTTCTGACTCATAGAGGCACTGTATAGGGTTTCCAACAAACAACCAACGGGTTTGATCTGCCAACCTTGTGGTTCACAGTCCAGTGTTGATCCTACAGAGTCACACTGTTGTTGTTGTTGTTAAGTGCCATCAAGTTGGTTCTGACCCATAGCGACCCTGTATAGGGTTTCCGAGGAGTGACTGGTGAGCTTGAACTGCCAACCTCGCAGTTCAAACAGCTTTGCAGTCTGGCTCATTAACCCACAGAGCCACACCAGGACTCCACAGAGTCGTCCAAAAATGTATGGGACTCATTTTATTTCCATATTCGATTCTTGCATTGGGCAGGAACTGAACTCGAGATATCTCCAAAGTATATCATTATATTATTTCATTCTTACAACATTGTTCCAGGTCATTCCATCACACAGGGGAGAAGATGGGGGCTTGGAAACTAAGTTTCCCACCACCATGCAACTATTGAGTGGTTAGATCCAGGACTTGAACTCAAATGTGACTCCCAGTGCTTATCACATACTTCTAGAATAGTAGAATATACTGTCTCCAAACAATCCCAAGGGAGATGAGACAGAGTTCACATGAAGCACAAGTGTTTCTGACTCTGGCCCTTCTTCTGCAGATGTGACATGTGATAGCCACATGTCTTAACCCAAATTACTGACTATAGATTCACAGATGATTGACCCACTGCCTGCCAGCTGTCAACCTGGCCCTTTCTCTCCCACTTCAGAAAGCATAGTAGGGTAGATGGCATGTGTACAATGGTATATCTGAATCTACCTTTGACTTATAAACACAGAGAACAGTTCACGCATTTCAGGACTCTATTAATGGAAACGATTGTTTTTCAACATCCAAGCTAAGAACCACTGTGTACAGGAGGGCAAGTAAAAAAAAAAAGTATTACTACAAAATCATTGTTGTTGTTAAGTGCCGTTGAGTCGGTTCTGACCCATAGTGACCCTGAACAGGGTTTCCGAGGCTGTAAATCTTTACGGGATCAGAAAGCCTCATCTTTCTCCTGTGGAGCAGCTGGTAGGTTCGAACTGCTGACCTTGTGGTTCGCAGCCCGATTTGTAACCACTATGCTACCAGAGCTCCTTACAAAATCATAGAAACGTTTATTAAACAAAAAAATATCAAAAGATGAAGCTGCTGTTTCTTGACATCTCCTCCACTTTCTGAAGGCAGGTGTTTCTATCTCTCTAACTCTTTTCCCCAAGAATTCTGAGTGCTTCAATTTATACCAACTCAAAAAACAGTTTGCCATCCTTGAAGGACTCTAATCATGTTCCTTTTCAATGTTCTTTGCATTTTGGAGACAAAAAGAAGTTTGAAGGGACAAAACCAGAGCTGTAGACTGCATGTGGTAAGTTTCCCCAATGAAATTCTCCTAGGATAGTCCTTGCTCCCCTCAAAGAATGAGCAGGTGCATTGTCATGATGGAAAAAGAACTTTTCTGAGCAATTTGTCTGGCCTTTTTCTCATCAGTGCAGTCGTCAATTTTCTTAAAACTTCTTCCTAATAATTCCCTCTGATAGTTAAGGTTTTATGTCAACTTGACTGGGCAAGGATTCCCAGAGGTTTGGTCATTAAGATGTGGTTATCCCCATGATGAACAGAGGTCTGGTAGCGTAGTGGTTACAAAGCAGGCTGCGAATCGCAAGGTCAGCAGTTTGAAACTACCAGCTGTTCCGCTGGAGAAAGAGGAGGCTTTCTGCTCCTGTAAAGATTTACAGCCTTGGAAACCCTGTACAGGGTCACTATGGGTCGGAACTGACTCCACGGCACAAGGCAACAATAATATCTCCATGATGAGACTTAATACAGTGTAGGTAACTGTTTGATGATTGTCTATGAACAGGTGTAGTTAACTCTATGATGGTTGACGATGAGCATATGTGGTTCACTCTATGATGATTCGCTATGAGCAGTCAATCAAGTGAAAATAGGTTTCCTCAGGGATACAGGCTGCTTTCAATATATTGGACACTCAGGCAAAGGTTGTTTGTTTTCTACTGCGATTGGATCTTATATCTGGCTCATCCTCCAACATCTGGTTCTTTGGACTTGAGCCAATGGCCTGCTTTATTACCTGTCAACCCTAGGAACCATCATGCATTCTCCAGCATCATTTCTATCAACAAGGCCGTATTTTCCAACTACTGATCCTTCCTCTTTGCTCCCAATCTTTGCATTACAATCACCAGTAATGATCAATACATCTTGATTGCATGTTTGATCAATTTCAGATCAAAGACGTTGGTAGAATTCTTCTATTTCATCCTCACTGGCTTTAGTGGTTTGATGTGTAAATTTGAGTAATAGTGGTATTAACTGGGCTTCCCTGTAGGTGCATGGATATTATCCTATCACAGACAGCATTGTACCTCATGACTGATCTGGATATGTTCTTTTTGACAGTGAATGCAACACCATTCCTCTTCACTTTGTCATTCCCGGCATAGTAAAGCATGTGGTCATCAGATTCAAAATGGCTAATACCAGTCCATTTCAGCTCACTAATGCCTAACATACCGATGCTTATGCATTCCATTTCATTTTTGACAACTTCCAATTTTCCTAGATACTTCATACAATCCATGTTCCGATTGATGGAGCACTTCATTTTGCAAGTGATAAGTGCATTCAGTCCTGGTTAGATATGGCCACTAAGTGAGTTTTCTCAGTTCCATATTCCTTCCCTTTTGAACACCTAGGGAACCCTGGAGTGGACTGAGAAGAAGAATCCTTGACTTCAGATCTTTGAGGAGAAACTAGAGAGGCGATGATTTCAGTTAGGGGAAGAGAAAGCTGAGCAAGGTGAGCCATTTTGTAGAGAGAAAACAGCAGTGGAAAATGTGAACCCATCTGCCTTTCATCTCTTAGAGGCTAGGACTAGACAGTATTGAGCTTCACCAAGAACTGTCTGATGGAGAAGGTGAAAGGTGGGCTAGCTAGTGATTTGCGGAGGCACATTAAGTAAAGGAAGCTCCTATTTATCTGAAACAATTGAAGAGAAATGTATCTTATATATGTCTCTCATGTACGTCTCTTGTATAGGTCTCTTAGATAAGGCTTAGGAGTCCTTGTGTGGTACTGCAGAATAAGCACTGAAGTGCTAACCATGAGGTTGTTGGTTCTAACCTACCAACCAATCCTTGGAAACTCTATACAGGATCACTGTGAGTCAGAAGTGACTCTATGGCACTTAACAGCAAACAACAACAGGTAAGGTTTTATAACCCCCTATGTCCAACAAACCTTAAGGCCAGCAGTTCAAAACTACCAGCTGTTCCACTGGAGAAAGATGAGGCATTCTGCTCCCGTAAAGATTTACAGCCTCGGAAACCCTGTACAGGGTCGCTATGGGTCGGAACTGACTCGACGGCACTTAACAACAACAACAATGTCCAACATAGAGGGATCAGTCCTGGAAAAGGACATCAATTCTTTGCAAAGTTGAGGGTCAGCAAAAAAAAAAAAAAAAAAAAAAAAAAAAACCCCCCCCCCCCCCCCGCCACACACACCCGACAATATGGATTGACACAGAAGCTGCAACAATCGGCCCAACCACGACAACTATGAAGACGATGCAAAACTGGGTAGTGTCTCATTCTGTTGTGCAAAGTGTTGCTATGAGTTGGAACCAACTCAATGGCACCTACCAACATGTCCAACAGAAATGAGCCATGGTGGCACAGTGGTAAAGGCACTCATCTTCTAATTGAAAAGTTGATGGTTCAAACCCACCAGCTGTTCCCCAGGAGAAAGATGTGGCAGTCTGTCTCTGTGAGATTTACAGTCTTGAAACCCTATGGTGTAGTTCTATTCGGAATCACTATGAGATGGCAATGGATTTGGTTTTGAGTTTGAATGTCCAATGCAAGGCCTGAGAATATTTAGCAGAGGAATTGTGAGCAGATGCAACAATAATAGGGTCCTGGTGTCGCACTGTAGGACAAACACTGGAACGCAAGATGTTTGAACCCCAAGGTCGGTGGTTCAAAACCACAAACTTCTCATCAGAAACCCTATACAGGGTTACTATGAATTGAAACAGACTCCATGGCACTTAAGAGCAACAGCATGAGGTGCTAATAAATGCCCTGGAGAGATGGGTTCTGGGTTAAAAGTTCTAGATTTCATAAAGGTATACAGATGTCTTCAGGGCAAGATTTCCCAAGTTAGCTAAATGAAGAACCCCACTCAACTCCTCATCTCCACCACCTCTTCACACCTTACAGGATACTGAAGCTCTGGAGACCACAGTCTAGGGAAGGTAGATGAACAGCAATGTTTCTAAGCAGAGATGCAGATTCTGAAAACTGACAGATGCCTGGTAGTAAATAAGAAAATACGTCTGGAACTAAGCTTAATAATTTACTACAGTTCCTTTGGCCAGTCAACCTTGAAACCCATGTGTTCTTTCTTCTTTTAACTTACTATCAAGGCCATAGTCATTTTCACCTCCTGTTAACAGTGGCAATGCAAAATACCTCTTCTATCTCTACTTTCTGCTACCTGTTCCTGGAGAAGGACATACTTGGTAAAGTGGAGCATCACTGAAAAAGAAGAAGACCCTAATGAGATGGACTGACACAGTACCCCAATAATGAGTTTAAACGTAACAATTGTTAGGACGGTGCAGGAAGAGGCAGTGTTTGATTCTACTGAACATGGGGTCACTATGAGTCTCAACAGCGCCTAATGTCTCCCCTTTTCTCCCCAACCTACTGCTATATTGTTCAGTTATGACTATATTGCTGAGTGCTAGACAGTTGCAAGGAGCTCTGGTAGCATAGTGGTTACGAGTCGGCCTGCCAACCTCAAGGTCAGCAGTTCAAAACTACCAGTGGTTCCACGGGAGAAAGATGAGGCTTTCTGCTCCCGTAGATTTACAGCCTTGGAAATTTACAGGGTCACTATGAGTTGGAACCGACTCCACAGTACTTACCAACAACAACAGACAGTTGCAAAAGCTTCCATGGTCTCTTCTTGCTTCCAGCCTCTCAGTCCAGTCTCCCCCAGAGCACCCAGAACAACCAAATTGATTTGGAGTTTGATCATCCAGTGTTTAATGGTCAGAAGTTTCCATGATCCTTTTTTTTTTTTTTTTTTTTTAATGTCACAATCTAATGGCTTCGACCTTCAAGGACCTTCTCAAAGCCAGCCTTAGCCTATCTCCTTTGTCTTCATCTCCAATTCATTCTCAAATCCAGTGTTTTCCCAACATCCGGTGATAGAACACTAGATCCATGAGGTATCAATCCATAGTAAGTCAAAACTGGCTCCCTGGGCCAGATGATGTTTAGAAAATGTGGTATTCTGAATAGAGTGAGAGAAAAATGTGAAACTGAACTCAAAATCATAAAAACGACCCGCCTTCCTGGTTCAATGGAGACTGGTGATACCCCAGGACTGTGATTCTTAATCATCCTTCAGGTCTGGAAATGAACTCGTCTCGGTGGCTCAACAAATAACACTAGTGAAGAATGCACACCTTAGATTAGTCAACCACTTGAGATCAGAAGACTGGCATTTAATCAAGGACCAAGCTCACAAGGGTGAGAAAGAAGGAAGAGCGGGAACAGGAAACAGGGAGGAAGTGGGATAAGTGATGTTGCATTGTGGGAACTGCCATCAGTGAGATGAAACAAAATGTGCGTGAATTGTTGAATGGAAAACAGATCTAATCTATAAACCTTCACTCAATTCACAAAAAAAGACACAACAGCACAAAAGGAAATGTGGGGTTGAATGAAGTTAAACAGGTTCCCTAACTATAATACTTTTTTTTTTTTTTTTATGCTTTATTGTGAGTTATGTGATAGTTTACATGGGAGAACATTAGCTTCACAAGATTGTGTCATATGTCGTTTCCTTGCCATGGTTACAATCCCCTCCATGTATCATCCATCAACCACAGGGTATACCCCGAAAGCCTGCCCCCTGGTCATCAGCATAGTCCCTTTTCCTGTCCAGGTCCAAAGTCCCCAGCCGCTCCATCTCTCCACATCGTCATCTCTGCCTCCATTTCTGGCATCACTGCTTCTCTGGGTAGGGTTCCGTTCTCCACTCTTCTCCCTTGATGGTCCCAGGGACCTCCACTCCTAGACTGCAAAGTCAGTCACTCCCCTCCCTTTGCTGCAAAACGTCTACCTTTACAATTCCAGCCCTTACAATCAGAATAATTGATGACAATTATTCACCACTGTATCGTAAGAGACCTATCCTCATCTCCTTTCCTCGGCTCCACCTAGACAGATTGGATACTACTCAGTGGAGATTCTACCTTGCTCCATGCCTTCTGGATCTAGGTTCCCTCTTGAAAGCTTGTAAGCCAGTCACTTCTTGCCTCTGTACCCACCCCATTTTGCATAGACAATGTCCAAGTTGCCCATCCCT
>NW_006408623.1:2851346-2852602 GCF_000296735.1 Chrysochloris asiatica
GTTATAGTGGTATGCCAGGGAAACCAAGATTCAACAGACCCATCAGTTGCTCGTTGGAAACCCTATACAGCAGGTGGAGTGGGGAAAAAAGTTTAAGTAGGTCATGTTTTTCTAAAAATAGATCCATCTCTTCTAGGTTTTCAAATTTGTTGGAGTACGACTCTTCATAGTATTCTGTTGTTATCCTTTTGATTTTGTTTGGTGCTGTTGTGACATCACCCATGTGATTTCTAATGTGACTTGTTTGTGTCCTCTCTCTATTTTCTTTTGTTAGTTTTGCCAATGGTTTGTCAATTTTATTAATCCTTTCAAAGAACCAGCTTCTTGTCCTGTTGATTCTTTCTATGGTTTTTTGATTTTACATCTCATTTTTTTCTGCTCTTTTCTTTATTATTTCCTTTCTTTTGGTAACTGTAGGTTCCCTCTGCTGGTCTGCTTCCAATTGTTGGAGATGCTGCATTAATGTGTCAATTTTGGTTCTTTCCTCTTTTTGGATGTGTCCGTTTATCACAATAAATTGTTCTCTCAGCACTACTTTTGCTGTGTCCCAAAGATTTTGGTATGTTGTGTTTTCAGTCTCGTTTGTTTCTAGGAACTTTGTGAATTCACGTTTAACTTCATCTTTTACCCAGTCACTTTTCAGCAGGGTGTGGTTCAGTTTCCATGTATTCAACTTAATTTCCTTGGTCTTCTTATTGTTGATTTCTAGTTTTATAGCATTGTGGTCTGAGAAGATGTTCTGTAGAATTTTGATGTTTGTAAATTTATGGAGGTTTGCTTTGTGACCTAACAGATGATCAATTCTGGAAAATGTTCCATGAGCACTGGAGAAGAATGTATATTGTGCTGTTGTTGAATTGAATGGTCTGTATACATCTATGAGGTCAAGTTGGTTGATTGTGTTATTTAATTCCTCTGTAACTTTGTCGAGTTTCTTTCTGGTTGTTCTGTCCCCTTTTGAAAGTGGCCTATTAACATCTCCCACTATAATTATAGATTTATCTATTTCTTTCTTCATTTCTAGTAAGGTTTGCTTCATGTATCTTGGTGCTCTTTCATTGGGAACATAGATATTTATTATGGTTATTTTGTCTTACTTAATTGACCCTTTGATCATGAGATAATGTCCTTCTTTGTCTCTTATGCTGGTTTTTATCTTAAAGTTTATTTGTTGGAGATTAGTGTTACCACTCCTGCTTGTTTACTGTTGCAGTTATCTTGGTAAATTTTTTTCCATCCTTTAACTTTTAGTCTGT
>NW_006408623.1:2853784-2909832 GCF_000296735.1 Chrysochloris asiatica
AGTATTGAAAGATTTGTCTTCCAGATTGCTAGTTCTGGCTTCCATCTTTTCTATTCTGCTCCATTCCCCTTTCAGTGTATTCCCCATTTCTGATATCTTATTATTAATCATCCAGACCTCTTTTTGCAGGTTTTGAATTGTTTCCAATGCTGTATCAATCTTATTTGATTGCTCTTGTAGTACTTTCCTGAAATCTTCCTTGTTTTCCTCCACCACTTTCAGAGCATTTGAATTTGTTTCCATATCATTCTTCTGAATTCTTTCTCAGACAAATCCAAAACCTGCTCTTCCTCTTCTGGAAAGCCCTTGTGTGTCTCCAGCTCACTTGTCTCAGCGACTCTCTTCTGTTTGGACATGTTTTGATACAGTTTGTTGTTTCTTGTTCGTCATTTCCAATAGTTATGTGGGGGTTTTTTTTGTTTTGTTTTTAATGCTTAACTGGATGTTTGTTGGTGTTTGTTATTAGGCTTACTGGTATCTCCTGGTGAATATGATCAGGAGATAGGCTTCCCTTTTTGCATGTAATGCTCAGCTGGTATTGTTGGCTCTTGTCGCAGTAGTGGAATATCATGGGGTAGGTTTATAGCTTGACTATATGGCTACAATTGCTGTCTTTTCTTGGGTAACATAGGGAGAAAAAGCTGCCACCTCCAGGAAAGATGTGTGATCAAAAGGACCAAAAACAGAAGTAATATAAATGCAGAGACAAATACCAACACTGTGGAACAGAAATAAAGCTGTGATCGGCTGTCCCATGCTACACAGGCAGTGTGTATGCAAGTCGAAGCCTCCAGCAGTGGGTGAAGGTTTCTGCTTGCTCAGGTCCCTCCTCTAGTCACTACAGTAGATGTGCACAGGTAGATATTGAGGAGTTAATGGGAGAAAGATTGTCCACTACTTTTGTTTCTGAAGGTCAGTTAGGTGTCTGTGTGTGCACAACGCAATTCTTGAGATGGTTGAGTCCTTTAATGTTGGGGTTTTACAGATTGTATTATAAGGGTCCTACACACGGAGCTCAGGTAGCACAGCGGCCATGAATGGGGCGATGAACTGCAAGGTCAGCAGCTCAAAACCACCAGCTGCTTCATGGGAGAAAGGCGAGGCACTCCGCTCCCGCAAAGACCCACAGCCCTGGAAACCCCGCACAGGGTCACCTGGAGTTGGAACTGACTCTAAGGCACACAGCCACCAAGGGTCTCACACAAATCAATCTTAGGGCTGTGTCTCTGCGGCTGATGTCATTAGTGGCCACCAAGCTCCTTCTCTCTGTATTGTAGGGAAACTGCGAGGTGAAGGCTGTTCTTTGGGGGTGCACATCCTGATGGTGTTCTGTCTGAGCAAAGAAGGTGGGACAGGGAAGATGCGGGAGAAATGTGTAGAGTTTCCTGTGCCTCTTTTTGCAAGTTTCTCTTCATCCAACTTTGACAAGTAGAGATGGGATCTAAAAAGCTCATGAGTGGCCACCTAAGGTGCAACTATTGTCTCTCCATGTGAGGAGGAAAGGAAAGTGATGAAAATCAAAGACACTTGAGATCTATTAGACCAGTGGACCAGGGAACTCAGGAACATCAGTCTCCACAGCTCTGAGACCAGAAGAGCTAAATGATGCCCAGCTACCATTACCAACTGCTCTGACAGGGATCACATTAGAAGGTCTAGGACAGGGTGGGAGAAAATGTGGAGCAAAACTGAAAAATATTTTTAAAAGATCAGGTTTTCTGGTTAGAAAGAGACTGGAGGAACCGGAGACTATGGCCCTCAGTCACCTTTCAGGCCTGGAACGGGACATGCCATCATGGTCCAATATTCAGTCACGTGGTATATCAGGGGGGCAGCAACATGAGTGAGATCTGCTCACTATTGAAGAGTCGGCTATTCAAGATCAAAAGTACGGTATCTACTTAAGGACAAAGTTCAGAAGGACTGGAGAGTGGAATGGAAATAAGAACCAGAGGGAGGAAGTGGGATGGCTATTGTTGCATGGAAGAAATTGCAATCATTCAGATGAAACAAAGTGTATGATTCATTGACTGTAAAACTGCTGATCTTGTCTGTAAACCTTCACTCAATTCACAATACAAAATAAAAATAAATAGCGGAGAAACGTGTTGAGCAGCCATTGCTTCAGGTCCTTTTGAAAATGAGGCTCTGGGGTACACACTCTACAAGATATTGGTGTCTATTTGTTACCTTGGTGTAGGTACTAAGAGTTTGAAATTGCTCCATGTGACTAAGATGAAGTGGAAAGGAAAGGACCTGTTTGATTTGGTGTGTCGGACTCTGGGGCTTCGGGAAACCTGGTTCTTTGGACTGTAGTATACAATCAAAGACACTGTGGCCTGGCTCAAAATGGACAAGAAGGTTGGGCTGGGATGACATGAAACCAGTGGGGTTGGAACGTTTTTTTTCTGTCTTTTCCCTATGCATGCACCTAGCTTGTTTGTTCACCATCCGGGTCTGAAGAGATGATACAGAGAAGTGGGCATGTTTCTAAAGGGGACACGTTCCTGAATTTAGTAGTGCAGAAAGCAGGTCCTGGAGCGACCACGGGTTTCTTACAGGATTAACCAAGGAAGCAGAATTAACCAAGATTAAGCTTCTGCCACTCCTGGTTTAGTTATCCATTGTCACCAGACTGATTTCTTTTGATTTTGTGCCCTTCGATTTATTGAACCACTTGTCAGAATTTATTAATAAAGATTACAGCTATCTTCACATCCACACACACACACACACACAAAAGCAATTACAAATATTTTTTGAGCACCTCCTCCATGCCAATCACTCTGCTAAGTTTTGCAGAAGACCTGGGGAAGAACCGTACATGCAGAATAAATATCATTTTGGTGTAAAAAGGCAATACTTGATCATTCACATAAGACTTAAAACTTCCTGAGTTTTGAGGAAATGTAAACGTTTTCTTAGTAAAGTGTACTCTACAATGCTCTACTTGCCTTTCCCACCCACTCCTCCATCCCAGATTGCATCTCATTCAGGAAATGAAAGGCCCTTTCCTAATTTAGCTTCAAATGTGTATTTCTTTAAACACAGAAATGAGACCACTAAAAAAGTGCCCTGAACTTATTCTACAATTATGTGATTTGAAGAACAGGTGGAAAATACAACATTATACTAGCATTGTCCAATTTCATACTATTTTTTCCTTTATAATCTGTTGGGCTTTAATTTTTTTAAAGTTTTTGTTGTGAACTGAGTGATAGTTTACATGGGAGAACAGTGGCTTTAAACCATCATTTCCTTGTAATGATTACAATCTCCTCCATACATCATCATTCAACAGTATTTGCTTCCATTCTCTCTGTTTTGTTTTGTTTTCGGGGGTAGGGGGATGTACACAGAAACACTCAGGAATAGATAGTAATGTATACAACCAAAGGGTACATTCTGCAAGCCTGCCTCCTGGCCACCAGTACTCAGTCCCTCTCTTTCCATGAGTCTAGAGTCCTCAGCTGTTCCCTTACTTTCATTTCTTAATTGTTTTCTTCTCCCATATTTATTTTTCCCACTTACGGCCAAATAACACGAAATGAAATGAAAGTACAAATATTAAGAAGAAAGCAATTATTCAGTATTATCCCTTAGAATTTTGCTTTATGAAAATATTTTTAAAGCTATTACTCATGTTGAAGTTTTCGCATTCATTAATAGATGTGTTTTGTGCAAAATCAGCAAACTCTACATTCTTGGCTGGGCTGTTATCCGTACAAATTAATGAATGTACTTAAATGAATTTGATTAATATGCAGCAGTTTAAGATCCATTTTGTATTATTAGCACAGAAATGTTCCGTGTTGAATGATGCTGAATCAGAATTCTGTGTTTGCCTGAGAAGGTTATAACACACACACTTCACAAATAATGTAAAGCTAAGATTTTTGTAATGATCAGAATTCACTGATTAAGGTTTTAGCAGACTCTCACAGCCACAAAAGATTCTACAAGCATGGACTTTGCCATCCTTTGCCTGCACCCAAAGCATACCAGCAGTGTCAGTGCCAGAATGTACCCAAAGGAGACTCCCCCTTATGCATTTTATTAGCAAATTTTTGCAAACTACAAACAGCGGTTGAATGTTGTTTAAATTTATAGTTGTACTTGCACATTTGTGATGGTGGTTTTCGGCATACGAGCTTTATCTAAGAGCTTTTACTTGGAACTGCACAAGGCAATTCCAAAACCTCAAAACTAAAGGGAAATCAAATTGAAGTGGCTTTACAATCCAGTGATTTATACATTAAAGTATTTATTTTAAAACAAGATTAAAAATACTGCACTCCTAGAAACATTCTCTCCCGGTAGAAGCCAGTCAGATGGAAAATTTCACCCATTCCAAACTGATTTTTTGCCTGAGTGACTCTCACATATTTCCCTAAAACCGAGTCATGTTAAATGACTTATTCTGGTTTAACAATGCTGCTCAAGTAGCCAGGAAGATGGGAACACTGAAGTGGTGCGTGGCAGTTGCCCCATTAGGTGCTGGACTATCTGTTGGTCCTTTATATTTACACATACTTGTTCTTTTCTTGCTCTGATTCCCTACTCAGCAGGCCCTTCTATTGGGGATGGATTATGGCATACAAGTATTTCTGACCTAGGAGTCCCTAGTCACATTTGAGCTACAGGATGCATTTTGGACAAATGGGAATAAGGTGGGAAGAACCACTTTTCTAGTTTGAGAGATGGTAGAAGGAGCTCAGGCATGAGTTATAAGAGGAGCTCACATTTTGAATAGCCTTCCTCCCCTGCAATATGTTGTCATTGTTGGTTCCCATTCATGTTGATGTTGATGTTGATGCTGTGTGCTGTCGAGTCAGTTCTGACCCATAGCGACCCTGTATAGGATTTCCAAGGAGTGGCTGGTGAGCTTGAACTGCCAACCTTGTGGTTCAAACCGAACTTGGGGTCCAGTGCTTTATCCTACAGCGCCACCAGGACTCCCCCTGCAAGATACCAAATACCAAATATGCCTCCACACTGCCTCCTAGTGGTGGGGATGCTCTGCCGCTATTAAAGATGGCTGACCCACAGCTGAGTTTACCTGTCTACTGTCAACACAAGAAGTCATTTTTCAGCCAGATAACTGATACTCTTGCTTCAGATTTTCCATTCTTTTAATTGATTTATGCTTTTATTTAACTGTTTATATTTTGCTTCTACTATTGTTTTTAATCAAGAAGCATTGCTGGAGTCCTAGTGCCATTCTGTAGGATAAGCACTGGACTGAAAGGTTGGCAATTCAAACTCACCAATTACTCCTTGAAAACGATATACAGTCAACGCCTCAAAAACTGATGACACTTAACAACAACAACAACAACTTTTGATTGGAATTCAAACTTGGAAACAAACAAGTAAGTAAAGATCAGTAGTTGTAAAATATGGCCATGATGCTAGAAATCATGCTGCAGATTACATGTTAGAATGTTGTAAGACCAAGGACTTATTAATCGCACATAACTTTTTCCAACACTATAAAGGGAGACTCTACACATGGACCTAACCAGACAGAATATACAGGAATCAAATGAACTACGTCAGTGGGAAGAGACAATCTGCTGTTGTTAATTGCCATGAATGGGTTCTGACGCATAACGATCCTCTGCATAACAGAACAAAACACCCCAGTTCTTGTGCTAATCTCACAATGGCCACTGCTCTTGAGCCCTTTGCTGACACCACTGCATCAATGCAGACCACCGATGGTGGTCTCCTTCTTTGTCTCTGTCCCTCCACTTTACCAAGCATGATATACTTTTCCAGGGACTTGGTTATGTGCCGTGGAGTTGGTTCCGACTCATAATGACCCTGTACAGGGTTTCCGAGGCTGTAAATCTTTACGGGAGCAGAAAAACCTCGTCTTTCTCCTGTGGAACAGCTGGTAGTTTTGAACTGCTGACCTTGCAGTTCGCAGCCCTATTCCTAACCACTACGCTACCAGAGCTTTCCAGGGACTAGTCTGATAATATATCTGAAGTCTGGCTATCCTGGCTTCTAAGGAGCATTCTGGTTGTACTTCTTCCAACACAGCTTTGTTTGTTCTTCTGGCAGCCCATGGTACCCTTAATATTCTTCTCCATCACCGTAACTCAGATGCATCAATTCTTCTATGGTCTTCCTTATTCATTGTCCAACTTTCTCAGGCATATGAGATTATTGAAAATACCATGGCTTGAGTCAAGCACACCTTAGTTCTCAAACTGACATCTTTATTCTTGAACACTTTAAATCTCGTGCAGCAGATTTACCAAATACAATACGTCATTTGATTTCTTGACTGCTGCTTCCATGCGTGTTGATGGTGGATCTGAGCAAAATGAAGTCTTTGACAACTTCCATCTTTTCTACACTTACCATGATGTTATTTATTGATTGGTTCAGTTGTGAGGATTTTTGTTTTCTATACATTGAGGTGCAACCCATACAGAAGGCTGTGATCTTTGATCTTCATCAGTAAGTATCCCAAGTTCTTTTCACTTTCAGTAAGCAAGGCTGTATCATCTGCATATCGTAGGTTGTTAATGAGTCTTTCTCTAATCTTGATGTCACATTCTTCTTCATATAATCCATCTTCTCAGATTATTTGCTCAGTATACAGATTGAGTAATATGATGAAAGAATACAACCCTGGTGTATGCCTTTCCTGATTTTAGACCATTCAGTGTTCCCTAGTTCTGTTTGAACAACTGCCTCTTGACCTATGTACAGGTTCCGCATGAAGATGTTAAGGGTTCTTTAATACCCATTCTTTGTAGTGTTATCAATAGCTTATCATGATCCATACATTCGAAAGGCTTTGCATAGTCAATAAAGCACCGGTAAACATCTTTCTGATAGTCCCTACTTTCAGTCAATGATATTCCTTGTTCCATGCTCCATGTCCTCATCTGAATTTGGCTGGAACCTCTGACAGTTGCTTGTCAACGTACTGTTACAGCCATTTGTGAATTGTTTTTAGAAAAATTTTACTTGCATGTGATATTAATGCTATTGTTCTATTATTTCTGCATTCTGTTGGGTCACCTCTATTAGAAATGGGCACAAACATGGATCTATTCCAATCAGTTGGCCCGGTAGTTGTCTTCCAAATTTCTTAGGCATAGATGAATGAGTGCCTACAGTGCTACATCACTTTGTTGAAAGATTTCAGTTGTATTCCATCAATTCCTGGAGCTTGTTCTTTGCTTCAGTGCACACTGGGCGTCTTCCTTCAGAAGAATTGACTCTTCATCATACACTACTTCTTGAAATGGTTGAATATCGACTATTTCTTTTTGGTACAGTGACTTTGTGTATTCCTTACATCTTCATTTTTTTTTTTTTTTTAAATTTTTATTGTGAATTGAAGTGATAGTTTACATAGGAGAACATCAGCTTTACACTCATCCTATTGTATTTCATTTCATTGCAATGATTACAATCCCCTCCATGCATCATCATCAATAGTATTGGCTTCTGTTCTCTCTCTCTCTCTCTCTCTCTCTCTCTCTTTTTGGATGTATACCAAAACACTCAGGAATATATAATCATTCAAATAACCTGCAAGCCTGCCCCCCAGATGCCAGCACACAATCCCTCTCCTTCCATGAGTCTAGAGTCTCTAGCCACTCCATCTCTCCACATCATCATCTCTATCTCCATCTCTGTCGTCGCTGCTTCTCTGAATAGGGTCCCATACTCCACTCCTGCTCTTCTTAGGGTCCCAGAGTCCTCTGCTCCTGGACTGTAAGGTCATACAGATTGAATAAGTATGCTGAAAGAACACACCCCAGGAACACACCTTTCCTAATTTTTTAACATTCAGTGTTAACCTTGTTCTGTTCGAACAATTGTCTTTGAGTCTATGTACAGGTTCCTCGCTGTGAGTTTATGTGCTGGACCACAAAGTTCGGTTTAAACCTCAAAGTCAGTGGTTCAAGCTCCCCAACCACTCCTCAGAAACCTTATACAGGGTCACTCTGGGTTAGAATCTGCTCAACGGCACTTAACAATAACACACATCGTATGCATAACAGTCACACTCATGAAAACCTCTTAACCCTAACCAAACATCTCTCAGGAATTAAACACCGGGCTTGAGAGTTAGGACCATAGTCTCAGGGGACATCTACACCAATTGGCATATCAGTCCATAAAGACAGTGTTCTTCCATTCTACTTTGGTGAATAGCAACTGAGGTCTTAAAAGTTTGCAAACAGCCATCTAACTTACAACTATTGGTTTCCTTATTTTCATTTGCTCCATTTTCCTGCCCCTCCCTTGACGTTGCTTTTGGGCAAATGTTGCCCTTTTTAGGTCTCATATAGTTAGAGGTCTGTCTTTTAAATGTCTGAAAGGTAATGCCTGGGATTGGCTTCAGTTGTAAGTTACAAGGGTGTCTAAAGGCTAGCAGCTCAGGGATCCCACCAGTGTACCATAGCAGTCTTGTTTATGAACTTGAATTTTACTTTACCGTTGCCTCCCACTCCACCTGGTACCGTCTATTGTGATCCCATGAGAATGGTTGGTAGTGGCAGTCAGGCACTAGCTAGCTAGTTCTTCTGGTCTCAGTTTAGTGGAGACTTTAGTCCATGTGGTCCTTTGGACTAATTGTTTCCTGAGTCTGGTTTTCCTCACACGTCTTTGCTTCAGGGCCTGCTTCTGGATTAACGTGGTTCCGCCTTCTTCCTTACTTATTTTTAGAGCATAGCCATACTTTTAAATGTATAGTATACATTTCATTCAAGAGCACAGATGTCAGTTTGGAGGACTAAGGTATGCCTGACCTTAGCCATGGTATTTTCACTTGCCTCATATATATGTGAAAGTAAGACAATGTAAAAGAAAGACCCTTGAAGAAATGATGCATTTGAGTTATGAATACAATATTGAGGAGATACAACATATTCATTGAGTAATAAATAGAATATTGAGGAGAATATTAAAAGTACCATGGACTGCCAGAAGAACAAACAAATCTGTGTTGGAAGAAGTACAGCCAGAGTGCTCCTTAGAAGCCAGGATGGCAAGACTTGGTTTCTCATGTATTGGACATGTTATCAGGAGGGACCAGTCCCTGGAGAAGGACATCCTGTTAGGTCAAGTGGAGGGTCAGTAAAAAACAGGAAGACCCCAATGAGATGGATTGGCACAGTGGCAGCAGCAATGGGCTCTAGCATAACAACGATTGTGAGGATGGTGCAGGACAGACCGGGCAGTGTTTCCTCCTGTTGTGTATAAGGTTGCTATGAGTCAGTACCAACTCAATGGTGCTTAAAAACAACACCTTTCATAAATAATTTATCTTGTAAAATACATATGACATGCTGACTGTAGTTTCTCCTGGCTGTGCTTGGGGCAGAGCGGGGAAACAAAAGTTTTGCCTTCACCTGAAGACCGCCATTTGTGGGATGTATATTGAGCATTTCACAGAACACCATGTCCCTGTTTGGCAACATGTTTTTGAGTTGAAGAGAGAAAAAAAGAGTGAGTGGTTCAAGATTTCCATTGCCATCAGCGATTCCCTTTCTGCAATCCCAAGAATGTCACTTTCTCCAACAAATAATACCCTCTTGGCAAAGGCTTGGCTGGTTGAAAATTGTAAGAGAAAGTTTCATTGTATTGTACCTTAAAGTGATTGTTCCAGGAATTCATCTTAAAACTTGCTATTTCAGGAAACTGGCTGGGTTCCTACAGTTTCTTTTTTTCTTTTTTCCCGTAGTCTATCAATTCCAAAAACTGGTGAGGTGTTATCTGAGGATGATTGTTAGGGTCAGGAATGGGGAGGAACCCAACTTCAGGTGTTACATTAAAAAGGTGGCTTACGTCCCTGGTTTTGTCATGTACTTTAAGAGTGTGGGAAATAGCTGTTCTCAGGCAAACCACAAGTGCTCATTAAACAGAATTTCTGTTGGGAGTGATTCCTCCAAAATGTCTCAGGCTATCAAGTAGCTGAAAGTCCATCAGGATTATGATACCCACTGACTTACAAGTTTATAAGAAATGATACTTGAAATAAAGGCTTTGCAGGCAAATTAAAATAGTAATAATTTCAGTTAATGTAATGATATCTCTTTTTTAAAATCCCTTAATATCATTCAGCCAAAATTACATATTTGGGAAAAAATGAGCTGCTCAAAGAAGATTTCCTAATTGTGTGCTATAAGCCTGAAGGCATATCATGGTGTAATTCAGATGCCTGGACACAGAGAACGATGGTTCTGATAATGATATTGTGCAATAGAACTCGATTTTAGCCACAAATAGTCATAATGCAAAATGATTTCCCAGCACAAGGAAGCTAGAAGCATGTTACAGTTTAGATGGGGAGCCCTTGGAAACCTGGCCACTGTCTGGAGCTCATATCCCTTTGTCTGTAGGCTGCTTTGTAAACCCCTGGACCTTTCAGATCAAATTTTGACATCTAACGTCAAATTTTGACATCTAACGTCTCAGCATTTTGCAAGTGATTGTGCTCCTTCTCCTGAAATATATTAAGTTCCTGGATTTCTTTGTTTAGCTTATGCCAATGTGGCATTGTCTCAACAGTTCATTTTGACGCAGGCCCTATCTCATCTACACGCTAACGACCCCCAAAAGCCATTTCTTGAGGTGGAAATGAGAATTGCTTATAACGATGATGAATCCTTTTAACTACTTGTGTTGTTGCTACTGTCGCTAGGTGCCATGGAGACCATTTCAACTCACAGCAACCTTATGTACAACCAAACACAACACAGCCTGGCCATGTGCCAACCTCATAATCATTGCTATCTTTGAGTTCATTGTTGGAACCACGGTGTCAATCCATCTCGTTGGGGGTCTTCCTCTTTTTTTGCCGGTCCTCTACTTCACCAAGTATGATGTCCTTCTCCAGGAACTGGTCCCTCCTCACTCCATGTCCAAAGTACGTCATCCTCAAAGTCTCGCCATCCTCATTCCTAAGAAACATTCTGATTGCACCTCTTCCAAGACAGATTTGTTCCTTGAAGCCTATGGTATATTTAATTTTCTTTGCCAACACCATACTTAAAAGTCATCAATTCTTCTTTGGTCTTCCTTATTCACTGCCCAACTTTTGTATGCATATGATGTGATAGAAAGTACCAAGACTTGGGCACCAGGTGTATCTTAGTCCTCAAAATGACAGCTTTGCTTTTTGATTCTTTACAGAGGTCTTTGCAGCAGATTTGCCCAAAATCCAGTTTGACTTCTTAATTGCTGTTTCCTTGTGTGTTGATTGTGGATCCAAGTAAGATGAAATTCTTAAAACTTCAATCTTTTCTCTGATTACCATATGTTACTTATTGGTCCTGTTGTGAGAAGTTTTGCTTTTGTTAAGTTGAAGTGTAATCCGTCTCCGTACTGAAGAGTATTGAAAATTCGTCTCTAATTTTTATCAATAAATGCCTTGACTCATTTGCATATTGAAAGTTGTGCATGAGTCTTCATCCAATCCTAATGCCATACTCTTCTTCAGATAGTTTAGTTTGCAGATGATTTGTTTAGAACACAGATTGAGTAAATATAGCAAAAGGATACAACCCAATGAACACCTTTCCTGCTTTTAAGCCATGCATTATCCCCTTGTTTCATTTGTACAATTGCCTCTTGGCCTACCTACAGGTTCCACATGAGCACAATTGAATGTTTTGGAATGCCCATTCTTTCCAGTGTTGTCTCTAACTTGTTATGATCCACACAGTCAAATGCCTTTGCAGAATCAATAAAACACAGGTAGGCATCTTCCTGGTATTCTGTTTTCAGTCAAGCTCCATCTGGTGACAGCATCCTGTAAAGTGGGTTTGGGGGTTGTACTCCTGTCACTGAGCCACCCAGTGCTGAGGGCCCCCCACACCAACCCCATGGCTTCTTTCCTTGCTCTTGATGGCTTACAGGTCAGACCCCATCCCCTCTGCCATCTTGGTTTTAGTCTTCCTAAGAGAAAGGCTCAGGACCCATCTGGGCCTCACTCATGAGTGTCTCTCTCTAACCAGACTCTGGCACCATGTTGTTACCCTTCTCTTCTCAGGGGCTCCATTCTTCTTTCTGTTCCCAGCGTGCTCTTCTTCACTCTGGACTGGAAGGGATCATGGATTGAGTCTTCTATGCTTTCTGGTTGACATTTGGTGCACCAAATAGCTCCATTTCTGAGTAATTTCTTGGCTGCTGGATCTGGGCTCACCCAGCCCTGTCTCCAGCTAGACCTGCAGTCTGTTTACACCTGTTGCCTAAACCCTCCGGTTCAGATTCACAGTCACTTTAGAGCTGGGCCTTGGCCCCACAGAAGCACAGCTACAGGCTTTAACCTGCCATTTGGTCAGGCTTGTCATTGGCTAGGAGTCCTGGTGTGGCGCCATAGGATAGGCACTCAAACAAGGTTGGTGGCTCAATCTCACCAGCCGCTCCTAGGACACCCTATACAGGGTCACTATGACTCAACAGCACTTCACAACAACAACTCCTGCACTAGCTGACCATTACTGTGATCACGACTGTGCTAACCACCATCACTGTTACACCTCCACTACTACTTTTACCATCACCCCAATGCCTACCATCAGTACCACTCCCGTTATCACCACCACCAAGATGGCTGGGTTAATGTGCTGGCTCACCAGCTGCTCCTTGGAAATCCTATACAGGGTGTCTATGGGTCGGAACCGACTCCACGGCACTTCACAATAACCACACTAGTACTTCTGCCATTACCACCACCTCTGTGACGACGACTTTGGCTATTACCTCCCACCACCATTACTAACTGGTCTTACTGCACCATCACCGCTCCTACCCCACTACTTCTCCCATGACCAGGGCCACTCTGACTCACTCCCACCATGACCACTATGACTCCCACCATTACCATTGCCACTACTATTACTACTACAAGGGAGCTTGAAACTTTTGTGGAAAAACTGGAACAAAAAGATCTGGTAGTGTAGGGGTTATGAATCGGGCTGTGAACCTCAGGGTCAGCAGTTCGAAACTACCAGCTGCTCCGCGGGAGAAAGATGAGGCTTTCTGCTCCCATAAAGGTTTACAGCCTTGGAAACCCTGTACAGGGTCGCTGTGAGTCAGAACTGACTCCACGGCACATAACAACAACAGAAAGGAAAGTAGTAGTAGTAATGAGAGGGGGCTTCAAAAAGTTTATGAACGACTACTTTCCCCCACCTTTCCCTCATTTTTTCTATTTCTCTTTCCTCTCCTTTTTTTCCTTTTCTGTTAGTATTACTGTTATTATCCCTTTCTTCTTTGAGTGACTCGAATCCCGCCTCCACGCTGCTGAGGAGTTGCTTATTTCCGGGCAACGGTCCATGTGTTTTCTTTCCATCTTTGCCTAATTTTCCCCTGATGTCTTCCTTTTCTTGAAAGACTAAAGTCATGCATAGGGGAAATAAGGAGCAATCCATACTGGGGAGTTGGTTGGGGTTGATAAGAAAAGGGACCCACCCTCCCGCGTCCAGTGCGTCTCTCTCTTTTTAAAATCCGTATGTGGAATCCTCATACTGTGATAATATATATGGCTGTTTCTGCTTTAAGAAAATGATGGGGCAGGAGTGGACACTGGCTGTCTAGCCCACAAGCCAAGAAGATAATGAATTAAGAACTCAGAAGAGCACTTCACTATAAATAAAAGTCAGTTCCCAATCTTAGAAAATAAATTCGGATAGTTCTCGAAGTTCTCACTACCTCTGGCCTTCCCTGAATCTGTGCATAATTTATTGCTATGCATTCAGATCCCCTTCATTGAATCATGAGCCAAAGAGGCAATATTCTATTATTTTCTGTTGTAAGTCAATAAAAAATCCTATGCATTCTAACCTAGTTGGTCTCCCACAATGCCCTTAATTTGAAAGAAAATGAAGAATTTTTATAGGAATGTATCAAAAAAGTTTAATGCAACATGAGCAGAGCCTTTTTGTTTTTGCTAGTGGTGCAAAATTTTCTCACAGTTATGTTCTTGAAACTGGAATCTGTGATAGTTTAAGAACTGAATACATAATTCAATACTGCCCAAGGCCAGCATTAGCTAAAGCAGATGTTTCTGAAAGATGCATGTCTTTATTGGAGAGCTGAGCTGCCCTGATTCGATACATTTCACTAGACTTTGTTTTTAGTGCTCCACACACCCTACTCTTGTAGTGATGCCAGGAGGGTGGGTCTGCAAGGTGGGTCTGCACAGTGGCCACTTACACGTGACAATAACCAGTTGAAACCATTTGCAGTTGAGTTGTTTCCCACTCATAATGACCTCATGTGTGTCAGAGTAAAATTGTGCCACATAGGATTTTTAATAACTGATGTTTCTGAAGTCGATTATCTGGACTTTCTTTTGAGGCTCTTCTGGGTGGACTCCGCCTTCAACCATTCAGTTAGTAGCCAAGTTCATTATCTGTTTGCATCATCCAGTGTCTCCCATGATAATGACCAAACCTAAAATGAAGAGGGTTGTCTTCTTGGGGGCTGTTCTACATGTCCAATGGGTGACGTGCCATTGAGTTACTTCATCTCATGACTGGAGGACTCTTAGAAGGTCACTTGATTTTCCTTGATGCCTCTACAGTCTTCCAGCCCAGTAGTAAATGCCTTCAGTGATAGGAATCACCAGAGCCACGTTGTAGAATAACCACTTGACTGCTAACCATAAGGTCAGTGGGTCAAAGCCACCAATCTCTCCTTGGAAACTCTACAGGGTTGCTATGAATGGGAACCAATTCAAAGACACTTAACAACAACAACGAGATAATTTATGATATGAGACCCTTAACTCTACTTTTGGCTTATCAGAGGAAGTCTTCATAATTTAATTTTCAGTCAATGTCCCTTTTACCATAATTTCTACCCTTTCATTCTGATTCTTTTCCTTGTAGTTTTCCAACTGCACAGAAAATGCCTAACCTCTTGGACACATGACAAACTTCATGCCCTCTGTTCCTCCATCTTTTACAACCATCCCTGATGTGATGCTGTAGGATAAGCACAGGACTGCTAACCACAAGGTCGGTAGTTCAAACCCACCAGCCACTCCTCGGAAACCCTATACAGGATCGCCATTCATCAGAAGCAACTCAATGACACTTCACATCAATAACAGCCATTGCTAAGCCCTTTCATTTCTCACGTTCAATGTTCTCTCTCATTCCCAGTACAGAGATTTTTCTCTTCACCTGAACTTTCTCCCCTTCATTTCTGTCCTCTCTTCTGAGTGGCTAAATCCAGCTCGCCCTTCAGATCCCTTCCCTGCCTGCTGCTCCCCCGGACTGGACTGGCTGCTCTTTTCTGGGCTCTTGCTCCCTTAGCTCGGTTTTGTCATTGTCTTTTTATTCTGCACCAGATTATAAATCCACCGGGACAGAAACTGGGTGAGGATTGCTTCCTCTTGCATCTCCTATGTCGAGCATACTGCCTAACCCATATTGGATGTTCACTAACATTTATTAAATGGTGGAAAAAAAGAAAGAAGTTTATTGAGGTTGGTTCTTTCCACTGATAAAAGCAACTTCCTATAGCTGGTGTAAGGAGCATGGTGGTTCTGAGTCGGGTTGCTAACCTCAAGGTCAGCAGTTCGAAACTACCAGTGGTTCCACAAGAGAAAGATGAGGCTCCCGTAAAGATTTACAGCCTTGGAACTACAGGGTTGTTGTGAGTCGGAACCGACTCTTCAGCACACCACCACAACCACCACCACACCATCACCACCATAGCTGGTGTGGTGCTGTGGATTAATGAGCCAGTCTGCAAAGTTGATTTGAACCTAAAGGACGGTGGTTCAAGCTCACCTCTTGCTCACCTATGCAGGGTCATTTTGAGTCATAACTGACTCGACAGCACTCAACAATAACAACATAGCCATTATGAATAGTTTCCATTTGCTATATTTGAATGAATGGTTTCAGGTGATTAACAGTAAAAAAAATAATATTTGGAGTCTACCAAAGCATTTCCCTCTCAAAAGTCCCATTAAAATAAAACTTTAAGAATTTAATCAACAGTATTTGTTCCCTTTGTGATGGCAGCCCAGTGTAAGGATTTGTAAACTAACGGAAGGAGTTTCCTCAGTGATACTGAGCACAGGCGACCATGTTCAGTAACACTCAAAAGGTGTTGACCTGCCTCTCCTTTAGCTAAGACAAGACATTTTCCTTTCTCGTCTCTATCTCTTTTTAAACCTCATTCCCTCTAAAAACAAAGACGACCTCCCATCTCTTAAGGGCTTGCTCAATGACAGCCTGCTCTGTGGACTTTTGAGGGGATCTCTTCCTTTCTTTTATGAAGAAACAAATTCTCCCTTGAATCTGTGTCAGGAGTAAATATGAGGGCTGAAAAAGTTCATGGGAAAATGGAAGGAAAAGATAATGGGATTTTTCCAAGAATTTTTTCACACACACACACATACCACCCCACCCACCCACACACATGCTTAAGAAGAAGCGATAAACTGAATCTTTGAAAATAATCTTGTCATGACTTTTGCAATCAACATTTCCTACTTGACTCTTTTCATAAATGTGTATTTTAATCAATTATTTTTAGATAATTGTTGTTTTAAGAAAGCTATGTCAGTAGCCTTAGATTAAAAATAATACATGTTTCCGGAGGCTTGAAAATGTAGTTGTTTACAATAAACGGAGAGTTAAGATTTCATAAGAAGAGTCCAGGAAAGTTATCAACTACCTAGGTGGAATAATCAAATCAAGAACAGGTGAGTTTTCTTACATAGGATTCGGCTCACTGATGCGAACTTGGCTTTAGAAAGAGGGGACCATGGTGGGTCAAGGCGGGAAGACACTTGTCTGTCGATGGCTTCTGCAGCTTCAGATTGAAGCATCTCCTCTCCTTCCCTCTCTGCTAGCAGTCAAACAGGAGACACTGATGTTTACCAGTCGGGTCTAAGCACATTCTGTAAGCAGAGGGCAAGTTAAAGTCTGCACAAGGGTGCTTCCTCCCATAGCTGCGAAGGGCCCAGAGGACATAAGGGGTGTCTCAGCTGTACAGGGTGACCACCTGGGCCTCCTGGCCCCCATAATGGCGCTGATTGTGACCCTTCTCTGAAGCGCGATTGGCATCGTATCCCTGTCGCCTTAATCAATGAAGTAAAACCGCCCCGACCCACAAAAGTCTTTGCCCAGCTGTGGAGTTGATTCCGACTCTTCACAACCCTGTAGGACAGAGTAGAACTGCCTGCTAGGATTTCTGAGACTGCCCACCTTTAACAGACCACACAGTCTCATTCTTCTCTCATGGAATGGCTGGTGGATTTGAACCCCTGACCTCCCAGTTAGCAGCCCAGTACTTAACTCACTGCATAATTATTCCTCACAAGTCAGCACACAGTTTGAGATCTGTAGTAGATCCTGTGAATATTTTGTTTCTTCCAAAAGCCGTTTGTCAGGATGTGTGTGTGTGAAAAGTGTAAGATACCTGTCAAACGATTGCTTCCTTTCAAATAAATGGTCTTTGTGTGTGCCTCTTCATGGGTGTTGGTCTGAGGTTTTCATCTGGCAGAGACCACGCTGTCCTCTCCACCCTCAGCAATTTAAACCAGAGAGGAAATGACTAGCAGGGCTTTTGTTTAACAGCAGCGACTCCAGCTGCCGTCAGACAACTTTGACTTCCTCCCTGAAAAGCAAAGAAACTGTGTTTCCTCAACTGAAATGTCAAATGCACGCGGACCTTAAGTAAGAACATGAATTTGACCTTTACCGGATGTCTTTATTCTTGAATATCCTGTAAAGACACAAAATTTGAAAAAGTGAGTCTTAACTAATACTCAGCATGGATTCTTTATGGTCTGTTGTTTCTCAGGGGCCAGAGGTTTTCTTTTGCAAACCAAATGATGATTTTCCTCATAATGGAGCACAATTACTTATTCACCTAGCAGAGCAAAGGAAATCATTTCAAACTCAAAACACAAAATGGGTTGTTTCTACCACAAGCTTTCCCTAAGAGCAGAGACCTTATTTCCTAAGTAGAACCAGACCCTCACTCCATTCTTTGCCCAGCAGAAAAAATTACATGGCTTTTAGCTTTAATGGCCTTTTAGGCTTGTGGCCAAAAAGAAGTTCCAAAAAAACTTTTCTGGTCCCAATTTGCCCTCTCAGCCCAGATCTTTTGTGAGCAGGGAGGAGGGACGCTGGCTAGCTTCCCGGACTGGGCTGCATGAAATGACCGGAGGCCAAAGAACCGCTCCATGCAATGGAGAGGAGAAAAAGGAGTCTGAGGACAGAGTGAATCAGATGGTGGCCGGATGAGTCCGGCCTGATGGGCTCAGGTAACGGATGGACTGGCTTGTCAGGGACATGTGTTTGGGCTTGATGCAGCCATCATGTGACTGAAAGCCCACCTTCATCAGGGGCCACATTCTCATCTATTCTGTCTTCAGTAAACAAACAGGACTATGCATTTTCTTCTTCTTCAAAGATCTAAAAGTTTACCTTCCTCATGTTTCATACCCTGGCTTCTAAGCTGTTTCTGATTTTGAAGCAGAGCCTATTTTTCTAATTCTTCATCGCTATCTCCAGACCCCATCACTATGGAGAACTCAGGAAGACAAGCAAAGACTAGGCCAAGGCCACAGGGACATTTGAGAGAAACATCGTTCTTGCTTGGCGAGACTGTGTGCTCTCCATTAACACAAATCCCTTTCCCTTTAGATAACCAAAGACACACACGAGCAGTCTCAGTGACAATAATATTGGACACAGACTTTATTCTCGAGAACAACTCATTCTATTGGATCTTCTCCCTTTATTTATTCCACAGTTGTTTATGTGCTATTGATACACAGTGAGGCGGTCAAGGTTGAATTCAGTACCTGACATTCAAGAACACAGTTACCCAGAGAAACCAGGAGATGAGACCACAGATAGAAATAACCTTCGTACTTTGAGTATACCACAAAGGCCCAGGAAGGGCAGTGGTTCTTCAAGGAGGGGAGGGCTGCTCTTGGCTGTGGTGATCCAAGACGGCTTCTTGCAAGAGTGGGTCTAGAAGGATCTCTCCACTGAGATATGGAGAGACTGAGGCATGATGTTCCACTTTAAGTTTGAGGCAGGCGTGGGAAAATCACTGTCCACACCTCCAGTCAGGTCTGTTCCTGAGGGAACTGGAAAATACCTATGACCATCCAGGTGAAAAAAAATGTAAAAGCTGACATGAATAGACACAAAAATAAAACAAAGGCTTACAGGGATCTGGATTTGAGAAGATTTAAAACATCTAAAATGAAGAGGAGAATGCCCTTTTTTTATCTGAGTTCTGGGTCCTGACCAGACGCTCTTGGGGAGGTCCCCAGCTTGGAGAAGTGTGAGCGTTCTAAATGTCTGAGTTTTTGGTTGGAACTTTGTCCCGTGACCATGAATCCTGACAAACAGAAACCTGCAGCCATTGTGACAAACTTACACCTCGGGTCTCCTATGAACAAATCCCAACCTGCGATGGGGATGTTTTCCCAGTTCTTTATTCCCTGAGTGCAGTGAGCTTTCCTCCAAACGGTATCATTACTGTTGAAACATAAGAAGAAGCAAACCGAGAAACAATGTCTTTCTGAATAAAAGGTTACAGAATGAAAAATATAATAGTCCAAGCACAAAGATTTCCAAATCTTTCAAGTATAAGACAACAGAATTAAATCACTTTTATTGTGGCCGTAAAAAAAAAAAGTATAAAATATTAAATGTTTATGAGCACAGGCTCTGCTTTTGACAACTTCTTTCTAATCGAGACAGAATGACTTCGCAATCAAAATTACCTCATGGTTACAATAGTCTACTTAATACAATTAAGTTCACGCCGTTTGCACCTTCAAACGTTTAATGGCAAAAGACAATGGTATCTTTAAGTCATGTTTAAAATATTAGCGCTAAGTTGTTGTTGTTAAGTGTCGTGGAGTTGATTCTGACTCGTAGAGACCCCGAATAGGGTTTCCAAGGAGCGGCTGGTGAGCTTGAACCACAGACCTCACAGTCTAACACATTAACCCGCAGCACCACACAAGGAACTCTGGTAGCGTAATGGTTGCAAGTCGAGCTGCCAACCTCAAGGTCAGCAGTTCGAAACTCCTAGCCATTCTTTGGCAGAAAGATGAGGCTTTCTGCTCTTTTAAAGATTTATTGCCTGGGAAATTCAATACAGGGTCGCTATGAGTCAGAACCAACTCCAAGGCACAGCACCACCATTAGAGCTACATTGTTGTTGTTAAGTACCGTCGAGTCGGTTCCGACCCATAGCGACCCTGCATAGGGTTTCCAAGGAGTGACTGGTGAGTTTGAAGTGCCAACCTTGCAGTTCAAACAGCTTTGCAGTCTGGCACCAAGAAAACACCCTCCCTGGAGTCCACGTCCTTCTCTCTCTCTAGTCTCTAAATGGTACACAGTGAGAGGACTATAAGGTGGGCAGAAACCTCTGTTCTACTTCCTGATAACATGTGTCCCCTCCTCCCTGGAACTGAATGGTGAAGAAGACGTGAGTCAGGAAGACAGCATTTGCCATGAGAGGGTTGAAAACGTAGCAAGGTCATTGTGCTGCAAAGGACAGACTTCACCATATCTGGTGACAGCTTCCCTTCAGGTAGGCCATCAGGTGGGGGACAGGGCAGGATAGCTGACTGTCTCCCTTAGGCCATGCCAGGAGGCTGCATTAAAAACCTTACTGAAAGCCTGCAGCCCCCAGAATGGTCACTTCAGTTAGCATAGCCTACTCAGGCACAGGGGAGTGATGAACGAAGTTGTTAAATGTTCAGCCTCAAAGCTATTAGGTGGGATTGAGCAAGGTAGGCCTTGTGCTGGGGATGGGACAGGGGGGCAGCTGCAGCCATACAGAACAGGGGTTTGGAGGAATGGAGAAAGAAGGGCATCTTCAAGTGGGGGGTTGGTGGAATAGGGAGGGGCTGATGAAGAATGGTGGCAATGGTTGAGAAGGCATCGTGTGGAGCTCTGACTAAGTTGCTGTTGTCGTTATGTGGAGTCGATTCTGACTCATAGCGACCCTGTACAGTGTTTCAGAGACTGTAAATCTTCACAGGAGCAGAAAGCCTCATCTTTCTCCCACAGAACAGCTGGTAGTTTCGAACTGCTGACCTTGCGGTTTGCAGCCCGATTCGTAACCACTACGCTACACGTGGCTAAATACATTCAGGGATCATGGAAGGCCAGTATCTCATTGCTGGAGTTACAATTATGGAAAAGAAGAAAGCCAACGCAAGCCTTGTGAGTTTAGATTCAAATTAGCAGTATTACTATGAACGTGTGGTTTTCAATGTATAGAGATGTTGTTGTTAGGAGCCATCAAGTTGGTGCCAACTCATAGTGACCCTCTGAATGAAACACAGCCCGGTCCTGGGCCAACCTCATAATCAATGTTACACTTGAGCCCATCATTGCTGCCACTGTGAGAATCCATTTCATTGGGGGACTTCCTCTTTTTCTCTATCCCTCCACTTTACCAAACATGACATCCTTCCTCCAGGGACTGGTCCCTCCTGAAAATATATCCAAAGTATGAGAGACGAAGTCTAGCCATCTTGGCTTCCAAGAAACATTCTGGTTGTATTTCATCCAATACAGTTCTTTTGGCAGTCCATGATACTTTTAATATTCTCCTTCAACACTATAGCTCAAATGCATCAATTCTTCTACGGTCTTCCTTATTTGCTGTCCAACTTTCACTTGTATATAAGGTTATTGAAAACACCATGGCTTGGATCAGACACACCTTAGTCCTCAAACTAACATCTTAGCTCTTCAACACTTTAAAGAGGTCTTGTGCGGCAGATTTGCCCAATGTAATATGTCATTTGATTTCTTGACTGCTGCTTCCACAAATGTTGATGGTATACAAATTGAACTAGGAATAAATTTCAGTGTAAATGTAAATGTGTTTGCACATACCTTGTAGAGGTATGACCTTTGGTTGTGACCACCAAAAGGACCTGGGAGCAGGGACATCTCAATAGCACTCAGCACAGCCATCGTCCAGATTGTTGTTGTTGTTGTTAAGTGCTGTCAAGTCAGTTCTGGCCCATAGCAACCCTGTTTAGGGTTTCCAAGGAGAGGCTGGTGGGTTTGAACCGCCGATCTTGCGATTTGCCCTCTAGCGCAATAAGCCACAGCACCACACCAGGACTCCATCGCCCAGATATTGATTTCTAAATACCATTCTTTGCTAAAAAGAGTCAAGGCTCCTGGGACTCCAGGACTGGGACGGGAACAGAAAAAAACCAAGATGATCATGAATATCTTTTTTGTGCCAGAAAATAAGAAAATGTTTAAAGAATTATAGACATATGCCAAAAGAACCCAGAAGCCAGGTTAACTGGGCTCCTGGCCAAATGTAGAACAAGTAGAAGATCAAAGTAAGTAGTAAGTGATTGATGAGAAATAATGATGAATCCATTTTAAAAAGTAAGAGTCTATACTGATATAAATATAGACATTGGAAGTAAAAGTACAAAATCTAAAAGTATCTCCCCACAAGATATTTATTGAAAAAGAAATTCTAAAGTGTAGGAACCTGGCCAATATGACCTTAATCAAGTGATGGGACTAACTGAAATCATTTGCACCTGACAGGAGGCAGTAGTAGATGCAGGAATACCAACCACAGAGTCAGAGATGCAAAGAAAGAAGGAAAAAAAAATCAGACAAATCCAGATTGAAGGACTTTCTACAAAATAACTGGTGCCATTGAATATGTTCCAACTCATAGTGATCCTAAGCACAACAGAATGAAACACTTCCGGGTCGTGTACCATCTTCACAATGGTTGTTACGCTTGAGCCCATTATTGCTGCCACCATATGCATTCACCTCGTTCAAAGTCTGTCTCTTTTTCACTGACTCTTCACTTTACCAAATATGATGTCCTTCTCTAAGGACTGGTCCCTCTTGACATGTCCAAAATATGAGAGACAAATTCACACCATCCTCACTTCTAAGAAGCATTCTGGCTGTATTTCTTCTAAGACAGATTTGCTTGTTCATTTGGCAGTCCACGGTGCTTTTAACATTCTCCTCCAACACAACTGGTCTGTGTGTAACCCTAAAAATGTCAAGGCTGAAGAGATTAATGAGAAATGGTCATTATAATCAACATTTAGTTCCAAACTTTATTCTTTTGCTATAAATGGCATTTTAGGGCAATTAGAAAAACTTGAGTGCAGTTAAATAGTAGCATTATATCGAAGGTAAGTTTCTGATTGTATTTATGTAAGAAAATGTTATTGTCAGAATACTGGTTCTGAGAAAATTGTACAGTACTTGAAATTTTTCTGTAAGTTTGACATCATTTTTTGGGGAACTTTTTATTGTGAGTGGAGTGACCATTTACGGAGCAGATCATTGTTGTACATCCAATAAATCACACACTTTGTTTCTTCTCAATGATTGTGATTCCTTCCATGCAATAACCATTACCCAACTTCTTATTTCCATTCCATCCTCTTTCCCAATCCTTCTGGACTTTGTCCATAGGTAAATGCTGCTCCTTTTGAACTTGAATGGTTGACCATTTCATGGTAAACATAGCTTACTAGTGTTGTTGTCCCCCCTATATACCTATTGACCACTTACTTGCCTGACAATTGGGCCATGAGGTTGAGTTCCATTCCAGATCTGAGGGTGGCCAAGAGCCAGTCTCAGATTCCTCCAGAGATCATTTATTATTATTAGTAGTATTAGAGAAGCACTTGACTGATGCCTTCTCTCTTCAGTGGCCATTGGCTTTCATGGTGTAATTGGCCACAATGAGCCCCATTCAGTCTGGTATTCTGAAATGCACACATTGATGAGAAGACAGAGTTTGGAAACAGTAGGAATAGTTGATTATAACAAGAATCAATTTCTGTTCTTCTTATTATAAATAAACATTTCATTTCCCTTATGTCTTGTATTCCTTCTGTTGTCTCGGGGGTCACTACAGTGAAGAATTTTCAAGCAATTATATGAAAATGAATGCATCACATCACACTGAGTAGATTTCTTCCGTGGATGTGCTAATGTGACTTTTTTGAAAAATGATACCTTAATGGTACAAATGATTTAATTACATTTTTTGAGTGGACATATTATCTTGATTATAGCACTTCTGGTATAAATTCTTCTGGTAGATGGAACTTACGTTCATGAGTCCTTGGCTGTTCCAGTAAAGACTCTCTATGTGTGTTGATGCCTTTCTAGTCAAGTAAACGGCTGTCATCTACTACTGTCTTATTGACCCTACCTATCATTTCGCTTTAAACCTCAGGATAGTTTGTCTCCTTGAGGAAACCTTTAGGTCACTCTCTTCTTGGAATATTCCACATTTGTTTCCTGTCGTATAATCATTTTATTATTCTATAAAAAGGTAACTGGTTTTTCCACATGAGTCATGAGCCAAGTAGCACCTTCTGAGTTGAGACCATTTCTTTTCCTTCTTTGGTAGGCTTCCATTATTTTTCTGCATCTTGTGTGACAATTACATTGTTAGAAAATGGAATCTTTTTTTTCATGCTAATGATTTCATTTTATTAAAATATGTATATTATTCATACATAAGGGTCATGCTCTGTACACATTTCCGCATATTTTCTTTTTAACTCAACAACATCTGATGGAAATACTGCTGAAACAATAGGTATAACTTGAACTTATTTTTAAATGCTACAGACTGTTTATTCCATAGTGTGGATGCTCTCTAACTTATTCAACCATTCTCCTATTGATGGATGTTAGTTTATTTTACTTGGTTTTCTGCATTGTTTGTTTTTTTTGCTAAATAACTCTAAAAACAAGCATCCCTTTATATATGTGTGTATATCCTTCCACTTTTATTTCTATGGGTAAGATTCCTAGAGTAGTGACTGATAAGTATATTTAAAATTTTCATAAATGTTTCCAGAGGACACTTGAGTATTAACTACAAGCTTGGCAGTTCAAACCCACCAGTTGCTCCTTGGAAGTTGCATACAGAGTCCTTGTGAGTCAGAACATACTGGATGAGGGCCCTTAACAACAAACAACAAACTCACAAGGTAAGCATCTCTTTTCATGTGCATCTCTAACAACATCAGATAATAGTGTGAAGTTAATTAGGCTTTTTCTCTAGTCTGCTGGTTGCAACGTGATGCACTTATTCATTTAACAAACATTCACTCACCACCTTCTGCGTGCCAGGTACTGCTGTTGGCACTGGGGACACCGCAGAGAACAAAGTCCCAGGGGGTATGGAGGTGACATTCTAGTGTTGGTAAGCACTTGAGTGTGGAGCATGACAGAGGGACATGAAGAGGGTAAGGAGTAACAGAGGCACTGGGGTGGGCAGTCCTCTTTAAGAAAGGACCCCCAGGAAAGACCTCTCCAAAGTGACATTTCAGCAGCCACCTCAAGAAGTGTGAGATGAGGTGATGGGACAGAGGGGACAGAGGGGTCAGAACTGAGAAAATTGGAGTGATTGACACAGTTCCAGGTTAGTAGTGCTCCCTGGGGGAGTCCGGGGGGGGGGCATTGCTGTGGGTTAATGCACCAGACTGCAAAGCTGTCTGAACTGCAAGGTCGGCGGTTCAAGCTCACCAGATGCTCCTTGGAAACCCTATACAGGTTGCTATGGGTTGGAACCAACTCGATAGCACTTCACAACAACAAGAAGTGCCCCCTGGAAGTTTCAAAAGCAAAAATTCTCTCTAGAATCTGGTTCCTCCAATCTGAGTCTGAGAGATTCACTCAGATTACACTAAAGTCATAATCAGTGACTACCAAATCTACAAAAGCAAGCCACCAGAAAAGGCAAAAGCATAAATCATCACAAATTTAGACCTTCTAGGACTTCAAATTCTGGAATTTTAAGATACATAATGGTTGAAGAAATGAAGGTTATAATAAAAAAAGATGAGCAAACAGGCAGGGAGAAGTAGACATAAGTGTCAGATTTGAAAACAAGTAAAAACAAATGGGACTTCTGCAAACAAACAAAAAAATTAAGATCCTCATTAAATTAGGCAAACATAAGTTTAGACGCGGCTGAACAGGGAATTCATAAAGTAGAATAAATAAAGAAACTACCCAAAAGGAGCTCTGGTAGCGTATTGGTTATGAATTGGTTACGTAATCTCACAGTCAGCAGTTTGAAACTACCAGCTGTTCCACAGGAGAAAGATGAGGCTTTCTGCTCCTGTAAGATTTATAGCCTCGGAAACCCTGTACAGGGTCACTATGAGTTGGAACCGACTCCATGGCAGATAACAACAACAACAACTCAAAATGTAGTTCTAAGAGACAAGGACTTGGAAAATATGAGAGGGTAAGGAACAGAGAAGAGAGAAAATATAACATATCTAATAAAGAAGACTGTAGAAGAATTGATGCATTTGAGTTACAGTGTTGGAGGAGAATATTTTAAAAGTACCATGGACTGTGGAGCCTCTCTGCATTACATAAGACCATAGGTGGAATCCTGAACCGCATCCAGAATCTTCTGACGTGGGAAATTTCCACCTGAAAGGACAAGCAGACCAGTCTGGAGTGGCTAGAACAGAAGGTACATCTTGAAAGAAAGACCGACAGGAAAAATACAAAACAATATAGGCAGTCCAACTAATTACTACAAGAACAAGCAAGTTGCTTGCCCAGGAGACATCTAGGCAAGAGGTCGGGTCCCCTCAGGGCAAACCCCCTCCTAAGGCTAAGACTCAGTGAAAATACGTACTCTGATTGGTGACCACGTTCATCACCGATAAGGGGAAGTGAGGGAAAAACAGCAACGAAGCTGCGAGCTAAGCCCTACCATGTTCAATAGATTCCTGTGAACTCAGGTGGAGACCTGGTTGGCCAGCAGTGTGGCAACTCTTGGTCCCAGAGTCAGTGACATAGCCACAGAGGACTAGAGTGGAGAGTGAAGCATCCAGCTAATAAGAAAAGAGGGCATATGCACAAGAACACCCACACTTGCATATAATACCCACTTGTCCTGGCTTCAATGTCTGGATGATTAGAGCTCAAATCGAAGAAGAAAGAAGAAGAAGAAAAAAAATGAGTAATCAGATACAATTTGATGAACTTGACCTACACCTATGGATGCAGTAGCTCTAAAGAGGGAACAAATCTTTACAGCAAGGATCATTCCCACCCCCTCCATACACAGAATAGACAGGGATGGGCAACTTGGACATTGGGGGGGGGGGGGGGCTACAAAGGCAAGAAATGACTGGTTTACAAGCTTTCAAGAGGGAGCCTAGATCCAGAGGGCGTGGAGGAAGGTAGAATCTCCACTGAGTAGTATCCAATCTGTCTGGGCGGGCTGATGAAAGGAGATGCAAGTAGGTCTCTTGTGATATAATAGTGAATAATTGTCAGGACTGATTGTGAGGATTGTAAATGTAAAGGTAGACATTTCATAGCAAAAGGAGTGGAGTGATTAACTTTGTGGTCTAGGAGCGGAGGTTCCTGGGACCATCAAGGGAGAAGAGTGGAGAGCGGGACCCTACCCAGAGAAGCAGTGATGCCCGAGATGGAGGCAGAGATGATGATTGGAGAGATGGAGCAGCTGGAGACTTTAGACCCAGAGAGAGAGAGGGGCTGTGTGCTGATGCCTAGGGGACAGGCTTGCAGAGTATACCCTTTGGTTGGTTGATGATGCATGGAGGGGATTATAACCATGGCAATGAAACAATATATGATAGGATGAATGTAAAGCTAATGTTCTCCCATGTAAACTATCAAATAATTCACAATAAAACATTAAAAAATCAACAACAACAACAACAACAACAACAAAATACACTGGACTGCCAAAAGAACAAACAAATCTGTGGTGGAAGAATACAGCCTGAATGATCCTTAGAAGACAAGATGGCTAGACTTCATCTCTTATACTTCAGACATGTTATCAGAAGAGACCAGAAGCGGGAGAAGGACATCATACTTGGTAAAGTGGAGAGTTAGCGAGAAAGAGAAAGAATCCCCCAATGAGATGGATTAGCACAGTGGCAGCAGCAATGGGTTCAAGTGTGGCAATGATTGTGAGGTTGGCAGAGGACCGGGCAGTGTTTCATTCTGTTGTGCATAAGGTTGCTATGAGTTGGTATCGACTCGACAGCATCACCAACAACAATGATAAAGTACACAAGGAGAGCTCTGGGAGCGTAGTGGTTACAAGTTGGGCTGCTAACAAGGTCAGTTGTTTGCATCTACCCACCACTCCATGGGAGAAAGATGAGGCTTTTTGCTCCCATAAAGATTTATAGTCTCAGAAACCCTGTACAGAGTCACTAAGAGTCAGAACGGAGTCCACAGTGCGTAGCCACCACTACCACCAATAAAGTACATCTCATCATGATGCCCTGAAACTGCAGAGCACTAGAGTGTTTTATTTTATCCCAAAGTAAAAGAGACTTGTTAAGCAGCCAAAGAGAAAAGGTAAGTCACCTACAAAGGAAAAGCAATTAGAACGACGGCAGACAATTTGACAGCAACAGTGGAATTCAAGAGACAATGTAATATCTTCAAAGTAACAAAAGAAACCATTTGGCAACAAAAACTGAGTCTCTACCAAAATTATGTTTTGATAAGACATTTGCAGGTTAAGCCAAAAATTAAAGTTATCACTAAGAAAGCAGAAGTAAGGAAGTTTTAAAGAATATTCCCCAGGAAGAAGGAAAATAATCGCCAACTGATGAAATGAAAACTATCCCAAAATGATGAGCTGCAAATAGTCAACACGTATGTAGATACAAATGTTGTTTGCATGAAATAATATCCATAACAATGACTAATTTGTCAGTTAAATAAGAACAGAACCAAATGCTAGAAAACAATGTAAGTTGAGTGTTTTCTTGTTGTTAAGTGCCGTCGAATTGTTTCCAATCCATAGCGACCCTGTATAGGGTTTCCAAGGGGCAACTGGTGAGCATACTAGTTTCTCCTAGCTCACTATATGAGTCGTTCTGAGAAATTCTGCAGCAATCCAGTAGACTTAGTTTTCGAAAGTGTCTGATCATGAGACCACTATTTCTTTTTTAAATGCAGGATCCAGTTACTAACTTCCATTGGCTTTAGTATTCTATAGAAGAGCCTTTGGAGATGTTAGTGCAATGTTATACATGAGATGTTGCTCTTTAAAAGAAACGCCTCCTTATTTAGCTATAAAGAAAACTGTAAGGTTTGAAAGTTTGTTCTCTACTAATTGCCACTACACATATCAAGCAAAGAGCACATGCTATTGGCAGAATTGTAATTTGACAATATATATGAATGTTTAAAATATTCATACTTTTAAACACAGGGAACTCATTCTTGGAGATGCATATAAAGGAAACTATCTATTTTGCAGAAAAAGATGGAATACATTTTAATTTTGGAGGGACATACCAGACATACTAATATGTCCACCTTGAAAAGAGTCAACTCTGTGGTCCAATCATTCATCTGTTAGAGATTCACAGTGTAAAAAGTCCACAAAGTCTTGCCCGAAGAAGCATTACTCTCTAACCCAGGCTTCTTCAATCTAGTCTTTCCCAGACGAACTTAATTTCGGAATACTTATTTTCTTAGTTTTCTGATTAACACACCATGATATTTTAAGCACAGAGATATTTGTTATCAATAATTTATACTAGCAAAGATTAAGAAACAGTTAAATGGCTGGACAAATTATAACAGGTAAATCCTACAATTAGGTAAGTGATCATCAAATGGAATATTATGCAGTTATAAACTGATGTCTTTAAAGATTTTACAAGGCCACAAAAATGCACTCATTTTAATGTTAAGTGAAAAGTCACAATAGAAACATACAAGCAATGTGATCACCAAATTAAGCCCGAAAAAATAATTTGGAATAAATTCACCAGTGTACTGAAAAATTATCTTGGATAGTGATTTTTACAATTCTCTTCTCCCTTCTTGTCTATAAGAAGCATGTTTTGCTTTCATAGCTGTGGGGAAGTAACAATATCAAAATAATAGAAATGCCTCCAGCCCCCTAAAGGAGCCTGAGGCAGGGATTGTTGGCAGGAGGGAAGAACGGTGGGAGACTCGAAGCTGCCCCAGGTCTCTCTGGTGCATACCTGCGGAAGGACCCTCCTATGACTGGCCTTGCTTCTGGTGGAGGCTAAATGTGAGCAGTCCCCTCACCTCCTGAATTTGCGTTCAGTACAGCAGGCTGCAAGGAGCTCTGGTAGCATAGTGGTTACGAATTGGGCTGCAAACTGCAAGGTCAGCAGTTCAAAACTACCAGCTGTTTTGTGGGAGAAAGATGAGGCTTTCTGCTCCTGTAAAGAGTTACAGCCTCGGAAACACTGTACAGGGTCACTATGAGTTGGAACCGACTTTCCGGCACTTAACCAACCAACAGCAGCCTGCTGCAGTACATGGTCCACCTCTCTCTGCTCCATCCTTTCCCAGCTCAGTTTTAAACTGATTCTAGGTGGCCACCTTTCTTATTTGACCATAGACTTCTACAAGGGTGGGGGCAGTGTCTCAGTCCCCTGGGGCAATCAACACAGAGTTTTATACACAGCACATGTCAAATGTTTGCTTATATTCTCAGACACTGGAATGCCATTCTCCTTAGAGCCTAAATCAACTGCTGGCCATAGAAGAGTCCAGAAGGAAGCAGCAAGACTCCTTAGCTCCAGGAAGGACCCGGAGCAGCAGAGGACCAGTACACTCTGTAGAAGGGGCCCAGGTGACGCAGCCACTGAGACTCTAGGGGACAGTTCTACTCTGTCTTAGAGACTTGCTATGAGTTGGAATCAATTCAACAGCACCCAGGAAGAAGAAAGTTCTGGAAAATGCTGATCTCGTCCTGTGCATCTGTTTTCTCCATCTTTGGATCTTGGGACTCCTCAGCCACCCATGTAGGGATTTTCTACTCTGCATGATACACTTTAATTCTTTACATACAATTATGAAGAGCCCTGGTAGCACAATGGTTCAAGTGCTCTGCTGCTAAAGGAAAAGTCAGTTTAAACCCGCCCATCACTGCTCATGAGCAAGAGGAGGCAGTGTGATTTTGTAGATTTACAGCCTTGGAAACCCGAAGGAGCTGTTCTGCTCTGTCCCGTGGGGTCGCTGTGGGTTGGAATCTAGTCAATGGCAGTGGGTTTTGGTTTTGGGGTGCTTTTTTTTCTTTATTGACATACAACTATTACCCACCTTCAGAGTAAGAATGAAATTGTGTATACTGGATCCTGTTGGGGACCTCTTCCTGTTACAAAGACAATGGGAACTCTCATGGTAGCTCAAACCCCTGATGTATGTATTAAGGTTTTTCTGAGTCTAATTACACCGAAGTGTACATGATTCTTAAACTCTTCTAACATTTAATCACGTGGGTTTTGAAGGGTACAGGCACAGCATCTTCTGTGAGGGCTGGCTGCGCTTGCACTCAAAAAGGTCAAGAGCTGATATTTCAAAGGGAAATCTCTTTTTGGCCTTCAAAACTCACATGTGCAATCCATAATCTATCTGTCCACTCATCACTTTCAGCTTCTCTGGCAAATAAGGCACAGCTCCCACAGAGCAGCTGGCAGCCTTGAACCACGGACCATGTAGTTCACAGTCCAGTGCTTATCTTATGGAGAAAGATGGTGGTGGTGGTGGTGGTGTGCTGTGGAGTAGGTTCCAACTCATAATGACCCTGTGTAGGGTTTCCGAGGCTATAAATCTTTACAGGAGCAGAAAGTCTCTCTCCTGTGGAGCCACTGGTAGTTTCGAACTAGCTGACCTTGAGGTTAACAGCCCAACATGCTACCAGAGCACCTTTGGAGCAAGATGGTGTGTGTGTGCGGGGGGGTGGGGGTGGGGGCGGAATTCTGTGTTTCACATTTTCAGAAAGGACCGTTCCCACCTTGTGAAGTACTGTTGTCCCAAGATTTTCAGAAACACGCCTCAAGCTCAGGCTCACGTTTCCAAGAGCTCCTCACCCCTTCCTATTTATGCTGTGGCTTCAAATTACCTCAGTCAATAAAATTACCATTGTTGGTTTGCACCTTTCAGAAAATTTGTGTGCATTAAACACTTTGGCAATATTTATTTATTCTGCCATCTGTCCTACCATCTACACATTCCCAACAGTCTGGTCTAGAAAGAACCCAGAATCACCTGAGCATCGTAAAATTAGTCTGTGGCTGTCAGAGTAACGCATGGAGGGCACAGCTGCCGTCCTGCTGCCTGATTTAATGAGGTTCCGAAAGTATGTGGACAAGGATGCGTTCTCTTGGTTACCATGGAAACAGGACTGCGGCTCTCAGAGCAGGTGTCAGCAGCATAGAAATCAAGATGAATCAGCTGATGGCTCCTCGTTTCGGGGGAGGCGTTGACCAAACCAGCGTGGCTCCTGAGCAGGCTGGCTCCACCCTCAGGTTCCTTCCCTAGGACGAAGTCTGAGAACAGCATGTTGTGATCCACAAGCTTATTCGGAACATACTGTGTTACCATATAAACTTTCTGCGTTTGAAAGGATTTACACTGGGCGTATTTCAAAATTAGAAATGCCAAAGTATGTCTGTCCTTTCTGATGCTAATTAATTTGGTGATCTGTTGTTTTGTTTAAAAAGAAAGAACAAATGAGCCACCCCCTCTAGCCGCGGTTCTTTGATTTTTTTTGTCAAAGTTAGACTTGCTTCAGGAAAAACCTTGTGCTGATGAACGGAACAGGCTATCTATTGCTTCTGGGAAAGTTAATCATTTCTAGAGTCAAAGGCTTTTTACACAAAGCTGGTTCTCCTTCCAAAGTATACTGTCATAAGTGAAACAGTGTAATTGAGAAACTTGACAGCGAGTTCCACATCACAGGAAAGAATGGAAAACTTCGTTGTTGTTGTTGTTAGGTGCTATTGAGTTGGCACTGATTCCTGGTCACCCTCTGCACCACAGACGAAAGCACAGCCCAGGCCCGTACCAGCCTCACAGTTGTTGCTGTGTCGGAGCCCACTGATGCAACCATGTTGTCAATTCATCTTGCTGAGGGTCTTCTTCTTCAGGGACCCCCTGCTTTACCAAGCATGATGTCCTTCTCGTGTCCAAAGTACATGAGGTAGCTCTTCCGGTCCCTAGCGCGCCGGGAGCTGCTGGCATCGATGCAGACATGGCCAAGTCCAAGAACCACACCACACACAACCAGTCCTGAAAATGGCACAGACATGGTATCAAGAAACCCAGATCACAACGATATGAGTCTCTCAAGGGGGTGGACCCCAAGTTTCTGAGGAGCATGCGCTTTGCCAAGAAGCACAACAAGAAAGGCCTGAAGAAGATGCAGGCCAACAACGCCAAGGCCATGGATGCACATGCCGAGGCTATCAAGACTCTCATAAAGCCCAAGGAGGTCAAGCCTAAGATCCCAAGGGGTGTCAACCGCAAGCTCAGTCGACTGGCCTACACTGCCCACCCCAAGCAGGGGAAGAGTGTTCGGGCACACACGGCCAAGGGTCTGAGGCTCTGTCGGCCAAAGTCCAAGGCCAGTGCTAAAACTAAGGCTGAAGCTTCAACCAAGGTCTCAACTAAAGCTCTAGTCAAGGCTTCAACTAAAGCTCCAGCCAAGGCTTCAACTAAAGCTCCAGCCAAGGCCTCACCTCAGGCTCCCAAAGGTGCCCAGGCCCCCACAAAGATGGAATAGAGTTCTCCATCTGAGGACAGAGGGATTGGCATGACCCTTTGGGCTACCATCTGTATGGAGCTGGTGTCCTCCTGTGCTATTTGTACAAATAAATCTGAGGCAGGGAAAAACAAAACAAAACAAAGTACATGAGGTAAAGTCTCAGCATTCTGTTTCTCAAGAGCGCTCTGACTATACTTCTCCCAAGACAGATTTATTCATTCCTCTGACAGTCCGTGGTATAGTCAATATTCTCACCAACATCAGAATTCAAAGACATCAGTCCTTCTTTGGTCTTCCTTTGTTGTAGTTAAGTGCCATTGAGTCAGTTCCAACTCATAGTGACCCTGTGTATGGTTTCTGAGGAGCATCTGGTGGGTTTGAACCACCAACCTTGCAGTTCAAGCAGACCTTGTGGTCTATTGCATTATCCTACTCATTCTATATTTATCAGATAGTGTAAAGGTACACATAGGTAATGGGAGTAACCAAACCAAAATATTACCAGTTGCTAAGACAAGGTTTGGAGTTCTGGTGTGGTGCTGTAGGATAAGCACTGGACCAAAATGTCGATTTGAAATGCAAGGTTGGCAGTTCAAACCTACCATCATTCCTCAGAAACCATATACAGTGTTTCTATCAGTCGCAACTGACTTGACAGCTCTTCACAACAACAAGATGACGTCTGAACACTTTCTTCAGAAAGCTTGCACTATTTGGCATCAATGATTTAGAGCTGAATCAGATTGGACTCACCTGCCAAGGGTTGGGTTTTGTTTTGTTTTGTTTTCAATATTTGGAAAGTAGAGATCTCTTGGACTTTTTCAAGGAGAAGGACTCTTGAACAGCCTTACTCACCTTCTTCAAAGTCTCCTCCATCTTTGTACAAAGTCGAATAGTGTTCATTATCCAGTAACTTAGGAAAATAACAGCAGCATGTATGTTATTTCATGTAGAAAAAGAGCAAAGTAGTCAATTTTTCTGCTTTTCCGCTGAACTGGCAGATATTGTTTGTTATCTAAGAATGTGATGATTTAGGCCAAAATTCTGCTTCCTGAGTAATTCAGATAATTGTCTCGACCACACACTTTGCTTGAGTTTGAGAGATTTGACTTCAAAAGGCAGGTGATCAAATTAGAATCATGCTTTATGCAGCTCTTGTGCATGTGGAAACTGGGCAATGAATGTTGTTGTTATATGTCCTGAGTAGTTTCCAACTCACAGTGACCCTGTACAGGGTTTCTGAGGCTTTAATTCCGAGGCTTTAAATCTTCCTGGGAGCATAAAGCCTCATCTTTCTCCCATGGAGCAACTGAAATGTTCAAACCACGGACCTTGTGGTTCACAATCCAGTACTTATCATACAGAGCTAATGCTCTCCCAGACAATGACTAAGGAAGATCAAAGGAAGAACTGATGTGTTTGAATTTAGATGTTGGTGAAGAATATTGAATATACCATGAACTTCCAAAAGAATGAGCACATCTGACTTGGAAGAAGTACAAGAAGAAAGTTCTTTAGAAGCAAGAATTGGTTAAGACTTCGTCTCATGGACTTTGGAACATGTTATCAGGAGGGACCGGTCCCTGGAAAAGGACATCTTGCTTAGTATAAAAGTAGAGGGTCACTGGATGAGAGGAAGGACCCCAATGAGATAAATTGGTTACAATTTATCCAGTGGCTACAACACTGGACTCAGTAGGAAGGGCTGTGAGGGTGGACTGGACAGTGTTTCTTCTGTTATTCATGGACGGGGCTGCTTTGAGTTAGAACTAACTCAAGGGCACTTAACAACAACAACTTCACACAGACCCACCAAATCCCACTCTGTGGAGTGGCCCTGGTATCTGCCGTGTGCTCAAGGCCTCGAGATAGAAGTTGGACATGTTATTTGTTGGTCTACCTTTCTACTGATTTTTTTCTGACTTAGAGCTCTCTTTATAAACAGTTCTCTCAACCAGACTCTTAGGAATGCTACACTTGAAAACATTTACAGATACAAAACACAAGGAGGTGTGATCTTTGGCATGCAAGACTGCTTATGGAGTTTCCTGGGTCCTCAGTGTTTGCTCCTGACACTTACCCTTTTCATGAAGGCTGTTAGGAAAGGTTGCCATAACAGAACAGTAACAGGACCAATCAAGGATACAGACGCTCCGATCAGCTTCTGTCCAGAAGCTGATACCGTGGGGGCCAATGATCTATTTTCTCTGCTCCCACTTTTGCAAAAAGAAAATCTTATTCAGCAGTCAGAAGTGTTTCTCAGAGGAGAGAAGGTTCCCACACACACACACACCCTCCTACCCCGACTTGAAAAGGGTCAGAGTTTTTTGTTACCTGTAATCAAAAGTCACCGCGACGGCACCGGACCAGGTAATGTTCTGATCTGTTACTCTAAGGTCACCAAAGGTCAGGGGGCCGGATGTTATAAAGCCATCTGTCCTACAGACATCAATGCACTGACTCAATGGCAGCTGACAACAAAAGTAGTCACGGGGGAGTCCCTGGTGGTTGACATGGCTTTGTACCTTGGCAGAAGTGCTAATGATCTATTTCCAAAAATGCAGCCACTAAAGGCTTTCTGGTAGCGTAGTGGTTACGAATCGGGCTGCGAACCTTAAGGTCAGCGGTTCAAAACTACCAGCAGCTCTGTGGGAGAAAGATGAGGCTTTCTACTCCCGTAAAGATTTACACCCTCGGAAACCCTGTACAGGGTGGCTATGGGTCGGAACCGACTCGACGGCACTTAACAACAACAACAAAGACCTATGGAGCAGAGTTCTGTTTGGACACATTGGGTCACCATGAGGCCTATGGAGCAGAGTTCTACTTGGACGCATTGGGTCACCATGAGGCCTATGGAGCAGAGTTCTACGTGGACACATTGGGTCACCATGAGGCCTATGGAGCAGAGTTCTACTTGGACACATTGGGTCACCATGAGGCCTATGGAGCAGAGTTCTACTTGGACGCATTGGGTCACCATGAGTTAGAATTGACTTGATGGCAACTGACGTTATGAATCACTGTAATCATTTCTGCTTACACAGTTGCTGTTGTTGTTGTTGTTAAGTGCCATCGAGTCTAATCTGACTCATAGCGACCCTGAGTAGGGTTTCTGAGGAGCAGCTGGTGGGTTTGAACTGCAGACCTTGTGGTTCACAGTCCAGTGCTGATCCTCCAGCGCCACACCAGGACTCTGTAGTACTTTTCCATTTAAATAACACTTCCCACACTTCAGTTCATTTGACTTTCAGGACAATATGCAGGACATTAGATGTGCCATTCCTTTCACAGATACCTCATGGAAGTCTGCTATGGGAGGTTTAGGGACCAAGGGAACAGAACGAATCTGACATGGATATGGGACTGCAGGAGATGAGTCATGAACACCGACCACCCTAGCACAACTTAGAGAACGCCAAGGGCTTTCAGACTAGACTGCAAATTCCCTAGGGCAAGAACTGGGCCCACCATTTGTATTGTTTGTGCTAAGCATGGGCTGTGCATACCACGTCTGGCATTGTGGTACAGTGACTACTCTTTGATTGTGGTGGTCCAGTGGACTAAGGGCTTCCTGAAAGCGAGGACATTTGATTGGAGCAGCTGTTACTAATCTGTGGAGTTTCACACGATCCCTTTGTTCAGGTCCTCACAGATGACGTGTAAACTCATGGAACTCTTGAAATGGTACCTTTGTTTCTGCTACATCAACGTGCAGACCTTGCAACTTGTATTTGGGTGAAAGGCATTCTCTGATTTTCCGTTTTCTCTCACTTCATTTCAAAGAGTTTTCTCCTTTCTTGATTTTGTTTATGTTTGCTCGCTTGGACTTTAATTCTTTCATGATTAGACATGGAATAAGTCCCTTTATAAGTAATTTTGAATAATTAAGGGGGAGAAAAATCACCCATAATCCCCTTACCTAGAGGCAACTATAATTATTATGTTGGGCCTATTTCCTTACAGTATTTTATATCCACTTATTTTAACATAGATGAGCTCATATTAAATTTTCAATTTAGAGTCTCTTCCCATTGATAGGATAAACTCTTCTTCAACAATAATTCAAGTCAGCTACAGAATGTGACACTGTTTGAATGCACTGTAACTTTACGTTTCCATCAAGTCTGACGTTGGATTGTTACAACTTTATGTTCGAAATCAAGTTGAAATGAAATCTCTATAAAGCATGTCCCACATTCATTGAGATTATTGGGTTATTTGCTTAGAATGGATTCCTCAAAAAGGAATTACGGCATCGTGTTAGGAACTAGGACACATTTTAGTAAATTTCTTTCTGGAAAGTCTGCCCCACTGAACATGCTCCCATCAGGGTTGAGTGCATCCCTGATTCTTGCACTCACAGCCCTTCCAGTTACAGATTGTACAAATTGCCTCAAAACGTAGTCTCTTAAAGTAGCCGTGGTTTTAGCATCTCTACCAGAAGCCAATGCTTCAGCCTTCCACGGCACTGACCAGGGTTAGTTAGTGGGATTATACTGGCAAGTGCTCTGGTCTACAGAGTCCAAGATGGAGCCTTCTCATGCCAAACACCTGGAAGGGACCATTGGATGGATGGCCAGGGTCAGCCAGCTCTCCTTCCTTCTTCCTATGATCTCAACGCCTCTTCACAGTCTCTCCTACAGGGTACCTGGACTGCTCACACTGTAAGGAAGTCATAGTCCCAGAGTAGGAAGGGAAAGCTGTCCGTCTCTTAAACACATCATCACGGCCACCATACTGGTCAAAGCAGGGGCAGCGCTCACCTAGGTTCCGGAGAGGGTGCAAGACCCCTCTTTATTGTAGCGATGACTATTTTAATTTCCTTATTGGGGTTTGGGTGAAGGAATCCTGGTGGGGCACTGGGTTAAGCAGTGGTAATGCTCACCTAGGTTCAAGAGAAGGTACAAGACTCCTCTTTATTATTGTTACTGTTATTTTATTGATTAGGTCTGGGTAAAAGAACTCTGGTGGTGCAGTGGATTAAGCATTGGCTGCTCACCAAAAGGTTGATGGTTCGAACTCACTAGCCAATGCAGTCTGCTTCTGTCAAGATTACAGCCTAGGAAACCCTAAGGGGCAGTTATACCCTGTCCTATAAGATGAAGTAGCGACCGATGGAGTGTGGAGGCTCTGTAAAGTAAGCACCAAACTGCAAACCATGAGGTTGGTGGTTTGAGTCCAGCAGCTGCTCCTCAGAAGAAAACTGAGGCTTTCTGCTACCCCAAAGATTTACAGCCTTGGAAACCCTATACAGCATTGCTGTGAGTTGGAACCAACTCAACAGTATTTATCAACAACAATAGGTTTGCTATGAGTTGTAGTCAACTTGAAAGCAATGGGTTAGATGTGGCTGCGGGGACTTTGGTCTGATGGGAGTTCGTAGGGTTCCATTGAGCAATGTTGACCTATTTCGTTTCGTGACCTTGGTTGTGACCCCCTCAATATAGCAGCACTCTTCCCTCTTCCTCCCTGGGTTCCCCATTTCCATTGGTCCTTCTTGCCTAGTCCTTCCTCATTTCTAAGCTTTGATTTTGAGCAAACTTTGCTCTTTTGTTGTAGTATGGTTGATTGTACTGAGGAGTTCATTCCTTCCTGGTGATCTTATTAAATTTACGGGCCTGTCTATTCTGTAGCTGAGAGGTAATCCCAAGGTGGTGGGTTCAGTTCCAGGTTTGAAGAGTGTAGACCCTACTCTTCAATGGGAGGACTGTCCAAGAATTTGTGGCCATGTCTGAACCTGTCGCCAGAAATGAGTATCGTACAAAGCACTTGTTTGCTGAATTGAATGATAAGATATGATAACCTGTATCTCTTTCCTTTGAATTCCAAACTTCACCCTTGTCATGTGTTTATTAGACATTCACCTTTTTCCACTTGAAAATTGTTGGGTCATGCTCTTTGACTGTCTTCCAGCTCTGCCACTTACCAGAAGTTGGGCAGAGCTGTGGGGACCAAATGGTTAGCAATTACTTTAAAACACAGATAAGACTATAAAGGGGCAGGGACACTAAACGAATGGAAACAGAATGACCACAACAGAAAACCTGAAGAATGTAGCCACTATCACTACACAATGTGTCAATGTGTGAAGACATGGTTAAATGGGAACACAAACCTTCACCTTCACTGAAGATACAGTATTATTTTAAAAAGAAGAAGGTGGGGAGGTTACTTAAGCTCTCAGAGTCTCGGTTTCATTGTAGAAGGTGGGTAATAATGTATCTATTTGCAGCTCTTCAAGAATATCTGTGATCGGTAAATGAGATTAAGGATGCAGAGTGCCCATTCTCAGCAGTCGATACTACGATGCCCAGTGCACAGGATTGATTCACTTGTTCAGAGCCCTGTTGTACACTCGGGTGCCAGCTTAGGGAAACGCATGTGGGCCTGAACGGAGGCGGGCACCGAGTGACTTCAGGCAAGGAACCGGCCCAGCAGTCTCTGAATTCTACTCGAGGCCAATTTAAAGCCACAATTCCCTGGCACCTCTGCCCAAGGGCCGGAAGCTGACGGCTCAGAAGCGGGCACCGTGCCATTGTGTGAGATGGGAATGAGAACAGGCAGCCAGGGGATCATGTATGTACCCTGCTGTGTTTGTTAAACAAACCTTTCCCAGCGAGGGAGCCCGGAAACAGCTGTCAATCCTGGTCTTACAAGCCCGTGGTAATAAGAAACGTGCCATCATTAATCCAGCTCTGGGAAGAATTACCTTTCAACTTTTTTTTTTTTTCTGTTAAAGAAATCGTGCAGGTCTGCCAGAAAATAAGAGAAGGTCGTTACTGAAAATGATTTATGCCTAGTCCATCAGACTGAAATCAACGTTGTTTCATGAAAACTAGACCAATATTTTAAGACAGGAGGTAATAAATTCATTTGCTGAGGCCCAAATCAAGAGGGACCGACATGTGTCACGTCCGCCTCTTGTCGGAAGGTGACACTGCACCCGGACATGGGCAGCACAGATGCCTTCAGTGGCTTTTCCTCTCTACTAGTGATCGTGGGTTGTACCCAGCCAGCCCCATGCTCCCTTCCTGACCTGAGCCCAGCCCCAGCACACACAACGGGCAGCTGTTTTGGGGTGTCATCTTGGGCCATGAGTAGGTTGAGCCGCAGATTTGTCAGTCCTGGGTGAACAATGGTCAGGTGCTGTGAGGAGCTAGGAGAGGCAGGTAACCAGCCATATAACCAGCTCCTGGAACCTTGGTTTCCACATCCGGTTTCCACAAACGTCCACTCCATCTGCTTCCCAAGATGCCGCTGCACAGAGTAAAGGCCGATTGCTTTATGAGAGTCCACATGAAAGCAAACCTTCTGTTCCTTTCAAAGGATATGCACCTCTAGTGTATGCATTATCCGTTAAGAGCTTTGGAGGGGTTTAGGATCAAGATTGCTTTTCCATTTTACAGAGTAGAAAACTGAGGTGGGTTGAGATTAAGTGGCCCTCTGAGGCCATGGGCTAGGACTCAGGCCTCCTGATTTTCAGCTCTTCATGGAAGGGTGCTGTTACCGGATGGGTCAGTTTCAGTGAGTCTCAGGGAGCTGGGAGTCCGATTGTTACTCTGCAGTTTCCGTTCCTGGAGACGTTCCTCAAGGTCCACCTCCCATCTTTCTCATTCCATGACCCTCTGTGGGAGGACTCGCCCCTCAGGAGAGATGGGCAGTATGGATGACCCTGGGAAGGTCAATGCTTCACTGTAGAGGACAGACAGGGGAGCAAGTGCTTACCAGCTCTTTAATTTATGATAAATTACTCAATCTCTCAGAGTCTCCTTATCCTCACAATAGAACAGTAAGATGTGCTGTGTGTGGCTGTTAGGGGATAAGATCACATCCCAGATGTGAAGTAGCAGACAGAGTGCAGGTAGGTAGACAGTGCTTTTCTTCCTTCTTTCCTTCATGTCTTCCCTCCTTTCACTAACTTCTCCTTCCTTTTCTAAAGCTCCTGGAATGATCTCAGATGTCAAACAGACATAACTGGGACTTGAGGATTTGTTGAGTAGGTGTCCTCATACCTGTGTGTGTGTAAGGACTTCATATGTGTAGGCTAATGATCAAATAGAAAGAATGGACGAGTGGGTGATCTTGCAGTCCAGGAGTGGAGGACCCTGGGACCATAAAGGGAGAAGAGTGGGAGCAGAGTGTGAGACTCTATTCAGAGAAGCAGTGATGCCAGAGATGGAGGCAGAGATGATGACATGGAGAGAGGGAGCAGCTGAGGGCTCTAGACTCAAGGAAGGAGAGGGGCTGTGTGCTGGTGGCCGGGGGGCAGGCTTGCAGGGTATTCCCTTTGGGTGTTTGAATAGTTATATACTCCTGAGTGCTTCCGTGTACATCCAAAAAAAGAAAAAAGGGAATGGAAGCAAATGCTGTTGAATGATGACGCATGGAGGGAATTGTAGTCATTGTAATGAAATGAAATACAATAGTATGAATGTAAAACTGATGTTCTCCCATGTAAATGATCACTCGATTCACAATAAAAACTTAAAAAAAAAAAAAATGTAGGACAGAGTCAATTCCACCGAGACTCTGAGGATGGAGACAGCAAACAAGAGTGACAAGTCACATGACTTCACTTCATTCAGCAGTTGCCACTGAGTTGGTTCTAACTCACGGTGAGTCCATGTGTGTCAGAGAAGAACTGTGCATGGTTTTTCAGACGTTGATCTACAAGGCTTTTTGCCAAGGTAACCTCCAGATGGACTCGACTCTCCACCCTGTTGGTCAAATGTGTTCACCGTGTACACCACCTGGGGGTCCTTTGCTTCGCTCCAGTGCCCCTCGGCACAGCGCTCCTCACCAGATAGGTAACAAAATAACCTAAGAGGCACTGGAAGCAGCTAGTATTTCCCCGAGGTAACCATATGCAACCTGAATAAATCCCAAGGCCCATGTACTCCAGCCTCAGGATGGTGTCACATGAGAAACAGGCAAGGAACAAGTGATTAAAAATAATTTCAAATTCTAATCTCTAGCAATGTTCCTGAACATGCTCGTTTGTTTCCTCTTGAGTTCTGACATCACCGTGCATGTGACCTGGAGCTTCTTAGACTGGACCAAGCTGACCGCCAGCTGTCCCACAACCTGCGCTCCGTGGGGCTTCTCAGTCTAGTGGGGCTTCTCAGAAGTGGGCTTCTCCCACTTCCCCTCCTGCTCACCTCTCCAGACCCGCCTTTCTCCTTTCACTCTCCCACTTCTGTACCTCAGAAGTCTGGGAAGTTTGTGGGGGAAAGACAGAACTTTCCTGAGAGGACAGAGGGTGGGGAGAAATGGAGTCCGAGGAACGGGTTGGGTGGCAGGCGGGAAGCCACAAGAGTCTGCCTTGTTTCCATCACACATTCGGAGTAGAGACAGGACCTGGCGAGGTGACACCACTCTGATATTTCTCTAGGGTCCCTCACGTGGTAATGGCGTGCGAGGGTCCTGCTCACTCGGGAGGAGAAAACTGAGGACAACCTTGACAGACTGAAACTTTCACTCTTCTTCCTTCTGAACAGCAGGCCCAGGTCATCTTAAACTACCTGTGTAACTAGGAACATCTTGTTGTTGTTAAATGTCATTGAGTCATTTCTGACTCATAGCAACTGAGAAGCTGTTAGTGGATTTAAACCTCAAAATTTGTGGTAAGCAGTCCAGTGCTTATCCTACAGCACCACACTGGGAATGGTTGTCATAAATTTCTCTGTGTCTTAAGTACTGCATTTCTGTCCCAACCAATGATGTTTGTATGCCCTTGAACCTAATAAAGGGCAATAAAAGCTTATCATCTTTCAACTGTACCAAAGCCTTCCATCTTCTGCCTGACTTGGACTTCACCCGCTTCTATGCCCTGTGTTCGGCAGCATCACTACGTTTCCAAACTGCTGTCCTTGGCTTCCTTTTACTGCCTTGTGTTGCTGCATTTACATCACGGGGCTGGGTTACAAAAGTGTTAGCTTATAAACCCCTGCCCTTTCATTAAACCTAGATCTGAGGGTCCTTTTGGAAAGGCAGCAGAACATTATGGGCACTATTGGTGTGGCAGAATCATGGTGTGGCGCTGTGAGTTAATGCGCTGGACTGCAGATTGAGCTGCAAGGTCGGTGGTTCAAGCTCACCAGCCACTCCTTGGAAACCTTACACAGGGTCACTATGGGTCATAACAGACTTGATGGCCCTTAGCAACAACAACAACTGGTGTGACACCATAGGATAAGCACTGGACTGCTAACACAGGGTCACTATGAGTGGGAACTGACTTGATGGTTAGTTGTGTTTTTTTTTTTTTGAATGTGGAATTTTTGTTACTACACATGAGGAGCTCTGGTAGCATAGTGGTAACGAATCGGGCTGTGAACCGCAAGGTCAACAGTTTGAAACTACCAACTATTCTGCGGGAGAAAGATGAAGCTTTCTGCTCCCATAAAGATGTGCAGCCTTGGAAACCCTGTACAGGGTCGCTATGGGTCAGAACCAACTCCATAGCACATAACAACAACAACAACAACATGTCACATAAGTATCAGAGCATGAAGTGTGTCAGAATCTAACCAGCACAATATTTTTTGGGGGTGTGTGTGTATGTATGTTTCAACAGTCCAGAAAAACACGCAAGCAAGGGTACCTCAATGGAGCTCCTGATCACCCCTCTGAAAAGAGAGCTCCATTTTTAATGACCTGTGTGTCTGGGGATGGCAGGCCTGCTACCAAACTGGCAGCTTCATTTTAAGGCCCCACTCTTCTCTCAGTGAATAAGGAAGACTTACTCTACTCAGGATTGTTGTTCACTTAGCAACACCAGCTGGCTACCAAGGCATGGGAAAGGACAGCACAGTGGTGTTCTTCTAGAACTTTCTACACCTGCCCTATCCTGCTGTGCTGACACTACCCACCTGTCTGTCCTTCTCCTGCATGCTCCTTGAGTTCCACACTGAGTGAAATCTCTAGCGTCAAATCCTAGATGCAATCTTTGTACTTAGGTTGAACAACCCAGGTTTCACATGTGTTGGTAGAAGAAATTGTTTATTTGGAGTTCTCAGGCAAACATGGTATACCAACTCTACCATCATGGACTGCCAGACAAACAAACAAACCTGTCCTTGGAAGAAGTGTACTTCGTAGGAACAAGACGTCAAAACAAAGATCCCCAGGAATGGGATGATTTCAAGTGTTCGCTTTTACTCTAAAGACTTTGGGTGGTGCCAACCATTCGAGCTAAACTTCTAACCAAAAATCCAACCAGAGATTCTTCAGAAAAGAGGCCTGGGGATCAACTGATGAAAAATCAACAACTGAAAACCCCATGGAGCTCAGTTGTCCTCTGACACATACATACTCACCATGAACTGCAGTCGATTCAATGGCTACTGGTTTGGTTTATTTTTAGTCTATCTGACTTGAGGACAGCTAATACAGGTGGCTATGAGTCAGAAGCAACTCGATGGAACTTAACAACAATAACATGTTGGACTGACAGGTACTGAGGGCTCCCGCTCTCCTGCCTAGATATGAGAGGCTGCTGGACTAAACCCATGGGACTCCCTTGTCCAGTTACAAGAAGGACTCTTCTTGGGCCTTTATTTTCACTGTTAAAGTAAAGTTTAGGAGACTGTTGGGGCAAGGTGTGTTCATTCATCCTGGTCTCTTACCTGAGGGCAAAGGACAAGATGACTGAAGACTAACATTTACCTTGTGGGTATCTAGTAAAATAGGAGAGGATGAAGGAGAAGTTAGCCACTGACATGTCAAGAGTTGAGCACCAGGAGATGCGAGTGTGTTTTTCTTCTTTGTCATGGATTTATTTCTAGAAGAGATTTGTTTTCTTGAAATCGTGAATAACTATACTTACAGATACCAGGGCCAAGATATTTTAGCAGAACACTGTTGCCACATGACTCCCTCTGTCTCTAGTTCTTAGAAATGAAAGTGTTTTTTAGTTGTTTTTCCTCTAGAAAAACAAAGCCTAATGTCAGAAAGAAGCGCTGGGGAATGTTAATTCATTTCCTAGCTGATGGAGAGTTTGGCGGGAAAGAGGAAGCCTTTCAAACCCTTTATAAAATGTAGTGGCGCCCCTGAGACACAGGTGCAAGTGGGGTCCTGCCAAATAAAAGAGCATCTAAAACTCAAAAGGAGGAAATGATCGTAGTGGGGAGGCAGAGAACATAGACAAAGATTTTATTCCCATTATTGCTGATTGCAGAGCTCAACCAAATCCTCCCACACCGGAAAGAACAAAGTACTTATTTCTAGCAACCCAAGAACAGAAATTATATTGGTGGAATCTCTTCATATTCAGAAACAATTAAGTTATTGAGAAATTTCAGATATGTTCCGATAGGGACAAAGCCTTTCTCTCTCATATTACAAAACACCTCCAAACCCTCTCTGAAATCACAAGATAGAATGATGTTATGTGCTGTTTGGGGGACTGTTATATTCATTCATTCATTCATTCAGTGCATAATTATCAAGTGACCTCTATGTGCAGGACACAGAAAATGATCTTAAGGATGCAACGGAAGAATTTGATATCTGCAGTCAGAAAACTCAGGATCCAAGCCACTGTTTTGCCACCCACCAGGCACCTACCTGTTCATCGAAGCAGCAGTTTGCACTGGGCAAATTTGCTGCAAAGTCTTTGGGAGCAAAGATGTCACTTTGAGGTCTAAGATGCGCCTGACCCAAGCTGTGGTATTTTCAATCACCTTGTATGCATGTGAAAGTTGCACAATGAATATTGAAGACTGGAGGAGAATTGATGCTTTTGAATCATGGTGTTGGAGAAGAATATTGAAAGTGCCATGGACTGCTGAAAGAACAAACGAAGCTTTCTCGGAAGAAGTACAGTCGGAATGTTCCTTAGAAGAGAAGATGGTGAGACTTGGTCTCTCGTACTTGGTATATGTTTAATGGAGGGACCAGTCCCTGGGGAAGGACATCTGCTTGATGACGTGGAGAGTCAGCAATAAAGAGGAAGACCTCGATTAGATGAATTAATACAGTGGCAACAACAATGAATGGGCTCAAACGTAACAACCACCGTGGGGATGGCACGGGATCAGGCACTGTTTTGTTCTGTTGTGCAGAGGTCACTATGCGTTGGAACCAACCAGACGGCACCTAACAGAAACACAAAAGGCACTTGCTTGTGTGTGTGTGATAAAAAATATGTAACCCAATATCTGCCAATTCAACTTTCCTGATATGTATAATTCAGTGACCTTAATTACATTTATCATTGTAATGTGCTCTGTATATGTTCACCCAAACCACAATAAAAACCTTCAATAAATCATCGTCATAATAATATATTTTTAAAGGCAGCAGCTCCTGTTGCCTCCCAAATCAGCCTAAGGCATGGTGGGAGTCTGGTAAGACTCCGCAGACTTTGGTCTGACCAGGTGACGTCAGGCTACTGAGTTCTGAAGGACACTGGTCATGTGTGAATCTTGGATCTCAACTATGTTTCCTGACCTGAAGCCTGGGTCTGATTGTAGAACCTGCTCTATGTGCACTGCAGTCAAGTCGATTCCCATTCATCGTGACCCTAGAGGACAGGCTAGTATTATCCAGCCTGTAATCTTTAAGGAAGGAGTCCTGGTGTGACGCTGTGGGTTAATGCGCCAGATTGCAAAGCCATTTGAACTGCAAGGTCGGCGGTTCAAGCTCACCAGCTGCTCCTTGGAAATCTTATACAGAGTCGCTATGGGTCGAAATTGACTCGACAGCACTTAACAACAACAACAATCTTTAAGGAAGCAGACTGCCACATTGTTCTTTCTCAGTAGCTAGAGGGTTCGAACTACTGACCCTTCACTTAGCAGCCCAATGCTTAACCACTGCACCACCAGGGCTCCCCTACTAGCCTTGGAGCATTGTTTTCTGGGTCAGGAGTGTTGGTGCATGGCATTTCGCACAGCGAAGGGCACCTGTCAGCTGTCAGTACATTTGATTCTGCTGCATCCAACAGCCTGCTCTGCAGCGCCCTGTGAACACGTGACAGAAGTGAAACTTCAGCCCTTGCTTGTCACCTTCTCTTCCTTAACCTGTGTCCAAATCCTGGTGACCGTCGCCCAGACTGAACACTTTTCAAATGTGGTCCATGCGTTGGGAATCACATCTGCATCATCTAACCACTGAAGCCACGATGCTGGGTAACAAACCATCTTAAAGCATAGTGGCTCAGCAAATGAAGGAAACAGCCTAAGTGACCATCAGCAGGTGAGTGGATAAACAAACTGTGGTCTATCCACACAATAGGACATTGCTCCATCATAAACAGAAATGCCATTCTGAAAAATGCAGTTACTTGGGTGGGACTTGAAAGCATCTATATGAAGTCATGAATACAACCTCTCAGACGTATAAATCTCTAACACATTGCAGACATACAGATGGCTTCCCATACCAGCCATGCAAACTGCCTGGTCCTCATTGTACTCTCTACATGTCCAGCTCCTCTCAGGAGTCCAAGGGGGTCAGGTACCACCGGGCCAACTCTGACTCATGACAACTCTGTGTACAATAGAGCCCAACACTGTCCAGTACTGCTTTGTCAACATGACTGCCGCCATATTGTAGGGTTTCCCTACTTTTCACGAACTCTCTACCAAACAAGGTGTCCCTTCTAAAGGAAGGAGTTCAGTAAGAACTAAGAATTAAATGTGTTTGCACAACCTTTGGGAAATGATGGGAATGTCTTAGAAGCAACATTTGCTTTCAGAATAAGAAATCCTGCAATTACTTGGGGGAGCATCTGGGCACACCATGGGAGGTTGGCAGGACTCTGGCCCATGCCACGCCCACAGCAATGCATGCACTTCCCAGCTCATCCCTGGGGTGGCTTCAGTGAAATGCCAGGGACCCTGCTCTTTGGCTCTGAGCTTTGACTATATAAATACCTTCAGGTGAGTTCACCTGTTTTGCATCACGTGTCTGGTAAAGGGCAAAACCATTCTCCAAATTGGAGAGGACTGGAGTACGATGAAGAGGGGAGGGGGTAATGTGTTGGGTGTTGTTGCAATTAGTCATGATTCAGGGTATTCTGGGGAACATGGACTCTCGAGTCATTATTGATATTGTGAAGTGAAGTCAGTATAAAGGACTCTGCAGCACCATTTGTTAAATTCGCCAGTGTCCTCATTTCCCAGTGTGGTTTTCTGATGGACATAGGATCATGGGTCAACCTCTGTTAGAGTTGCTGGAATCTCACACTCACGGAGCCCCCAAACCCCGCTTTCCAGAGCCTACGGCTGCTGGCAGGCTACAAGGTCACCGTGGCCAGAGGGAGAGCGTTGGTTTTGTTCTTAGGTGCCATCGAATAGCTACCGACTCATAGTGATCCCACGCACAACAGAACGGAACACTGCCCCATCATGGGCCAACCTTGCAACTGTTGCCACGCTTGAACCCACTGATGCTGCCACTTTGCTAATCCATCTCACTGGGGGTCTTCCTCTTTTTCTCTGACCCTCCTCCTTATCAAACATGATTTCCTTCTCCAGTGACTGTTACCTCCTGACAATATGTCTGAAGTATGAGGGAGAAAGTTTGGCCACCCTGGCCTCCAAAGAGCAGTCTGGCAACACTTCTTCCAACACAGTTCTGTTGGTTCTTTGGGAAGCCCATGACACTCTCAATATTCTCCTCCAATACCATAATTAAAAAGCATCAATTCTTCTACAATCTTCTTTATTCACTGTCCAGCTTTCACATGTATATGAGGTTATTGAAAATACCATGGCTTGGGTCAGGCACACCTTAGTCCTCAAGATGACATCTTTGCTCTTCAACACTTAGACAGCATAAGAGATGATTATACACATGGACCTCACCAGATGGAACACATAGAAATCAAATTGACTACATATGTGGAAAGAGACGATGGAAAAGCTCTATTTCATTAGTCAAAACAAGGCCAGAGGCAGATTGTGGAACAGACCATCAACTGCTCATATGCAAATTCAAGAATTGATGTATTTGAGTTATGGTGTTGGAGAAGAGTATTGAAGGTGCCATGGCTGCCAAAAGAACCAATAGATCCATCTTGGAAGAAGTGCAGCCAGAGTGCTCCTTGGAGGCCAAGATGGCCAAACTTCATCTCTCATACTTCAAACATATTGTCAGGAGGGAACAGTCACTGGAGAAGGATATCATGTTTGGTAAGGTGGAGGGTCAGAGAAAAAGAGGAAGACCCGCAATGAGATTGATTGGCCAGGTGGCAGTATCGATGGACTCAAGCGTGACAACAGTAGTGAGGTTGGCCCAGGATCAGGCAGTGTTTCGTTCTGGGGTGCATAAGGTCACTATGGGTCAGTACCGACTCAATGGCACCTAACAATAACAATAATACTGTCTAAAGAAGATATTTGAAATGAACAAATCATTGGTTTTGCAGAATTCTATCATGCAATCTCCAGCATCATTTCTATCACCAAGGCCATATTTTTTTCCAACAACTGATCCTTCCTCTTTCTTCCCAACCTTTGCATTCCCATCACCAGTAATGATCAATACATCTTGATTGAATATTTGATTAATTTCAGATTCAAGAAGTTGGTAGAATTCTTCTACTTAGTCCTTAATGGCTTTAGCGGTTGGTGCGTAAATTTCAATAATAGCGGTACTAAGTGGGCTTCACTGTTGGCGCGGTAGAGCAGGGGTCCCCACAATTCTGCGAAGCCAGCTCCTGTGCCATTCCTTCTGCAGGAAACCCTCCTGGCGCTAAAGATGAAGCTCCCTTCTTCTATAACCCTCTGTGCCTTTTTGTAGTGGACACTTGGGTTCTCTTTCTGACTCTTTCTTTAGGACCAAAGCATGTGTCCTGTTAGCTTCTGACTCTATTAATACCCTTGCCCAAGATTATCACCATCCCCTGGGGCCCGCCGCAGTCAGTGACAGACTGAGCCCCTGCCCTCAGTTAGAGAAACCGACTCTTGACAACCCATGAGTGTCAGAGCAGAACTGTGTTCCACAGGGTTTTCAATGGCAGGTTTGGGGGAAGTGAATCACCAGGACGTTCTTCCAAGGAACCTCTGGGCGTAATCGAACCTCTAAACTTTTGATTAGCCTCTGAGTGTGTTAATCTTTTGTGCCTTCCAAGGATGTTCCCCTCAGCTAGAGTACAACACATTGAAGGGCCCAGAGGCTCCGTGGGGCCTCGCTTGCAACTACGCTGTGTGAAGCATCTTCTCCCCACTTTTGCTGTTGTGGTTCACCCCAGTAAAATGCACCCCAACAAAGCTCCTGCATGAAGCCTTCCACCTCAGAGCCCATTCCAGGGAATTCCACCAGAGACACTTGGCAGGTGCTCGAGGCCGTACTAACTGGCTAGTGGAGCTGCTCGTGGTGCAGACAGATAGCAAACCTGACTGCTCAGCCAAAGGTTGGGAGTTCAAGACACCTGAAGGCATCTCAGAAGAAAAACCTGGGCATCGACTTCTGGAAAATCAATCAAGAGCCCCACGGAGTAGCTCTACTCTGACACACATGAGGTTGCCATCAACAGGGACCGAGTCAACATTCACGCTGGTAGTGTTTTAAACTTTGATGGTAAACATGAGAGAAATTATGAATTTAAAGTTGTCCAGCCTGCTCCTCAGCTAGAAGAATGACTGCACGTTTGTTTGTTTCGTTGGTTGGTTGGTTGGTTGGTTGGTCGGTCGGTCGGTCGGTCGGTCGGTTGGTCGGTCGGTCGGTCGGTTGGTTGTGGGAGGGAAGGGAAGGATGGATGTAAAGAAAGGACGTTTCAATGTCTCTGTGGCCACACTCAAGGATGGAGAGTTTGGGATCACACAGCCTGAACGTGGTACTGATGGGACTGCATCTCAGCAGGAAGTTTGATAATACTCAACCAGCTGAGGCTCCTTTCTCCTCTGGGCTGAGAGAGGGATGGCCTTAGATGGACCCCGGGTAGGAGAACAAAGAGAGCTGCTCCCTCTTTCCAGAGAGGGGTGTGGTCTGGGAGCAGGAGCCCTGAGGAAGTAAGGAGCCAACGGGGCCCCTATGAAGAGCAGGAGATGTGGGTTCCACAGTGGATTTAAAATTGTCCTTATCTGTGCTGCTGTCCCCACGTTACCCCAGCCTCATGCCCACACAACTTTGTAGAATTCAGGGAGGGACTGTGTTCATAGGTAGCATGTGAACACAGGAAGGAATCTATGGAAAAGCCACACCTAAACATGGTGAGAACTGCAATTCCAGGAGACTCATGGGATGATGCATCCTTAGAGACTCCCAGCACATCTGGCCTGGGAACGGGGTCCTCAGGTCTTGGAGGAAGATAGGATGCATCCCTGCGGCACATTGTGTCACCTCTCTGGGTGTCAGTTTCCTCATCTGGAGAGTCTTGATTACTGCAGTCTGAGGAACTAAAGCCAAAGGACTCTATCCTCATGGGGTGGTTGCCGTAAGAGAGACATTGAACCTTTCTGCACCTCAGTCTGTAAACCGGGAGTCATACAAGTACTGATGGCTGTGCTGAAGATGACATCACATGAAACAGTGTGTGGGGGAAAATCAACGTTAGCTATTCACACCAGCCTCTGGAGGACACACCACATCATACACCCAAGAATAGACCATCAGAGGCCATTTCCTGCACGTGAACAATCAAGTGCGGCCATCTTTGTGTAGTAGAGGTTGTTGTTGTTAAGTGCCGCTGAGTTTTTCTAACTCATAGCAACCCATGTACAACAGAATGACACCCTGCCTGGTCCTGCCCCATCCTCACAATCATTGCTGTGTTTGAACCCATTGTTGGCTGCCGCTATGTCAATCCATAGGGTTTTCCTCCTCTTCCCTCCTGATTCTCTGCTTTACCAAGGGACTGGTCTCCCCAGACAACATATCCACAGTACTTGAGACAAATTCTCTCCATCATCCCTTTTTTCAAAAGTTTTTATTGTGAACTGAGTGATAGTTTACATGGGAGAACATCGGTTTTACACTCATCATTTCACTGCAATGATTACAGTCTCCTCCTTGCATCATCGATCAACAGTATTTGCTTCTACTCTGTCTGTGGTTTTTTGGTGTTTTTTTTGTGTGTGTGTGGGGTGGGGGGGGGGGGGTGGGAAGGGATGTACACGAAAACACTCAGGAATATATAATAATTTAAATGACCAAAGGGCACGTTCTGCAAGCCTGCCTCCTAGCTGCCAGCACCCAGTCCCTCTCTTTCCATGAGTCCAGAGTCCTCAGCTGCTCCCTCTCTTGGTATCCTCATCTCTGTCTCTATCTCTGGTGTCTCTGCTTCTCTGGATTGGATCCTGCATTCCACTTGTGCTCTTCTCCCTTGAGTCGCCTTCATCCCTTGTAAGGAGCTTTCTGGCTGTACATTTTCCAAGATACAGTGGTTCATTTTTAAAGGAGGCCAGGTTATAGTTAATATTCCTGGCTAACACCATAATTCAAAGACATTCTTCATTAGTCTTCCTTACTCCTTGTCCAGCTTTTGTATACATATAAGGTGACTGAAAATACTGTAGCCTGGATATCAGGTGTACCTTAGTCCTCAAAGTGACATATTTGTTTTTTAACACTTTAGAGAGATCTTTTGTAGCATATCTGTCAAATGTGTGGTTTAATTTCTTAACTGCTGCTTGGTGTTTGACTGTGGTTCCAAGTAAAATGAAATCGGTGACAATTTCAATCTTTTCTCCATTGATTATGATGTTGCCTACTGGTCCAGTTTCGAGGATTTTTCTTTTCTTTATTTTGATATATAACCCATACTGAAAACTGTAGTCTTTGATCTTCATCAGTAAGTGCTTCAAGTTATCTTCTCTTTCAGCAAGCAAGGTTATTCCAGTTGCATATTGTAGGTTGTTGAGGACCCTTTAATAAATTCCTAAACTATTGACCATTCAAGGAAATTTGCTTAAATACCTCATTGTTGTTGTTGTTGTTAAGTGCCATCGAGTCGCTTCCGACCCATAGCGACCCTGTACAGGGTTACTGAGGGTGTAAGTCTTTACGGGAGTAGAAAGCCTCATCTTTCTCCCGCGGAACGGCTGGTAGTTTCGAACTGCTGACCTTGCGGCTCGCAGCCCAATTCGTAACCACTACGCTACCAATACCTCATTAACATTAAAAAAAATTTTTTTTAAAGAGCAACAGTTAAAATCATATTCCCCAGGGAGAATAAATGGAAACACCAGGCACAAACACAATTGTGTAACACGTGTGACAAAACCCATACCTAATCCACTGTCATCGAATTGCTTCTGACCTCTAGTGACCCCTATATAGGGTTTCCGCGTTGGTACATCTTTTTTTTCTTTTTTAAAGTTTTTATTGTGAATTATGTGAGTTTACATGGGAGAACACCAGCTTTACGTTCATCCCATCGTATTTCGTTTCATTACAATGATTATAATCCCCTCCCTGCAACATCAGACAACCAAAGGGTATATACCCCGTAGGCCTGCCTCCCCACTGTCAGCACACAGCCCCTCTCCCTCCCTGAGTCCAGAGTCCCCAGCTGCTCCATCTGTCCATGTCATTGTCTCCCTTATTAATGTTTTCAGGAGCTAAATATCTAGATGAGGTGTCTTATTTAATGAAAACCAAGGCCCTTTCAGAACTCAGAGAAGGGCCTGCATTTTGGGTCTCTCTCAGCAGGAGCATGGCTTATGTATACAGAGAGAGCCAAAGACCTCTTCTCACCCAAAGCAGTAAAGCCATAAGCAGCTGTCAAATCAGTACCATGCTGTCACTCAGATCCTGCTCTGCATTTTCCCACAAGGAAGGCCTCTCATGAAGACATAGGTGGTCAGTCCACTAGGAGAAGGAGCTAACACAGCCTGGAGCAGCCAGCAGGCCCTCCGTGTGGATGGCTCTGGGAACCATTGTCTCCAGCGAGTGCGCCATGTCTGCGGCCCCAGCATGCTACACAGTTAATTCATGGGTGCCCCGATCACAGGCCCCACGTTACCTAATAGATTTCTGAAATTTCCCACCCAGCGTCTTATTTTAAATGACAGTTATGTCTATTAATGAGTGGACCCTGTCAGTTCCCCCGACCCGGGTCAGGAAGAACGGCTCTTTGTTCCAACAGCAGTCCTCATTTCTGTGAAGCGATGCATGCAAAAGTGGTCGCTGCGCACTGGCTGTCAGTCACACTGAACGTCTGCACGTCGAAGCAGCTTCTCCAAGTTTTCTCCATGTGACCCGCCAGCAAGAGATCAGGGGCTCCCGGCCTCCCACCAGCCACGCGCCAATCATCCTTATCTAAAAATGAAAGTTACAAATCAACCAGAGCTACTATTTAGACGCTCCTGTCTGTTTCCTGTCAATTTCTCCCTTCATTATGGATATGGCGTGCCTCCATCCAGGGCCCCTGGATCACAGAGGGGCTGCTCCCATCTCCCCACTATCTCCCCACTAATTGTCTTCCCTCATCTTTTGTGTGTTTCGAACAAGAATCACGTCCTCCTGACTTCAATACTTCCTTCCAGTATTAGGAGACTAGGGAATGTTTCTGCCTACCCCACATCCATCTAATGTTCTTCCTCCCTCTCACCATTCTCCCTCCCTCCTGCCACCCCTCCCCTCTCTCCTCTTTTCTTCCTTCTCCTGTGCCCGTACCCTCTTGTTTCATTTAACACCTCATTCCTCTCTCTTCCTATTCATCCCTCCTTCCTTTTACCTCCCTTTCCCTTGCGTCTTTACTCAAAGACTTTACGATACTACCCGGCTCAGCCAGCCCCTTTGCTGCCTTCCCACATCACCTCCACCTTAGGATTCTTTCTGGGCTGCAAGTCTGAGGCCCCTGCCCTGACCAGATCTCACCCTGCTTCCTGCACTGAGCTTCTTGTTTCCCACCCATCTGTTTTCCTGTGAGATCTTGCATCTCCCCTCAGGTGAAATGGTCAGGAAGACCCCTGCATGTCCCTTCCCACCCATCACTGAGGATCTTTCTTCATCCCCTGAGAGAATTGCTACTCTGCGTAAACACTTCGTTTACTTGGCTCGTTGTACTGAGTACCCATAATGCACCAGCCTCCATGGAGGCACTGGGGAGTCTGTGGTGAGCAAGTAGGTCACAGGCTCTGTTCAAAAGAAGTTTGGAAAATACAAAAGTCTCTATTCACCTGGAGCAGTGACCGGAGAAGCAGAGTCAGAAATAGAAGGAGACATTGGGATGTGGAGGTAATTGTTTCCATGGTGTCTTCACTATCAGGAGGCCAGAAGAACTACATAGTGCCTACTACCTCTACTGAACAATTTTATCAAATATTCTGTAGAAAAGTTCTGATCTAAAGAGGAGGGAAATGCAGAATAGAAATTCAAATTCTCATAGGATTCAGACGTTCTGAAGCCTTTAGGACAAGTTGTTGTTGTTAAGTGCTGTCGAGTTGGTACTGACTCATAGCAACCCCGTATAGGGTTTCTGAGGAGTGACTGGTGAACCTGAACCTCCAACCTTGAACCCCCAAAGTCATTGTCCTAAAATCATCCTTAAAAAAAAAAAAAAGTATATATACATATAT
>NW_006408623.1:2910137-2911040 GCF_000296735.1 Chrysochloris asiatica
GAGGGTGTAAATCTTTACGGGAGTAGAAAGCCTTATCTTTCTCCCGCGGAGCGGCTGGTAGTTTCGAACCGCTGACCTTAAGGTTCGCAGCCCGACTGGTAACTACTACGCTACCAGAGCTCCTTTCTTTCTAGATGGGACCAAATTGACAACAGCAACTGAAATGTATCTACGGGACGTTTAGGGGGCAGTGTGTTTAGGAGGGTGGGGATGGTTTCATGAGCTTGGAGAACGTCATCATCGTCACTGAATTGTACATAGAGAAATGATTGCCTTAGTGTCTTCCTGCTGTGTACATTCTCAGCAACAGTTAAAAAAAAAAAAAAAAATTAATCCGAAGCTAAGAGATAAAGAGGTTTGACATCTTGATGGGGAAAGTGACATGAAACTAATACCCTCCCATCTTATTTCATCACAACCGTGCTACCTGCTACAGAAAAGAACCTGCCATTGCTCCAGGCTGGATAGCGTGCTGTGGTGTCACGAGCCTCCCACCCTAGAGGATTGACTAGACTTGTGCAGGGCAGACCAGGCCCTTTCACTGTTCCTGGATGTCTTCAGGATGCTGACCAACCACCAACCAACTCAGTGCTGTCCATCTGTCTCTGCCTCCCAGCGGCCCCGTAGGGCAGAGCAGAACTGCCCTGTAGGGCTGCCAAGGCTTCCAGCTTCCTCTCACAAAGCGGCTAGTGGGTTTGAACCACGGACCTTTCAGTTAGCAGCCACCAAGGCTCTTTCAGGATGCTGAAGGGAGCACACTCAGAACTGTTTACTGGAACTTCCTAAGTGTTTTGCTCAATCCTAAGTGTGAGTATTCCAGAACACTTAATTGTACTTCTAAGAAATCTGTACCTAGACCAAGAAGCAGTTGTTGGAACAGAACATGGGAACACTGAATGTTTT
>NW_006408623.1:2911780-2929977 GCF_000296735.1 Chrysochloris asiatica
CGCTCTTTTAAAGAACGCTCTTGTTGTTAAATACCATGGACTTGGTTCCGACCCATAGCGACCCTGTACAGGGTTTCTGAGGCTGTAAATCTTTAGGGGAGCAGAATGCCTCATCCTTCTCCCGCGGAACCGCCGGTAGTTTCGAACCGCTGACCTTAAGGTTCACAGCCCGATTCGTAACCACTACGTTACCAGAGCTCCTCTGGTAGTGTAGTGGTTATGAATCGGGCTGCTAACCTCAAGGGCAGCAGTTCAAAACTACCAGTCGTTCTGTGGGAGAAAGATCAGGCTTTCTGCTTCCATAAAGAGTTACAGCCTCGGAAACCCTGTACAGGGTCACTGTGACTCAGAACCGACTCCATGGCACACAGACCCCCACCACCTTCCACCAGGCTCAGCTGCACTCACTCACCAGTTGCCAGCGCTGGTACAAGTGGAACTCAGCCGTCATTTAAAGCACAAGCGTGCTTCGTAAGCATGAAAACAAAACAAAACAAAACAAAACAGAGATTCCACAAAGCAGAAAAGTCACAGGGGGAGAAGGAAGCCTTTATTACTCTCCTCAGCCCCGCATATAAAATGGGGATGTGGCACATAGAAATCTCTTCCTAAAGCATCCCATACACAGCCTATCCGTCCTCTTTCCCCCTTAAACCTTAAACTAAGATGATCCCCTAAGCCGTTTTTAAACCAGATACAAGTTTACCTTAATTCGTTAAGAATGTTTGCCTTGAGAAACAATGAATCCAAAGACCTGATGGATTGCCAAAGCACAGCCTTCACTAGTCTGAGACTGGAAGGGCTACTGGTGCCCAGCCAGTTACCACTACTGCCCACTCTGATCAGGATCACAACAGAAGGTCCTGGACACAGTAGGTTGATGAAGACCAGACTAACTAGGATCCTGGAGTCCTGCCGTAGCACTGTGGGTTAATGCGCTGGACTGTGTGTTCCACAAGGTCGGTGGTTCAAGCTCACCAGTCATTCCTTGGAAACCCTATACAGGGTCGCTATGGGTCAGAACCTGGTGGCAGCCCCAAAACTTTGTTTCCTCAAACCACCTCCAGAGAGATCACCTTTCAGTTAAACAATATTACTCAGGAGGAACCTGCTTCTCAGAACAATCAAACTTGTGACATCAAAAAGGAAGCATTCCCCCTCCTACCCCCCTCCCCCCCACACACAAAAAAAGGTCTGCCTCAAGCATTGTGTTCTTTTGAAGAACTATTCGGAGAAGGTCAAATTGATAGGCTGAATGATGGAGTGTCTCCCTGGTCGATGCAGTATCAAGTCCCACCTGAGGGTCCAGCTGTCACATAGACATATGGGAACGTGTACACAAACTCTCAGTGTTTACATCGGTAAACATCCTCGACATTGGAGCAGGACAGGGAGCAGGGAGGGTGAGCCCCCACACATCTTTTCCTTTTCCTACTTCCTCCTCAACCCCTCTCCACTCATGGTCCTGGTGGAGGAAGGGGCAGGGGAAAAGTGGAAGAAGTCAGGCTGAGGTAGAAAAGCTGGGCTGCGCTGTGGAACGCTCCAGTTTGCAAACTGGCCCTGCTGCCTTCCAGACAGACTCTGGGGAACCACAGCTCAGTGTATCATTATGAACTCTCCTAGGCGACATTTCCCTTCATGATGTCACCAAGTCCGTGTGTGTGCAAAGCCCAACTGAAGCAGGCATTGCTAATCTAACTGACTCGGTGTCACCAGAGAATTGAACATTTTACTCAGAGGGATGGCTTGAAGATATAGGAGCTTTAAAAAAAAACTAAAATAGCCACCGACAGCCAGATAATTAAATGGGGAAACCATACACACATCACATAAAGAGGTCAAAGGAACAGCGTCTCTGATAAGATCAAGATCAGCAGCTGCAGATTTTATTGAGCGCACTGACAAATGGCTGAAGTGGATAAAATACTGAGGAACTTGGTTTCTCAACAAGCCTGTAGGCTGGTCCGATACCACCGAGATCAAAGATTAGACTGGAAAATAAACACCTCCTGAAATGACCCTCTCTTTGTTTTTATTATTTGTGGGGAAGCAGTTTTTATTTCAGACCTGAGCCTCGAGAGTTGGAAATTTATGAGCCACTGTTAAGTGAGATGGGTCAAACCTTAACATCTGTCCCCTTTCCCTAATAAAGCTGGTGATAAAGGACTTGTGTTCCTTTTACAGTATCACCTGTCCAAGGCCACTTCTGCTACTGAGTGCGAGGTTTTACAACTGTGTACACAGGTAAATATTCCATCATTCTTCCCCTCTGACGTTTAATTCTCTGATAAATATCCCTGCTCCCTGGACTTGCCTCCCTCCAACTTTCTCCTCAACACCATCTTGATTATCTTGTAAATCTGGTCTCTTTTGAATTGCTTGTGGTTACAATTGTTCCATGCTGTACCTATGTACACAGCATTGAAAAAATATCCACCTTTCCAACCTGTCCAAATACATCGATATTTGGCAACAGGTAGATCGGACATCCAGACATGCAACAATTTCACTTCTCATCTGGAGCTTTGGCATATTGCTGTGAAGTGGCATTTAGTCTGTTCTGACTCATAGCAATGTCGTATAGGGTTTGTGAGGCTGTACATTTCTGCAGGAGCACACAGCCTCCTCCTCCCTCCTTGGGATGATTGGTGCACTAGAACCTTGTGGAACAAGCCCAGTACTTATCCTATGGAGCCACTGCGTTCTTGGAACTTTGCATGGGGTCGCTATGGGTCTGATGGCACCTGACAACAACCACAATATGTTATTCTTTATTGTTATTTTTGTATAATTTACCAATTCATCTAGGTTTGCATCTACAGGTATAATCATGTGGTTAATATTGTAAACAAACAAGTATCCTTCAAAGATAAGTTAGCAAATGGATTACAAATGGATCCAAGAATGTTTTGGCAAATATCCCCAGTAAGCCGCCTTGGGAGTAAGCCATAGTTACAGAGCAAGGTTTTTTGACTAGGGGATCAAACAGTCTGTTTGAAAAGCTTAATAAAACATTAAGATTGTTGATACTGCTGATTCCAGGAAGGTAGGCAGAGAAGTTTAATCAGCTATCAGGTGACACAGAGAACCTAAACAAAGTAGACCAGAAATATATGCCCATGTATTTGATTCTTACCAGGAGAAAGTTATGATGCAGATAGGATAATGCTCAGATTACTGTAGTGTGTATAAGGAACCTGAGAAGTAAACACATGCCACCTAGAGTTGCAGATGCTGTTCCTGGCAGATGTGGTCCAGATGCTAAGTGATGCCTCTCCTCTTACAATGCTGGAAGTGGTTCATGTGCAAACTTGTGTTTCAGCCCAAGTGTATACATTCCCAACCCCTTTGGATATTCCAGAAACCCAGATCTATTCTGGGTCTTTTGCCCTGTGGCTTTTTCTCAAAAAGAGTTCTGGTCTTTTCTTGTAACTCTAGCTGCCTTTGAGTTGGCCCCCAGACACAATGGAATGCTATGCTGCCCAGTTCTCCACCATCCTATGATGACTTGCAGATTGGACCATTGTGACCTATATGGTTTTCTTCAGCTAACTTTCAGAAGTAGATCACTGGCCCTTTTTTCCAAGTCAGTCTTAGTCTGGAAGTTCCTCTGAAACCTGTTTAGCATCAATGCATCATGCAAGTCTCCACTGACAGATGCGTGGTGGCCACACAGGAAGTGCTTTGATGGGGAATCAAACCCAGGTCTCCTGAGTGGAAGGCATGACTCCTACCCCTGATCCACCACTATCCTCACCTCTTTTCTTAGTTACCTTCTATTACAGTACTGCTCGGTGTTCACTAAAGTCGAGAGGGAGAGATAATGAGCCTCGATGTCCTCATCACACACACTTTGTCCCTCTTAAATGGAAACAAGCGATTGTTGATTAATGATGGAAGTAAGGAGGACAACTTTGGAGGTTCCATCAACCTTGCTCCTTTACCTGGAAGGAGTGATTGAGGGAGACATTAGGGCTGATGCATTTGTCTTGTCCCATAGAGTACTCAAGAAGACATTGACCATCCAGCCTGGTGTGGATGAAGGATTTTAATCCCCAAAATTGCAGAAGGAAACATGACTAGACTACTTCAAAGGAAATTCAGTTGATTATACAGAGGCAGTTTCTAAAATAAGCCAGATAGAGTGATTATGTGAGATTGAACAGCCCATATGAACCACCGTGCACTGTATCAATAGATCATCACTACACCCACCATGAAGAAGCTCTGGTAGAGTAGTGGTTACAAATTGGGCTGCTAACCTCAGGGTCAGCAATTCGAAACTACCAGTTGTTCCGTGGGAGAAAGACGAGGCTTTCTGCTCCGGTAAAGATTTACAGCCTCAGAAACCCTCTTCAGGGTCACTATGAGTCAGAACTAACTCTACGGCACATAACAACAACAACACCACCTACCACATCAGCCCTTCTAAGTCTGGGTGTACAATTCAAGAGGAATGCAGGATTTTCTCTGCCTGATTTTTCGTCAAACGATTGATTCTGCATGTCAGAGGGCCTAAGGAAAACTTCTCACTACTGGTTCTGAGGCAGATGGCTACTTGTAGGACCCCATGATTCTACCACTGTGCATACCTTTCCTGACCAGGAATGACTGGGTCAGTGCAGGGCACAGGCCTATAGGGATGCTGGCCATCAGCTGGCCATCAGCTGGCCATCAGTCACACCAGGCTGGATGGTCAAAATCTTTTTGAGTTCTCTGTGGGACAAGGCAAATTCATTAGCCTTATTTCTCCCTCAATCACTCCTTGCAAGTAAAGGGGGAAGGCTGATGGGATCTCCAAATGTGTCCCCCTTTACTTTCATCATGAGTCAACAATTACTTGGCATGAAGGTCTTTCATTCAATAATTATGTATGGGGTTGTTAGGTTTTTTTTCACATGTTATTCATTCACATGGTTCAGACATTGAAAAATCCTAAAAGGCACTCCATGGGGAACCTTGGTCCATGCCTCCTTCCTATCAACTAACTCCCTTTCCTTCACAATATGGGACCATGGGGTGTCCTAAATCTCTGGCTGATTGATAATCAAGTACTCTGCCCAGATATAACCTACCTACAATTGATGCTTTTGAGTTACGGTGTTGAAGGAGAATATTGAAAGTGCCATGGGCTGCCAAAAGAACCAATAGATCCATTTTGGAACAGGTGTAGCCAGAGTGTTTCTTGGAGGCTGGGATGGCCAAACTTTGTTTCTCATACTTTGGACATATTGTCAGGAGGGACCAGTAACTGGAGAAGGATATCATGTTTGGTAAGGTAGAGGGTCAGAGAAAAAGAGGAAGACCCCCCAATGAGATGGATTGGCCAAGTGGCAGCATTGATAGACTCAAGAGTGGTAACAGTAGTGAGGTTGGCCCAGGATCAGGCAGTGTTTCATTCTGCTGTGCATAAGGTCACTATGGGTTGGTACCGACTCGATGGCACCTAACAACAACAACAACAACGCTGACTACATGTATCTTAGAAGGGTTTTGTTTTCCTTCTGTTAATGTTTTCTTCCAGATATTTCAAAGCCAACACAAATGTATATCCCTCCCACCCCACTCCACTTATTTTACTATGTTGTTGCTAGGTGCCATCAAGTCAGTACCAACCCATAGCGACCCTGAACACTCCGGCTGTACTTCTTCCAACACAGATCCAATTGTTCTTTTGGTAGTCCATGGTACTTTCAATATTCAATATTTTACTATAAATGATAGCATATTATGCACATGGCTGTGCACCATGCATTTTTCACTTAATATATATGGAGAACTCTCATGATAAGTTTTTGATCATCACAAATAGTAAGAAATCAAGACTCCTCGTGGAAGTCATTTTTGCAAAGTATTTAGTTGTTCTTGGTGACTAGATAAAACCCAGGGCTCTTGCATGGAAGGCACGAATTCATACAATTGATGGCCTAGTGACTTAGAGTAATGTACAATCAGTGTCTGCCAGAGTCTACCGAAGTTCACTGCCTAAATGACCTGGATCACTTGGGTGGAAGGAGACCCCATTTCTACCTGAACTACCTAGCAATTGTGGCTGATTAGAGTGGCCCTAAGAATACAGAGCCCTTTCAATTGCCAACCTTTATATTTTGACACCAACTTATTTTCAAAATTAGCCGAGCTGAGTTGTGGCGGGAGTTCATTCACTAGAATTGCAAATGTAAAAAAACCATGGGTCAGAAGAAGAAAAACATTGAAACATGAGTCATACTGAATCCGAGAACACAGATAGGACATCTGAAGAGTAAATAAGGAGCATCATAAACGTAGAGACCTCTCAGTAGAATGGAAGGCTGTGGCAGATCCTGAGCCAGGAGAGCAGTGCCTTCGAACAAAACTGCAGAGTTAAGCAAAACCAAAATGCAGTCCACTGTCAAGAGTGATGTGCATGGTGAGAAGCTGGGCTCGACCTGAGAATGTATCAGCTGGGCTCTTCCTAGTCAGTGTAGGTGGGCTATTTCTGGGGAGAGTGCTTATCAGCCAGGGAGAATTCAGGACACCCCACGGAAGGTGGGTGGAATTGATTGCACCAAATGAAACAATGAGAAAACAGATGAGTTGTTGAGCACCATCCTTGTTGTTGGGTGCCTTTCAATGCCTAGTGACCCAACAGGACAGGGTAGAAGAGTGCCTTGGAATTTTCTAGGCTGTAATCTTTCCAAGTGCTGTTGAATATGGAAAGGGATGAAATTTAAGAGATATCAACTGATGAAACTTTCCTCTTGACCTTATGTGTTGAGTTGGTTCCGATTCATAGCAACCCTGTATAAGGTTTCCGAGGAGCAGCTGGTGTGTTTGAACTGCCAAAATGAGAACATTTCATTTTGGCCACAGTATTTCACCTCCTTTGGACCAAAGATAAGAGTCTTGGTGTGGTGTTGTAGGATAAGCACTGGACTGCTAACCTCAAGGTCAGTGGTCCAAACTCAACAACAATAGTTCTGAAGATGGCGAGACTTTGATGTTCTGTTATCAGGAGGACCAGTCCCTGGAGAAGGACATCATGTTTGGTAAAGTAAAGGACCAGAGAAAAAGAGGAAGGCACTCAATGGGGTGTATTGGTGCACTGGCTGCAGAAAAGGACTCAACCGTAGCAACAAGGGTAAGGATGGTACAGGGCCAGGCGGCATCTGGTGCCTTTGTACATGGGTCATTATGAGGCAGAACCCACTTGATGGCACCTAGCTAGCAACAAGCCAGATCACTAGTTATCACCCCACCCTCCTTAGAATCTCCATTCTAAGTAGCATTCACTGCATCTTAGACCCCAATGCTCGTGAAATAGTTACAACTGCTCAGTTTCTGCTTTGGTGGTGGTGGTGGTGATGTGCCGTCGAATCAGTTCTGACTCATAGCGATCCTGTATAGGGTTTCGGAGGCTGTAGATCTTTACTGGAGTAGAAGGTCACATCTTTCTCCTGTGGAGTGACTGGTAGATTCGAACTGCTAGCCTTGAGGTTAGCAGCCCAAGTCATAACCCACTATACCACCAGGGCTCCTTGGCCTCTCCTTTAGTTCTAATGAAATGGACTGGTGTCTTCCAGGTGTGTGTGTGCTAGCCCAGAGTGGACTTCACTTCTCAGGTTCTGTTTCTATCTGTGACTAATAGTGATTGCTACCTTGCTTTTCAATCCTGCAGGCTTCTCCTTTCATTCTTCCCTGAAATCCAGACTCTGAATATCATCTTCCTCAGATGTTCCACAATTGTGCTAATTCAGTGCTTTAAAAATAATCTATATTTTATTTCCTTATTTCTATTAACAGATTCATGGCTTAACATCTCATCAACCGCACAGGCCTGTGGGATTTTAACCAGCGAGAGCAAGTTTAATCACTGGAAATTGTTGCCACATTATTCTTAGACCTTGAGCAGGTGGGGCTGGTTGAGAGAGTCGATGGGTGCCCGGGAATGAGTTCATTTGTACCACCTGACCCAAAACCACGACCTGGTGGGCCAGGAGAACACCGTGGCTTATGCATGCATTGTTTTGGGGAAGGATAACTTGGCAGGAGGCTGTTATTTAATAACCAGTTGCCTTCTGAGTCTCAAGTTAATCACTACCATTAAGTAGAGATCGTTCCAGGTGAGAAGATGAGAACAGCGCCACATTTGTGGAAGTTAGAAAGTCGAAAAGCTAATGGGCTGATGCAATCAAAGCTTGACAAGAATGCCGTTTGCAGTTCCAATTGTGTTCGAGCGTCATCGCCTTGCTTTTTTGTTTGAGGGTTTTGTTTTTTTTTGAGTTTTGTTTTTTAATGGAAATTTACATAAAACAACTTGATCCTGGGCAGTTGCCCCCTTCTAGATTTCACCTGTCCATCAAGCTTGAGATTTTTTATAATCAGCCCGTATTATTCAATTGTTTGAAAAAGGATTGACAGTTTTGGGGAACAAAAGATAGCAACTTGGTTTTTTGTTGTTGTGTGTTGTCTAGTTCAGTCTTCTGAAAGAACAGTAGTTCAGGGTTCAAAGATGTTTAGCCAATAGTGGTAAACAAGAGCAGATTTGTGCTTCTGGCTCTATGACAGACAAGATACATGAAGATTACTTGCAAATAAGGCAGCATATTAAACGCAGCGAAAAGGTGGCTATGAAAATAGTTTTTTCTATCCTGTTAGGCGATTATCTTCAGTTTGTCTTCAGTCCCCAAATCATTCAATCGCCCCCCCCCTACAATTTAAATTACCTAGGGAATATTATAAAACTCTGATGCCTGGTTCACCCCAGATACAGTGGGGATTGGTCTGGACGCAAGTTAGGTGATTCTGTGGTGCAACCAAATCAAGAACTTTCACTCTCCACCCACTGCTGTAGACAAAAGTCTCCTACTTAAAGTGTGGTTCAAGGACCAGCAACATCAATGTCATTTGGGAGCTTGAGGGAATTCAGAGCTCAGGCCCCTCCCCGGGCTTTCTGCATCAGAATTACCATGGTAACAGGTGCCCAGGGGCCTCCCACTGCTTTAGGCCTCACTACCTCTGACCCAAACTCTTCCCTAGTCACTTGGGTCTCCTGGCTTACATTCTCTCTCATGTAAACATAGTCTCCATCCTAGGGAGCCGATCATCACTCTGGTGCCTAAAGAATAAAGCACAAACTACTTAACGTGGCAGCAAGATCACTCAAAACTACACCCCAGCACAGCTTTCCAAGGCTTAGTGTGTCCCTGCCTTCCTGGAATCCTGGAATCTCCACTCTCCTTCTGAGACAGAATCTTTCCCCAATCTGGGAGTCTGCCTAGAGGGCTCCTTCTAAACACTCCGTCTTCAACCTCTTCTTCCCTGGTAACCTCACTCTCCAAGACCACCACTGCTGTCCCATCCAGTCCAGCCTTCCCTGCTGGCTGCCAAAGAAGGGTCCTCAATGTACCACAATGTGACCCCCGCACCCAGGGTATCACCCAGAACAGGGGTGTATTTACTGTTTGAATAAGTAGATAGAAGAAAATATGGAAGGATGGATAAAAACTTTCTTTCCCAAATCTCTCCATCCACAAAAAGAGTTGAAGGCCATCGTTGTTGATGCTAAGCACTGTTGAGTTGGTTCTGGCCCAGAGCAACCATGTATAGGTTTTCCGAGGAGTGGCTGCTGAGCTTGAACCACTGAACTTGTGGTTTAAACCAACTTTGCAGTCCAGCTCATTAACTCACAGCCATTGTTGTTGTTGTTGTTAAGTGCTGTTGAGTCGGTTCCAACCCATAGTGACCTTATTATAGGGTTTCCAAGGAGCAGCTGGTGAGCTTGCATCACTGACTTTGCCAATTCAAACGACTTTGCAGTCTGGTGCATCAACCCACAGTGCTACACCAGGACTCCTAACCCACAGCTATTGTTGTTGTGAAGTGCCATCAGGTTGGTTCTGCCCCATAACAACCCTGTATAGGGTTTCTGAGGAGCAGCTGGTGAGGTTGAATCACCAACTTTGCAGTTCAAATGGCTTTGCAGTCTGCTGCATTAACCCACAGCGCCACACCAGGACTCGTTTGGTGGTGGTGTAGGCCGTGGAGTCAGTTCCGACTCATAGCGACCCTGTACAGGGTTTCCAAGGCTGTAAATCTTTACGGGAGCAGAAAGCCTCATCGTTCTCCCACAGAACAGCTGGTAGTTTCGAACTGCTGACCTTGCGGTTCGCAGCCTGATTCGTAACCACTACGCTACCAGAGCTCCTTAGGAGTCCCATTACTACCTATTAACTCCAGGCAAAAAGGGCCCTCTACCCAGGATTGTTACCTTCCAAGTGTCGTGCCTGCCCAAATGCCATAGCTGCCAGTTCACATCTATGGATTCAAATGACCGCAGATCGAAAATAAACAATAATTGTCAGCAGATTTTCAGCAGGTACAAGCATTAAAGGATTTCCCCCTCATATCCAATCCTTCAATGGAACAAAGCCTCCACGTCACCTGGGAGATAACCACACACCTACAATCACTGCAAGATTTGTTTGATGATGTAAAACAGAAAAAGGAGAAAGCGCTTTCTACAGCAATGTTTCTAACCAAAACATCTGTGGTTGTGAAGCCTCCGTTCAATGTGGAGCGTTCTCAACCCTCAACCGCTGTGGGTCCAGTCGTGAAGATTATAGACTTTCCTCCAAAGCATCAACATCTGTAGTCCCAACCTGGTTCTTCCAACGTAGGAGACCCTCTGACATCCTGAGTCTGACATCCATGTTCTAGTTACTCTGATGTCTCCCCACTTACTACGTGCCACACACTTCATCATCACTCCACATTAGCACGGTAGGCACCACAAAACAACCACCATCATCATCATCATCATCATCATCATACAAGAGTTACCAAGAGAGAAGAACCCGGCTTTTGGTACCTGTTAGCACAGAGCATGAGAAAAAAGAAAGAGAGAGTGAGAATGGATTGATACTTTCTCTATTTGTAATGATATCTTCTACCTGTTCTTGTATTTTAAATACCTGTTCTGTGTTTTAGTCTACATTCTTCTCTTCCAAGTCATTAAACTAAAGAAAGCGTTACATACTGTGGATATGTATTATGTAGTTAGTCCTACAATGGTTGTGTTTGTACTGACACAATGTTGTGTATCACTGATGTGTCCTATGTATAATCCTACAATGGTTGTATTTGTACTGACACAATGTTGCGTATCACTGATGTGTCCTATGTATAGTCCTACAATGGTTGTGTTTGTACTGACACACTGTTGCGTATCACTGATGTGTCCTATGTATAATCCTACAATGGTTGTGTTTGTACTGACACACTGTTGCATATCACTGATGTGTCCTATGTATAATCCTACAATGGTTGTGTTTGTACTGACACACTGTTGCGTATCACTGCTGTGTCCTATGTATAATCCTACAATGGTTGTGGTCTACACTGAACATAACAGACTTTTCCCCTAAGCAATACAGTCTAGCAGGCCCACGAAACCAATTGTTCCAACCCTGCCAAGGCAACAGCAGTTCTAGCCATCACATAGTCAATTTCAGTTTAGTCAATTCCATCTCAAAGAGACCCTGTGTATGGTTTCTGAGGAGCAGCGGGTGGGTTTGAACCACCGACCTTGTGGTTCACAGTCCAGCACTGATCCTGCAGTGCCACATCAGGAGTCCTTTAGCACTACAGTGTTGTTGTTGTGAAGTGCCATCGAGTCGGTTCCGACCCATAGCGACCCTGTATAGTAGGGTTTCCAAGAAACAGTGGGTAAGCTTGAACTGCCAACTTTGCAGTTCAAACGCCTTTGCAGTCTGGCACATTAACCCACAGCGCCACACCAGAACTCCAGCCATCAAATTAGGGGTGAGTTAATTAAATATTATAACAAATATGTTGTCGTTATTAAATCCCATAGAGTTGGTTCTGATCCATAGCGAACCTGTATAGGGTTTCTGGTGACCTTGAACCGTCAACCTTGCAGTTCAAACCAACTGCAATCTAGCACGTTACCCCACAGTGCCACACCAGGACTCCATATACTGCAGGCTAAGTTTTTAATTGATAGTTTTGTATGGTCCGTGAATGATGTTATTAATTTAAGCAGAAAAAGGGTTCCTATGGATTAATGCGCTAGGCTGAAAAGCAGTTAGAACTGCGAGGTCAGTGGTTCAAGCTCACCAGTTCTCCTCAGAAACCCTAAACAGGGTCACTATGGGTTGAAGTGCCACTCAACAGCACTTCACAACAACACCCCTGTTATATAAAGTTTCCGAGGAGCAGCTGCCAAGTCTGTTCTGAAACCTCAGTTTAAACCAACCTTTTGGTCCAGTGTTTATCCTACAGCACCACACCAGGTCTCTGAGCAACTATTTGCATACCATTGATATTGTCCTAGTCATTATAAGTGGAGTCCTGGTATGGCTCTGTGGGCTAATGCATCAGACTGCAAGGTCATTTGAACTGCAAGGTTGGTGGTTCAAGCTCACCAGCTGCTCCTTGGAAACCCTATACAGGGTTGCTGTGGATTGGAATCGACTCCACGGCACTTAACAACAACAGTAATTATAAATAGGGGAGCACAGTGGCTCTGTAGGGTAAACACGGGACTGTAAACCACAAGGTTTATGGTTCAAGCCCATCAGCTGCTCCCTGGGAGAAAGATGAAGCTTTCTGCTCACGCAGAGTTTTACAGCCTCAGAAACGCTATACGTAGTTGCTATGAGTCCAGATCAACTCAACAGCACTAAACAACAGCAGAAGGTGTTAGAAGTAATCTAGAGATGATTTCACGTATGCGGGAGGTTGTGCATAGGTTATATGCAAATGCAAATTCATATAAGGTACTGGAGCATCTGTGGATTTTGGTGTCCGAGGGGGTCCTGGATACTGAAGGACAACTATACCCCCCCACACACATATACCCCAAATGTATCACAGGAATTTCTGAAAATGGTACCTTCCTGGTTAGTAAAGAAAACGGTAAAGGTGACCAGGTCAGAAATATGGTGCGTCTGCCACAGGGGGTCTGGTCTTAAGGCTGACACAGAGCTGCCTGCAACACTGCACATCTGCTGTGGGGGAGAGCAGCGCGAGGCCCCCCAGTGGGGTTCTTCTCTATAACTCCTGCCCCAGGGCCTTGAAACAGAGCCGCTGAGCCCGAATGCTATGACGGTCAGTGGATAGTACTGCTACAGATGTCAGAATGGACACAGCTTCAAACAGGGAGCAGAGGTGCTGAGGTAAGAGAAACAACTAATTAACCGACTTGTCAGATACAGTGGACACAACAGATTTGTACAGAATGAAGCCTTTCCTCTGTGTGCTGAGCTCCATTTGTGTGTGTGTGTGTGTGTGTGTGTGTGTGTGTGTGTGTGTGTGTGTGGTCCAGAGCTCCACCGTCTATTGCTGTTTTTGTTGCTGAATGTCATCCAGTTGGTTGCGACCCATAGCGACCTTGTAGAGGGTTTCTGAGGTGCTGCTGGTAAGCTTGAACTGCAGGCCTTGAGGTTCAAACTGACCTTGCAGTCCAGCGCATTAACCCACAGCGTCCCAACTGCAGAATATTTTGCAATCTTTAAATAATTCATATTGCTTTTGAGTTGGTATGTTTGTAGGTCTAGATATAATAGAGTCCTGGTGTGGCGCTGTAGGTTAATGTGATGGACTGCAAAGTTGGTTTGAGCTGCAAGGTCAGCGGTTCAAGCTCACCAGCCACTCCTTGGAAACCCTCTACAGGATCGCTATGAGTTGGAACCGACACACGGCACTTCACAATAACAACAAGAAGATATAAAAAGGGTGAAGCCGATACCAGTCTCACATTGCAATGAGATAAACATTGACCACTGAAAGCTGTCCTTTATAAAGTAAACTTGCTAACGTGATTTTGCTAAATGTTCACGGTTAAATAACATTTCAGCCTTAAAAACATAACCTTCTTATAGTAATTGTAAATTGTTTTTACTTCATTTTCCTTTAAATGTTAATCCATACATTTGGTCGTTTGAAAGAGTATTTTTTAAAATATATGAGGAATCATGTTGGGCTTTTTAGTTCTACTTGGTTTCATTTGCTTCCTGAAAAAAATACATTCAAAATGTATCACTTTGAATATGATTACATTCTATTTTTTAAATTTTTAAATCATGGAAGATAAATATAAAGCAAGATCATGCTAACCCCAAACCAAAGCCAAACCCAGCGCTACTGAATCCATCCTAACCCAGCAACGCAATAGGACAGAGGAGAACTGTCCTCACGGTTTCCAAAACTGTAAATCTTTATGGGAATAACCAACCTCAGCTTTCTCCCTGAAAGCAGCTGGTGGGTTTGAACTTCCAAATTTTTGACTAGTTGTTGTTGTCAAGTGCTGTTGAGTCAGTTCTGTCTCATAACAACTAGGGTTTCCAAGGAGCGGCTGGTGAGTTTGAACCTCCGATCTTGAGATTCAAGCCAACTTTACAGTCCAGTGTTTATCCTACAGCACCACACCAAGATTCCGTTTCGATTAGTGGTCCGATGCTTAACCTACTGTTCCACCAGGGTTCCATAAAATCATGATGCTTACTGCCATCAAGGTGGTATCCAAGGCTGTTCATCTTTTCAGGAGCAGAACACCTCATCATTGCCCCAAAGAGCAGCTGATAGGTTTGAACCTCTGACCTTGAGATTAGCAGTCTCATTCTGATCCTGCATAGCCACCAGGGCTCCGAAGATGGTGATTTTGTTGTTGTTATTGTTGTTGTTAAGTGCCGTCCAGTCAACTGTGACTCATAGTGACCCTGTGTAGAGTTTCCGAGAAGCGACTAGTGAGTTTGAAGTTTGAGACTTTTCAGTTCAAACCGATCTTCTCATCCAGTGCTTATCCTACAGCACCATACCCAGACTCCAAGATGGTGATAGGGATAGAAAATACAAAGTGAAGCTCAAATCAGAAAAAAAAAAAAAATTTTTTTTTTAAAGTGAAAGGAAATAGAATCTCTTTTAATAAGTACTCTGACTAAATTTTTGAGAGCTGGACTCAATCAAAGTGTGTTAAGCATGACCCACGTAGTGAGACATTACAAATTCAATATTTAATAAAGTTTTAATTACTGATCAAAACAATGAGACTAAGCAAGGAGATTAGCTTGCTAAATTCACCACTTCAATAGGTCAGATGAAATCCCTGGACTTCAGAGGCTTCGCCCAGTACACGGAGATTTAATTACTGATCAAAGCAATGAGCATGAAAAAGGAGATTGTTCATAGAAAATTCACATCTCAGAAGCAACGTGTGTAACTCTGGCCTGCCTATTAGAAGATGGAGAAAAATCTATTCTAGAAGGCAGCAAATTGGATGAGGAAGATGAAATCTTTGGCGCTTTTCTCTTTTACTGGAGGATGGTCCTAAAAACAGCATCACACCCTCCTGACAACATGAGAATGTTTCTAGCAAAATGCAATCCGATTCAAATTGGCAAATGGGATTTTTCTTTAGCAAACATGGCAGAAAACTTAGTATTTAATTTAATCCTTTCACACGAAGAAAGAACTCCTAGAAACAGGTGTTCAGACTCCAAGCCAAAAGACAAAATATTGTGTTGAGGAGTGTTTCATTATTCACAAGCAATTCTCAAGATCAGCTTTGGACAAAGGAGCTGTTGTGACCAGAAATGTTTAGATACTTTTATTGAAATAACATAAAATATCACTTGCATACATTTGCATATAAAAATATATGTGTAAATACTGGGAATACGGTGGGGGAGGTATAGACTAAATAAGTAGCAAATAACCAATTTGTTGTTGTTAGGTGGCATCAAGTCAGTACCAACTCATAAAGATCCTATGCACAACAGAATGAAACACTGTCCAGTCCTACACCGAGCTCACCATCATTGCTACACTTGAGCCCATTGCTGTGGTCACTGTGCCAATCCGTCTCATTGGGGGTCTTCCTCTTTTTCTCCAATGCTCCTTCTCCATGGACTGGTCCCTCCTGATAATACATCTGAAGTGTGAGAGAAAAATCTAGCCATCCTGGCTTCCAAGGAACATTCTAGCTGTACTTCTTCCAACACAGATTGGTTTGTTCCATTAGCAGTCCGTGGTACTTTTAAAGTTCCCCAACACCATCACTAAAATACATCAATTCTTCTATGGTCTTCCTTATTCACTGTCCAACTTCCACATGCATGAGGTTACTGAAAATATCATGGCTTAGTCCTGAAACTGACATCTTTACTCTTGAATACTTTTAAGAGGTCTTGTGTAGCAGATTTGCCTAATGCACTATGTCATTTGATTTCTTGATTGCTGCTTCCATGAAAGTTGACAGTTGATCTCAGCAAAATGGAGTCTTTGACAACTTCTATCTTTTCTCCATTTATCTTGATGTTATTTATTGGTCCAGTGGTGAGGATTTTTCTTCACTTTATACTGAGATGCAACCTAGACCGAACAAAGGCTATGGTCTTTGATCAACAATAGGGTTCAATAATAGTAAAAAATGCCCGTTTAGAATATTCTTGTGGTTGTGTGTGTGTGTGCATATGGAATATATATATAAGCACACATATTTCAATATTTATTCAAGCAAGCATAATGATGTGCCTCACAGTACTAACAGCACAATATTTACTGAAAGCAATAAGAATTTTCTAGGCTTAATAGAATCATTTCAACTTTTATGCTAGAATAGCCAAAAATGTAAGATGGATAAAAGTAATATAACAAACAATCACTATCAAAGATGAATAATTCAAAATGAGATTATTAATTTAGTAGGTGATAAGGTGAAAAAATAAATCATGTATATTATCAAAACATAAATAAACACTACTCAGTGAAATTAGATGGTACTGTTGAAGAAGAGAACAAAGACACAGCTCACTGTTTTCACACGTAGAAGTTACAGATTTTAATTTAAGAGCTGGAAAAACAACTTCAAGTTTAGACGTTGATTTGAAAGATTGTTGAAGATGGCTCCATCCTAGCTGGTAAAGAAAGAGGTGTATGGGCTAGGATTCGGGCCCCAAATCCAGAACTATCCCACATATGGCTCACAGTTGTTACAAGGTATGTGGCCTGCACTTGACCCATAGTGATGCATACTTCAAAACTATTAAGTATAAAAATCATTTTTGGGGAGAGAACAAACAAGATGGAGGATCAGATAGAAATGTAGTGAAGCGTTCCATCAGCAACAACACAGAATACTGGACAAAGCAGGTGCAAGGGACGATGTCAGAACTCTGAACCACATATAAAGGAATATTTAGAAAATTGGAAGGCTTACAGCTAGGGGAATTTTCAGCAGAAGCAAGAAATCCATTGCTTTCTAATCCAAGATGCTCAGCTGCTCCTGGAGCCACCATCTTCGGTGAGAACAAGTGGAGGAAGGAGCAGAGGTAGCCACAGATTCCTAACAGAACCACAGAGATAAAGGTGTGGACGTTCTTTTTTTTGTATCTGTTCATTGGTCTATTGCTGTCTGTGCACCTCCATTCTGGTGACTAGAGGGGGTGCCTGAGTGAGTGGACACCCCACCCTTACCCCTGGAAGGTTCTACTATGCATGCGCACAGATCTTCTCAAAATTTAAAGTGACAGTTTCCACTTAAAACCAAACAGCAATGCAAAATGGACACACCCAGCCCTGAACTGTTTATCACTAGGCAAAAGGCCTGAACGGGGATAGTGGAGCAGGACAGGCAGATTAAAAAGGAAATAGTCTGAAAATTAAATCCTGAGTTACGTTACAATGACTAACAGTTGCATCTTGAAATTTCTCAGGAAGAAGAGTGAAAAGGGAAGCTCCTCTCCTGATCACATCTACCTGGAGGCAATCAGCAAGCATAAAAAATACCAAATACACACCCATCTAAGTATTAAGGCCACAGATAACTCCTGAATATGCTCCAAAACCAGAAACAGATGACCATATCAGCACATGTCCAGAAACGAGACAAAGTGACTGAGGCAAATAAGCAGGAAGTAGACCTACACTCCAAACTGGAAGATGGGCAGGCTTTGGAAATGCCTGAGAAGGAATTCAGAAAAATGATTATAAAATGTATCAAAACACTATATATTGGAGTTGGGAAAAATAAGGAAGAAGTCAGGAAAGCACTATAGGAACAATCAAATAAGATAGATACAGCATGGAAAGCAATTCAAAACCTACAGAAAGTGGTCCAAATGATTAATAATAGAATATCAGAAATGGAAAATACACTGAAAAGGCAAAGGAGTAGAATTGAAGAGATAGAAGCTAGA
>NW_006408623.1:2935082-2948950 GCF_000296735.1 Chrysochloris asiatica
GGATGATTCAATAGTGAATAATTGTTATCATGACTAATTGAGACTGTCACAATTGTAAAGGTAGAAGTTTTGTAACAAAAACAGGGGAGTGTTTAGTCTTACAGTCCAGAAACAGAGGACCCTAGGATCATCAAAGGAGAAGAGAACAAGCAGAATGTGGGACCTTATCCAGAGAAGCAGCAACGGACACCAGAAATGGAGGCACAGACAGGGGCGTGGAGAGGGGGAGTGGCTGAGGACTCTAGATTCATGGGAAGAAAGGGACTAAGAGATGGTGGCCAGAAGGCAGACTTGCAGAATGTGCCCGTTGAAAGTGTAAATTATTATATATGCCAGAGTGGGTTTTTTTTGTTTTGTTTTAAAACAACAAAAAAAAAGCTGAAGTGGATAAAGAGAAATACTGTTAACTGATGGTACATGGAGGGGATTCTAATCATTGTAATGAAGCAAGGCATATGATTTGTTGAATGTAAAACTGATGATCTGCCCTGTAAACTTTCACTTAATCCACAATAAAAACCATAAAAAAATATACATTTATTTTTTTGGATCTTCCCAAGTGGGAAGACCTTGATGAAGTATAGAACAAACTTGTCCTTAATGCCTCTCACAGACACGTGATTGAAAAGCGAGCTACATGCTCATCAAACAATTCGAGTTAATGTGGAGGTAGTGTTGTGCCATGGAGTCAGTTCCAACTCACAGCAATGCTGTGTAGGGTTTCCGAGTCTATAAATCTTTATGGAAGCAGAAAGCATCAACGTTCTCCGAAGGAGTGGCTGGTAGATTCAAACAGTTTGATTTGCACTTAATGAACCAATGGGTAACCACTATCCTACCAGGGCTCCTTAGAGTTGATGCAGACAAGAGAAAAGTGAACCCAAACAACAAAAAAGAGGGAGTTGGTGGGAAATGAAATTCATTTTGAACTTGCTTTCACAGCTATTTGATATACATTGCTCTTAATAATATTAGCAGAAGCATCTAAAAGAAAAATGGTATAAGTAAGGGTAGACACTTCATTTTTTAAATTACGAAAAGGATTTTTTCAGAATGTTTTTAAATCAGAAGGCGTGTGTGAAATACATGACATTCCAATAAAATGTAAACAAATTTAGAACAAGGAAACAAAGGAATTGTGTAAGTAAGAAGCAGAAGATTTACACAAGAAGAATTCCCAAATTCTGGATTAAGCAATAGTTTGCACTGAAAGCGATTTGAAAAAAATGCACGATTGATTCTTCCTATCAGTTTTCTTGATAAGAATTCGGATTTGAAAGATTTCAAAGGCAATATTCTTGTGGTTGTTGTTAACTGCTGTAGAGTTGCTTCAGACTCAGGGCAACCCTGTTAGGGTTTCCGAGGAGCAGCTGGTAAATTTGAGCCACCGACCCCGAAGTTAGCAAGCCAGTGCTTACCCTATAGCACCACACCAGGACTCCTTATAACAAAAATGTTGGTGTTGTTAATGTTAAATACCGTCAAGTCAGATCCAACTCATAACCACCCTGTATAGGGTTTTCAAGGAGTGGCTACTGGGTTTGAACCACCGACCTTGTGGTTCACAGTCCAGTGCTGATCCCACAGTGACACATCAGGAAGGACAATATCCAGAAGTATCAAACGAATTTAGATATGACTAAATAAGTGATAGAGGTTTAGATAATGACATTTAAATGTTTTGTAGCATTTTCTGCAGTAACTTATCATATGCGGTCCCATTACAATATGTGAATCTGACATGTACAATTCATAGTCCATTTTGGAATCTAAATATTGCTTTAAGAATTTTATCAGTGATTCAAGTAGTAATAGCTTCAGCAGAACGAAGTTTCTCCCATTTTAAATTGAAAAAGAGTCACAAGGTTCATGAATGAACTTTGAAAACATTATTCTATGCTTAATCAGTCAGTCATATAAGAACAATGATTTATGCTCTTATAAGAGATATATGTTGTTATTAAGAGAGATATGTTGTTATTAAGTGCCATAAAGTTGGTTCCAACTCATAGCGACCCTATTTAGGGTTTCAAGGAGCAGCTGGTGAGTTTGAACCACTTTGTGGTTTAAACCGAACATTAGGTCTAATTCTTTATCCTGTAGTACCACCCCACGACTCCAAGCAAGTATATAGAAATAAGCAAATATTGAAAGAATACTAGTCGTTCCCGGGGGTATTTAGGAGCGGGAGAGGTTTTGCTTAGGGGGCTTTGAGTTTATGTGCATGGTGGTGGTGGCATGGTTTGAAAAAAGGACACCAAGAACAGTCACACACTTGACAATTGTAATCGATGTCACTGAGTTACACATGCAAAAATCATTGCAATGACACATGTTTTGTTAGGTATATTTTCACCACAGTAAAATAATAATAATAATAAAAACCCTAAGAACTATGATAGCTTAAGAAATGTTGTCTAATTTGCCATCTGTAATGTGTAAACAACATTAAAATATGTATTATAGTTATATAATTGGTAATTGTTGCTGAAATAAAAATAAGGTCAATGAATTTTATGAAATACATGCGCCATTTATGAATTACACATTTCTTGAAGTTACTTCTTACCATTGATCTGTCAGTAGAACACCTGGAGGTGTTGTGTGCCATGGAGTCGGTTCTGATTCATGGCGACCCTGTGTTGGATTTCCGAGGATTTACATCTTCACAGGAACAGAAAGCCTCATCTGTCTCCCAGGAAGAGGCTGGTAGTTTCAAACTGCTGACTTTGCAGTTAGCAGCCAACTGGTAATCTACTCTCCTACCTTCTTGTTGTTGCTATGAGGGTGCCATCAAGTCGGTACCAACTCATAGTGACACTAGGCACAACAGAACGAAGCTCTGTCCTATCGTGGGCCAACCTTACAATCGTTGCTACACCTGAGCCCAACGTGGCCACCACTGTGCCAATCCACCTTGTTGGGAGTCTTCCTCCTTTTTTCTGACTCACCCCTTTACTAAACATGATGTTCATCCCCAGGGACTGCTGCCTCCTGATAATATGTCTGAAGTATGAGAGACGAAATTTGGACATCCTGGCTTCCAAGGAGCACTCTGGCTGTACTTCTTTCAACACAGATCTGTTTGTTCTTTTGGCAGTCCATGGTACTTTTAACATTCTCCTCCAACACCATAACTCAAACGCATCAATTCTTCTACAGTCTTCCTTATTCACTGTCCAGTTTTTGCATGCATATGAGGTCTTTGAAAATACAATAGCTTGGGTCAGGGGCACTTTAGTCCCCAAGCTGACATCCTTGCTCTTCAACACTGTAATGGTGTTGCATTCATCATCAAAAAGCACATATCAAGATCTGTCATGTAGTACAACACTGTCTGTGATAGGATAATATCCATACGCCTACAAGGAAGACTAGTTAAGCCCACTGTTGTTCAAATTTACGCACCAACCATTAAAGCCAGGTCGGTGATGAATTGAAGAATTCTACCAACTTCTTCATTCTGAAATTGATCAAACATGAAATCAAGATGTATTGCTAATTACTGACAATTGGAATACAAAGATTGGAAACAAAGAGAAAGGATCAGTGGTTGGAAAATATGGCCTTGGTGACAGAAATAATGCTGGAGGTCGCATGACAGAATTTTGCGAGACCAATGACTTCTTCATTGCAAATTCACTTTTTAAACAACATAAAAGATGACTATACACATGGACCTCACCAGATGGATTACACAGAAATCAAACTGACAACATCTGTAGAAAGAGACTGTGGGAAAGTTCCATATCATCAGCCAAAACAAGGCCAGGAACAGACCATCAATTGCTCATATGCAAATTCAAACTGAAGCTGAAGAAAATGAAAACAAGTCCACAAGAGCCAAAATATGACCTTGAACATATCCCATCTGAATTTAGAGATCATTTGAAGAAGAGATTTGATGGATTAGACACTAAAGATCAAAGACCAGAAGAGTTGTGAGATGATATCAAGGATCCCAGAGAGAAAGAAAGCAAAAGGTCACTAAGATGAAAAGGAAGAAGGAAAAGATCCAAATGGATGTCAGAAGAGACTCTGAAACTTGCTCTCCAGCGTGAGATGCTAAAGCGAATGGAAGAAATGAGAATGAGAATTAGAACACCTAGACATGCAAAAAAATTTTAAATGGCATCTGGCCATCTTTGAGAGTGTGCCAACACTCCAGCATGTGAAAATTATTGTTGTTAAGTGCTGGTCTGCTGCGGTCCATAGCGACCTTGTAGTGGGTTTCCAAAGAGTATCTGGTGAGTTTGACCTACTGACCTCGGGGTTCATAGTCCAGTGCTGATCCTACAGGGTCACAGAAGAACTCCATGTAAAAACTTGACCTTTATACGTATTTCTTAGTTCTGTTTTTTGAAGATGGCGCTCTCCAGTTAAGAGGTGAGAAATACTTCAGTAGCTGATTACCTTGATGACATTTTAAAAATATTTAAGCATATTATAAGCTGGCCTCCATAGATGGTCTGCTGTGATGCTGTCGGATAAGCTCTCAATTGCAAGGTCAGCGGTTCAAACTCACCAACCGCCCCTTGGAAACCTTATACAGGGTTGCTGTGTGTTGGCACCAACTCAACGGCACTTAACAACAACATAGCTACTCTTGCCCTTGGCCCTGTAAATATTAGGAGTGGGTCTTCCCAACCCAATTGCATATTTCACCCCAGGCTCACCCAGCGCTGCTCCAGAAACTCAATGAACCCTTTCTTTTCTCCTTGCTTTTGACTGGTTCTAAGTGGGCCGCCCATTAGGTGGTATTGAGGTGTCCTGCAGACCCTGGACAGCTCAGGCTACTGTTCGACAGTTGCTCCTAGACCCTGCAGTCAGACCCCCACCCCCAACTGCTGATGACTCCTATCATGCAGACCCTATTAGTCAAGGGTCTTCAAAAGGCTCATGCAAAAAATCAATTCCATTTTCCCACAAACTTTTTGAAGCCCCCTTATATAAATGAGCCAAAAATGACTGTGTATTGGTCCCAGGTTGTTTGTTTCCAGTGGGCTGAGGTCTATTAGTTCCAGACTTAAATTTGAACACATTCAATTGTGTTTAAAAGATCCCAGATAGCATATTTTAACCCCTATGACACAACCTACTTTGCATAGTCTTGAAGCCACACCCCACACCTGCTAGTCCTAGACAAGAGAAACCCTGCAGTTTTAAGACCCCCTCCCCAGTTAGTTCTTCGGAGACCTCAGACCCAGAGACCTTGCTGCAGTCATCGGAGCCATCATTCCCCCTTTTCCTTCTGGTGGCCTTATGCTGGTTGCCTCTGGAGGACCTTGGGGGGACCACTCCCTGCATGTGGCTTTCAATGTGTAGGCCCCAATTCTCTAGTGCTGCTATACAGTAATATCAAAAGGGGTGGTTTTAATAAACAGAAGTTTATTTTCTCACAGTTTAGGAGGTTAGAAGTACAAACCCAGGATGATACCTCTAGAGAAAGACTCTCTGTTAACTCTGGGGCAGATCATTGTCTATTCCGAGTTTCTGCTCCACGGCAGATGTGCTTTGCATCTCGTCTCTCTTCTACCTCGTCTCTGCCTGCTAGCTTTCATTTGTCTCTTTCATATCTCAAAAGGAGTCCTGGTGTGGCACTGTAGGATAATGCACTGGGCCTCAATGTTGGGTTGAACTGCACCATTGTTGTTGTTGTTATGTGCCGTGGAGTCCCTGCACAGGGTTTCCGAGGCTGTAAATCTTTAAGGGAGCAGAAAGCCTCATTTTTCTCCCGCAGAACAGCTGGTAGTTTCTAACTGGGGACCCTGAGTTTTGCAGCCGATTCGTAGCCACTACGCTAACAGAGCTCCTTGAACTGCATCGTAGCTGTTTAGAACTCACCAGCCTCTGAAACCCTATACAGGGTCGTTATGAGTCAGAGCTGACTTGACAGCACTTCACAACAATAACAACATATAGCAAAAGGGACTTCAGGTGTGGCACTCTAGGATAAGTGCAGGACTGCAAGGTCAGTTTGAAACACAAGGTTGGTGGTTCAAACTCACCAGCTGCTTCTCAGAACCCTATACTGGGTTGCTATTAATCAGACCCACTCGACAACACCAGCAACATCTGAAATGAGACAGACTCAGTATCTACCCTACACTTACCCTGCCTCACTCACATAATAAAGGGGTTACAGCAAAGCCATAGAGAATTTATAACTCACATTTTGGGGGGACACAGTTCATTCCATGAGCTTTCCTCTGCCTTGGGGGTCTTACTTTGTGGGATGCAGTCTGAAATACGGCTGCTACCACCTTGGAGGTCTGGTGTGTGGCTGTAGGATAAGCATTGGGCTGCTAACCACAATGCGTTGACCGTTCAAACCTCCCAGCCCCGACTTGGAAACTCTATACGGGGTCACAATGAGTTGGAACTGACTCGATGACACTTACCAACATCACCAACACCTCTCACACTGCCCACTTTGCACCCATAAGGAACATGTTTCTCAGGCTCAGGGCCAAGCCTACATGGCTAGAACACACTAGAACGCCTTTCACAGTGGGCTGCTACCTCTCCATCCCACTCCCACAATTCCTACTCCTATGCCTCCGTCTGAACCACTGGCTCCCTAAATCTTACCGCCAGGAATGCAATATGCTGTCCATATCCAGGAATCCCTTTCTGCCGGTCTTCGATCTTTGTCCTCTTCTCCTTCAGGACCTGTGTCAGAGGCCACCTCCACCTAACGCCCTCAAAAGGGACCCCCTCCCTGTGGGGGCACGTGCCGTTTCTTGCCTTTCTTTCTGACTCGACTCCAACTTCCTTGAGGGCAGGGGCCATGCCTGCCTGGGTCAGTCAGTACCTGGCATGGTGCTTGGTCCACAGCTGATGCGAATATATTTGTGGATGGATGGATGGGCAGATGGACAAATGGACGAACAGATGGGCAGGCAGACGGATTGGTGCCTCCATTTTCCTGTCTTAGCCCACTAATCCTCCTGCTAGGTCAGTCAGCCCAGCAAGTCACACAAACAGATCACTCAGCTCAGCCTCGCAGAGTAAGCAGATGAACCCTCCAAGTCAGATGGGACCACTCCTACTAGTGACACATCACCTGGTGCATACTGATCAGGAGCTCCGAAGACACTTAGACCCACATCTCAGAACCACAGTGCCAAGAGAGAGTCCTCAGAGACTCTGATGATTAGAGCAGAGCCCCCACCATCCTCTAGAGCACACCCATCTTTCATCATGCCTGGACCTGTCCAACCTTCCCTGGGCCAGTGCTTTCTGTCTCTGAGTCCCTCTGGATCCTTCCTGCCTCCCCCAGTTTCTGGGTTACCTACCCTGAGGGAGAGTTATTGTTAAATGCCGTGGAGTCAGTTATGACTCGTAGTAACCATGTATAGGGTTTCTGAGGAGTGGCTGGTGGATTTGAACCACCAAACTTTCCATTTCCCATCCAGTGTTTATCCTACAGCGCCACAGTAGGACTCAGTGGGAGTTAGCGCAGTGCAAACTGAAGAAATGCCCTAGTTGTACAGAATGGGGAGTGCATTATAATGAGCTGTTTTATTCTGTAGAGGAATCAGATGTGGTCTTTTATTACATAGAGTAAACATTATGTGCATCAGAGCATTATGCGTTTAGGGCTTCTGATCAAAGGCACCCCTTTCAGATACTTTGAAACAACTCCAGCGGATGCTTGGTCAGTGGTAGGCGTGGCCCCATCTGACTTGGAGGAGTTATCTGTTTACCCTACCACTGAAACAACAGCACAAACATCATCTCTCTGGCTTAAAAGAACAAACATAAAGCAGCATATGGTTAGATCATTATTCTGCCCGAGACACCATCGTATGAAACTTGTGAGAGTTAAGATTTTGTGTCAAGTTGAGTGGGCCAGGATTCTCAGAGGTTCGGTAGTTAAGAGGTAGTGACCCCTCATGATGAGATCAAATATAATGTAATCACTTCTATGGTGAGATGTGCTAAGAGCAGGCAGTCAATTGGAAAGATGTTTCATATTTCATCTTACCAAGATAAAAAGGAGAGAGAAGTGAGCAGAGAACAACGAACCTACCACCATGCCATGAAGGATGAGCTGGGAGTGGCGTGTGTCCTTTGAACCTGGTGTGAAGCTCCTAGATCTAGAGGAAGATTGATGCCAAGATGCAAAGAGATTTCCAAGGAATGCTGGACCGACAGATGCTAGAAAAAGACAGGATCTTTCTTCAGAACCAGTGCTAAAAAATCAGCCGCTCTGTCCATCAGAGGATAAGCACTGGACCACAGTATCAGTTTGAACGGCAAAGTCAGTGGCTCAAACGAACTAGCCTCTCCTCGGAAACCTTATCCAGGGTTGCTATGAGTCGAAACTGACTTGATGGCACTTAATAACAACAGAGTAGAATTGCCCCATAGGGTGTCCAAGCCTGTCCAAACTTACAAAAGCAGACGACTACATCTTTCTCCCACAGAGCGGCTGGTAGATTCAAACCACGAACTTTTTGGTTGGCAGCCCAGCACTTAACCACTCTACCACCACAGCTCCATTAGAATTGCTCCAATTAGCCAAGAATTTATTTTTCAAAGAGACTATGAGTGCATACTGATGACTACTAACCAATCAGACCAAGACTAAGAGGTGGGTTTTGCTTTATTCAATTAATACACATTGTATTAAGACTCTTTATTCAATTAATACACATTGTATTAAGACACATTGTGTCACTCTTGGCAAGTGACACAAATCTGACTCCAAAGAGCTTCCCTTGTAGGAAGAGACATGTATTAATCCTTAAATCTAAAAGAGGGATGGAAACTCAAAGTCTCCTAGCACTGCACCGACTTACCTGGTACTCTCTTCGAGTTTGTTGACGTCCTTACCTTCTCCACCAAGAAGATGGGGGATACAGGGAGAGAGAGAAAACAAAACTGTGGGCAGTCCCCCATCTAAATCCTCTTTGCTCTGCAGTCAGATAGATAAATGGATGAGAAATGACGGATAATGGAAGATGGATGGGTGGGTGGGTGGAGATAGATAGATCGATAGATCGATAGATCGATAGATCGATAGAGCGATAGATCGATAGATCGATAGATCGATAGATCGATAGATCGATAGATCGATAGATCGATAGATCGATAGATCGATAGATCGATAGATAGATAGATAGAGATAGACAGACAGACAGACAGATAGATAGATCTTGGTGTTGTTGTTAAGTGCTGTCAAGTCAATTGCGACTCACAGCAACCCTATACAGGGTTCCAAGGAGAAACTAGTGTGTTTCCAGTGCTGACCTTGTGGGTTGTAGTCCAGTGCTGATCCCACAGCGCCACATAGATAGATAAATGGATGAGAATTAAATGATGGATGGATGGATGCATGGATACAAAGATAGCTGTAATTAAGTCAACTCTGACTTCCGGTGACCCATGTACCTATAACAGAACAACACATTGACCGGTCCTGTATCATCTTTAGGATCATGTGTGAGTGCATCACTGTGGCTGCGATTGTGTATCAGTGTGACTATTGTGTATCAGTGTGACAATTGTGCATCAGTGTGACTATTGTGTATCAGTGTGACTATTGTGTATCAGTGTGACAATTATGCATCAGTGTGACAATTATGCATCAGTGTGACTATTATGCATCAGTGTGACAATGTTGTATCACTGTGGCTGTTGTGCATCAGTGTGACTACTGTGTATCAGTGTGACTATGGTGCATCAGTGTGTCTATGGTGCATCAGTGTGACTGTTGTGCATCAGTGTGACTATGGTACATCAGTGTGACTACTGTGCATCAGTGTGACTATGGTGCATCAGTGTGACTACTGTGCATCAGTGTGACTATGGTGCATCAGTGTGACTACTGTGCATCAGTGTGACTATGGTGCATCAGTGTGACTATGGTGCATCAGTGTAACTATAATGAATCAGTGTGACTATTTATGCATCAGTGTGGTGATGTTGTATCACTGTACTGTGGCTGTTGTGCCAATCCATGTCACTGGGGGCCTCCTTCACCCTCCCTGGCCTCCGCATCATGAAACACGATGTTCTCTTCCAGAGACTGAGCTGTTCTGATGACAAGTCCAAAGCAAGTCAGTCACTGTTCCATTGTGATATGTGTGACTGAAAGGGTGGCCTTGTCTCTCTACTTGGGTGAAAAACAAGAAACCCAGGGAAAGGATTCAGTGTGACCTGGCTTGAGCCTTATGTTCTTCCATGAACAATCACTGGGGCCAGGGTATGAGTGATGTGTTGAGTCCCTTTAAGTCACATATGTCCATCTCTCCTACTGAGGGGTGGGGGCGCCATGATGGGCAGAAACACAAGGTTGACAACAGGGAGGAACAGTTTTCCCAAAGACTGGAATGGACAAAAGAAGATCTACTCTAATACTCCTCCTCTGAAAGTGTGTAGAAATATAAAACAACAAGCAAAAATATCGCCCTGTCAATCCCAAACAAGGCTTTATGGAGTATTTCCTCCAGATCGTTTTTCTGGCTTGTGTGCATGTCTCTTCTAGTATTATTGCCATATCCACATCTTGGACAATTTCGCTACCTGCTCTTTTTACTTGAAATTATAACGGAAGGATTGTCTCATGCTATTTCCTCTTGACAGTTTCCTGCATATCCATTTCCTCTTCCATTACACACTTCAGAAGAAAAATGTGTGGACTACACAAATAACTAAAGACTGCAGGCTTTTTATAGTGTGGAGAAGTCTGAACAAAGAGAGGAAAAACCAGGATTAAGGAAGCTACTCCTGACAGATGCACCTTCTTAGTGTTGTCACCTTGTAAATGGCTGTTTATCAGTGAGATGGCCACTAACAACTCAATGTCTTTACTCTGAATCTTTTTAAAGAGTCAGAAAAGACACATTGTGTTGTTAATGGACATCGTGCTGATAAACAGCCATTTACAAGATGCGAACAAGATTGAAGTTGTCAAAGACTTCACTTGCTTAGATCCATAATCAACACTCTTGGAAGCAGCAGTCAAGAAATCAAACTTGGAAGTACTGCATTAGGCAAATCTGTTGCAGAAGACCTCTTTAAAGTCTTCAGAAGCAAAGGTATCCTTTTGAGGACTAAGGTATGTCTGACCCAAGGCTTCATATGCATGTGTACATTGGACAGTGAATAAGGAAGACCCTAGAAGAATTAATGCATTGGAATTATGGTGTTGGAGAAGAATATTAAAAGTACCATTGACTGCCAGAAAAGCAAACAAGTCTGTGTTGGAAAAAATACAACCAGAATGCTCCTTGGAGACAAAGACGACGAGACTTTGTGTCTGATACTTCGTCTCTCATACTTCGGAAACATTATCAGGAGGGACCAGTCCATGGAAAAATATATCATGCTTAGCAAAGTAAAAGGTCAGTAAGAAAGAGGAAAACCCCTAATGAGATAGATTGATACAGTGTTAGCAACAGTGGACTCCGCGTAACAATTACGAGGACGGTGCCGAACCAGGCAATGTTTCATTCTGTTGTGCAATATGGTCACCGTGTGTCAGAGCCAACTCAACAGCACCTAATAACAACAACAACAAACAACCGAGCACATCAGAGGGCCTTGAGCACCAGCTGAAAGTTGGATTCTCCTGCCGTAGGATGCAATTGCCTCCAGAGAAACCGTGTGCCTCTTGTGGGTTGTGAGTGGTAAACTTCAGTTTCAGGTGAGGAGACAGTGCTATTCTGAGAGCTGCTAGTGACACAAGGCCCCAGACCCATAGACTTCAAAGTGGCTGCATTGAAATTCCCATCAAAACTGAATTCTGGGTTGGCTCAACTTGACTCCCCTGAATGAAGACAGTTAATTATTGGGCCACATGAGGCTACTGGCTAAGCAGTGCATGCTCGCTGGCACAAAAATGCATTTTAACTGGAATGAAATTAAATAGAATTAACTTTTCTGTCATTCTTTGACTGGGATTGTCTTTTTTCCCCGCCAAGAGCACACAGGTAGGACCCAAGTATTCTCAAAGGCTCAGAAAAGACATTCTGAGTGTGCAGCAAGTTAGACTCTGAGCTCACCTGGCCGCAGGTGAGCGTCTTCCCTTGAAACTCTGTGTCAGGAGGGCAGATGGCCTCATCTTCTGTCCCCTGTCCTTCTCAGCCCCCTACCTCATTTTCAGCCTGTTCTTCCAATTCTTCCTCCAGGATAGAGGCGAAGCGGCCACTTTCCTCCAATGCCACCTCTCACCTGGACCACTGTGGGCCCCCTACAGTTATTGCTCTTGGGAGCCAAGATGACCTTCCAAAAACATAAATCATCTCTGTCGTCATTTCTCAGAGTTCTTCAGTGCTTTCCGTGGCACTTGGATCAACACCCACCGACCTTACTGTTATTATAAGCCGTCTCCCTCTCTGGCCTGCCCCCTGGCCTCCCCTCATACTGCACCCCTGCCACTCAAGCCTCCTTCTCAGTGCCTGAACACAGGTCCCGGCCCCAGGAACTCTACTTGAGATCCTTTTCCCCAGCTTGTCACAGAAAACAGAACCCTGGATTGTACAAATCTGGCCTCATAGGTTTCCCTGAAGCCCTCTCATTTTATGTCATTTCTAGCACATTTAGTCTCAGAAGGAATCTTGGTTATTCACTCATGTGTAAATATTTTCTCTGACTTCCCAACTTCCCAAACTCCTTGAAAGTAGGAGCATTCCTACTTCCACAGATAACCTTATTTATTAAACACCTGTTATTGTTGTTGTTAAGTGACGTAGAGTAGGTTCCAACTCAGAGCAACCCTGTGTAGGGTTTCCGAGGAACAGCTGGTGAGGTGGAGTCACCTACCTTGCAGTTCAAACCAACCTTGTATTCCATGTTTATCCTACAGCACCACACCAGGACCCCATAATACCTACTAACTGAGTGAATCCATCCACCCACCCACCTATCTATCTATCTATCTATCTATCTACCTTTCTTTCTGACTGCTGAGTTGGGAGGAGTTGAATAGGGAACTTTCCAGAGTTGTGCCTTCTCCCTCATCCTCTATCCTCACCTGCTTGGAGCAGAGATAATGAAATGAACATTTAATGCTGGTGGAGAAAAAACCTGTGTTCTGATCCAGAGAGGGAGAGGGCCTGTGTGCCGATGACTAGGGGGTGGGGCGAGGGAAGGGGCCAGGTTTCTAGGATATATATACCCTTTGGTCGGAAGATGATCCATGGAGGGGATTGGAGCCATGGCTATGAAATGATATACGATGGAATGAATGTAAAACTAAAGTTCTCTCATGTAAACTATCATATAATTCACAATAAAACATGAAAGAAACCTATGTTCCGGATCATTGCTGTTGTTCTGACTCATAACGACCTGGTATAGAATGACTGAGGAGCGGCTGGGAGGGTTGGGTCTCTAACCTTGGAGTTAAAGGTCCAGGTCTACCCTACAGCATCACACCAGATCCCCTCTGTCTCATTGTTACGGTTGTTAAGTGCTGTTGAGTCCATTCCGGCTGACAGCAACCCTGTATGGGGTGTCTGAGGCTTTAAACCTTTGCAGAAAGCCTCATCTTTTTCCTGCAGCATGACTGATAGGCCTGAACCACCAACCTTGTGGTTCACAGTCCAGTGCTTAACGTATGGAGTCACCACACTCTCCTGTCTGTACTATTGTTGTTGTTAAGTACCATCAAGTCAGCTCTGACTCTTAGCGACCCTGTTTAGAGTTTCCAAGGAGCATCTGGTGGGTTTGAACTGCCACATTGAGGTTCAAATCAACTCCTGGCCCAGTGTTTATCCTACAGCGCCACACCAGGACTCTACTCTGCGTCATTGTTGTTATTATGTGCCGTGGAGTCAGTTCCGACTCATAGCGACCCTGTACAGGATTTCCGAGGCTGTAAATCTTTACGGGAGCAGAAAGCCTCATCTTTCTCC
>NW_006408623.1:2950247-2971420 GCF_000296735.1 Chrysochloris asiatica
GCTATGAGTTGGAACCTACTTGACAGCATTTAACAACAACAATTGTGCTACTGTCCTGGTGTTTTGCTGTGGGATAAAGCACCGGACCTCAAGGTCAGTTTGAACCACAAGGTTGGCGGTTCAAACTCACCAGCAACTCCTTGGAAACCTTATTCAGGATCGCTATGAGTTGTAACTGACTTGACAGCACTTAACAACGACAACAGCAATTGTGCTACAGTCGAGGCTTGTTTCTGATTTATTATCTTGATTTGCAGTGGTGTGGGACACACTCTTGTTGATTAACCCTTGCTCTCATCTAAGAAGAACCAGGTCTTGTTAGCATGTACAGCCAGAGGATGCTCTCACCCGCACTTTCCAACTCTCATTTGCTCACGGTGAAACCCAGACCACAGATTTCCTATGCATTTCGCCAAAGAGGAAGCAGAGGTTCCGTAGCCAATCACACCCCTGAGAAGAACAAGCCCTGCCCAGCCCCCAACTCAAGCCCTGACAGGACTTTCAAATGCATGCAAACCATCCCACAGACTACATGTGTCAGCATTGAATTGGTGGCCAGCTACTCTAGATTTTACTGTTTACTTAAGAGAATTGGACTATGTCATTAGCAGTGTAAAAGTTGAGAGAGTAACTTACCTGTCACAACTTTCGGCACAAACCCATCCTATCTTCATCTGAACCATCCACGAAAGAACCCTTGGCATTTTCTCAGAGTAAGAGACCAGCGTCTTCTTAAGATGTCATTTTTCAGTGCTATTTCACTGAGTATGGCTAGAAGATCAATTGCTTTTTTAAAGCAAATCGCATCAAGTCCAGGAGAGCAGTTTAATAGTGTCAACATAGAATCAAATGGGCCAGGGAATATAGAAATAGAATACAGAAAAGAAATAAACATATATAGCTCTGGTAGTGTAGTGGTTACGAATCGGGCTGCGAACCTTAAGGTCAGCGGTTCGAAACTACCAGCCGCTCCGCGAGAGAAAGATGAGGCTTTCTACTCCCGTAAAGATTTACACCCTCGGAAACCCTGTACAGGGTCGCTATGGGTTGGAACCGACTCGACGGCACTTAACAACAACAACAAGTCATGTCCTGCATAGCATAGTTTGGGCAACGTCCCACGGCATATATGTCCGTGGTCACATGAGAGTTCAGAAATCCCAATGGGAGAATGGACTATAGCAGACAATAACTTCCAATATACAGCTCGAGTATCAGGTCTCTTTTATACAAAGCAATTGTGCTGTTGGGCATATAATGGTGTCATACAGGTGGTGCCGTGGGTTGAGTGTCAGACTACTAACCAAAAGGTTGGCAGTTCAAGTCTACCAGCTGCTCTGCAGGAGAAAGATGAGGCAATGGGCTTGCATAAAGATTTACAGCCTTGGAGACCCTAGGGAGCAGTTCCACTCTGTCTTATAGAGTCGCGATGAGTCAGTATCATACCAGACAGCAGAGAGGTGGGGACTGTGCCTTCTGCCTAAAATATTTACCTTATAACAGCATACGCTCCAAATTGTAGTGAGCAGTGTCCTGCCTCACAGGTTGTAACATCATCTCTTGTTTACTTTTCTTTGAAATATATGACTATAAGTGCATCATGGCTCACAAACACAGCGACGCCAGTGCTGGTGACAGCAGCAGCAAGTAACAAAGAATAAGTGTTGATTTGGAAGTCAATCAAAAGGTTATTAAACAACATGAAGGGAGACAATCATTGACTATTACTACCCACTTGACCATCATGGTGGTGGTGGAGGTATGCCACTGAGTCAGTTTCAACTCATAATGATCCTGTGTAGAGTTTCCAAGGCTGTAAATCTTTATGGGAACAGATCTTTAAAGTCTCATCTTTCTCCTGGAGCAGCTGCTCGTAACACACTACGGTATCAGGGCTCCTTTGACCACCATGTTCTTGTTGTTGTTGTTGTTGTTAAGTGCTGTCGAGTCGGCTCCAACCCATAGCAACCCTGTATAGTGTTTCCAAGGAGCAGCTGGTGAGCTCGAACCACCAAGCTTGCAGTTCGAACAGCTTTGCAGTCTGAAGCATTAACCCACAGCGCCACACCGGGACTCATCACGAAGGTCCTCAAAAACAAAGAGAAAAATCTCCCAGCTGTTATAAGGTCATGGCCACTGAAAGTTACAAGGCTAATGAAAATGTGAGTGGGACCTAGACCAGATACGGAGAAGTTGCTAATGGTGTGGACTGAGGCCCAAACACAAAAGGGAATCCCTCTCAGCACATGGATGGTCATTGCTAAGGTATGAAACTTGTTCAATATGCTTAAAGAAAAAGTAAGATCAGACTAGGATATGTAGTGTTCATATAACATCCAAGTCCCATCCATTTCACAGAATGTATTGTGATCATTAAGTGACGTATAACTGCAATTGCATTCTGTGGCGATCTATTCCACTTAGGCAGCTAATTCTTTCTCAGGAACATTGAGTCATGTTAGACAGCTTCCTGCTAATTAATAATATTAAGCAACTGGGAAATAGTTCTTCTCCTACCATATAATCAGGAATGGAAAGTGGGTGGGTGGTGAATTGCAAAATCGTGGGAAATGTCTTCCTCTAGTCACTACCACAAGGAAGCCTGGTGGCACAGTATTGAAGCGCTCAGCTGGTTTTCAAAAGTTTGGCTGTTCAAACCAACCCAGTGGCTTCCCGGGAGAAAAGACTCAGTGACCTGTTCCCATCAAGATTGTTGTTGTTGTTAAGTGCCATTGAGTCATATTACAGTGGAGAAAACTCTATGGGGCACTTCTCCTCCATCACATGGGGCTGCTGTGAATTATAATCAACTCGATAGTACCCAACATGTCTCTACCACAAATACGGTCCTCTGTCCAGCAACCAGGCACTAGATTGAAGACATTTTCTTACACTGATCCATATGCTATAAAAAGTCACTAATTGAAGCTGATAGAGAAGAAAAGTCCATCTATTTTGATAAAAAAGAGCAGCTGTAAGACTTGTTAAATACTTTCCAAAATTTTCTTTCATGTTCCAATAAGATCTTGTGTTTAGCACAAAATAAACGTAGACCATATTAGACATCTTCTTGCTAATTAATAATATTACTATGATAATAATATTACTATTAATAATATCACTGTTATTACCTCAAGAATGGGATGCAAATTATTGACTAGAAGAAATTGTACAAAGTTCTTTGAATCAAAATGGTAGGTGATTTGCAAAGAGGGTTCCAAAGCTCTTTCCATGCCTTCATGTTAGCCCCTTTACAATGTGACTTCACCCCTCCTCCCATCAAGAGGTAGAGTCTGTTTACCTATCCTTGGAATCTGGGCAGGCCTGGTGACTTGTTTTGACCCATAGATTATAGCATGACATTGGGTGAGTTTGGAGTCTGGGCCTTAAGACACCTTGTAGATTCTGCTCTAGTCTCTTGGAACGTTGTGCATCCAGAAGTTTAGCTTGGAGAGTGACTCAGCTGCACACACACATCTAGTAACATGAGCACACTATTTTTACATTCAGTCAGTCAATCAATAAGTAAGCCCCAGGCACTTTCTTGGATTAAGAGGCCAAGCTAACACTCTAGAGATAGAAGACCAAGGGAAGAAAGAGGTTCAGCTGATGGTCAGCACCAACTAACTGCCAGACATCTGAGTGAGACCATCTTGGGCCAAACTCCCCAACATGACCACAACCACATGGATGAGTCCAAGTAGGATAGCAGAACTGCCCAGGTGAGCTCAGCCCAAGTTACTGACCCACAGAATTGTCAGCAGACAAAATGGTGGTTGTTTGAAGCCACTAAGTTTTGGGATTGTTTGTAATGCCCAAGTTATCTTAATTTTGTATTTGTAACCTGGACAATGAATAAGGAAGACCAAAAACAAAATTGTTGTTGTTGTTGTTGTTGTTAGGTGCCATCGAGTTGGTACCGACTCATAGCGGCCCTGCATAGGGTTTCCAAAGAGTGGCTGGTGAGCTTGAATTGCCTACCTTGCAATTTAAACCGACTTTGCAGTCCAGCGCATTAACCCACAGTGCCACACCAAATAGATTCATTTAAAAGGTGGTGTTGATGAAGAATATTAATACACCATGAGATGTCAGACAAATGAACAAATCTGTCTTAGAAGAAGTACAGTCGGAATGCTCCAGGGAAACCAGCATGCTGAGACTCCATCTCACATCCTTTGGATATGTCTTCAGGAAGAGAACAGCACACTTGGTAAAGTAGAAAGTTAGTGAAAAAGAGGAAGACCCTCACTGAGGTGAATTGACAAGGTGGCTGCAGTAATGGGCTCAAATATGACAATAATTGTGAGACTGGCCCAGAACCAGAACCAAGAGAATAAAACATTCTCTTGTATGTTGAATTGAAACTGACTTCATGTCACCTAACAACAACAACAACCTGCAGATGTGCAGATATAAATTGATTTTTAATAAATGTAGAACATTCAAAACTAAATAAAAATCCAAAAAATAAAACATTCCTTATACTAAAAATACCTCCTAGAACATTAACTGCCATTGACATATTGATTGTTTTCTTCCAAATATTTTGGTTTCTTTTTCACATGGATTAGAATGTATTAAAACATGTCATTCTCCCTCTGTAACTGGGAGCTGGTTACTAGACCCCAGTGACACGCATTTATGGTTAAGATTCCTCTTGAGGGAGGCGATCAATAGCTGGCTGGATGCCTTCATCCTGTGTGTGCTCACAATGACCCCAGGTACCTTCTCAGTTCTTTCTATGCTCTGATTTGCTCCATCAATAAAATATCATTGCTCCTGTATCAGAGCAAAGCTTAGTCTTAACTCGGCATTAAAAGTGTAGCTTTAAGACACGTGCATGTACAAGAAACTGCCACATTAGCGATAAATACCCCCTCAAACTCAGAGGATCAATTAGCAGATACTTTAATGACGGTCTTGTTTGCACGATGGTTGTCAATTCCTCTTGGCTTGAACTCACCTCCCCTTTCCCCTAAGAGAGTGATTAGTACCTCACAGGGAAAGACAACCTCTTTGCCTTCTGCAAGTGGAACAGCCTTCATTTTGAGCAGAGACTGGGATCATTAAGACTGTCCCAAAATGAATTAGAATCAAGTCCTAACTAGGCCTCCATGATGGAGCCACAAATACAACTCTACGTATTGAACGTGCTTTATTGTTCCTTCTCGTGCACAAGTATGCTCACAGTGAGGTCGTGATGACTTCAGAGCTCAGAAAAGTAAGATTGTCTTCTAGTGTTTCTGGCTCCTAGAGAAATGTCCGAGTCCTGGTGTAGCACTGAAGGATAAGTACGGGACTGCTAACTGCAAGGTCAGTGGTTCAAATCCAGCAGCTGCTCTCAGAAACCCTATACAGTCAGAACCGACTCGACAGCACGCAACAACAGAGAAATGCCCAACATTTGTGGGAGAGGAGATGAGTCTGTTTGGTGCATTGACCCTCCCACTGGGAGAAAATCCTGCTAAAGGCCATGGGCATGAAGTAGTGAAGCTGGAGACCGAGGTGGGAGAGGCCCATGAGGTCACTCCAAGCCCTCCTCTGCCCTCCACCTGGTGTTTCCCCCACTTAGGGGCTCCCAGAAAGAAAGGAACCCCAGAGGCTTATAGTTCCAATGTATGTACTTTCTCCTAACAGTTGTTGTTAGGTGCCCTCGAGTCAGTTCCAACTCAGAGTGACCCTATGTACAATAGAATACAGCATTCTATTCTCACCATTGTTGTTGTGTTTGAATCCATTGCTGCTGCCACTGTATCATTTCATCTGATTGGGGGCATTCTGTTTTTGCTGACCTTCTACTGTGCCATGTCCATCTCCAGGGACCCGGTCCCTCCTGATAATGTGTCTGAAGTCTGAGAGAGGTCCACCATCCTGACTTCTAGGGAGTAGTCTGCTATGCTTCTTCCAACACAGATTTGTTGGGGGTTCTGGCAGTCCATGATACTTTCATATTCTCTCCTAACTACACGCTCCCAAATGCCACGTGATTCTCTGCTTGCACAAAATGATGCTACTTGAATTTTCTGTTCAGATTCCCGAAGAAAACACTCATACCTAACTTCTGTGAAGTTGCTGTAACGGAGTCAGCAGCCCTGGGACTCTGTCCTGACTCGGCTACACACTGGGCAACTTCAGACAACACAACGAGCTTTTCTGGACTTCAGTCTGCTGTGTTTACCTTGTGACAAAAACAGGTTAATGCATTAGAAAATTCCTTTCTTTCTTTTTAGCTTTGCATTATGATTTGGGTGAACGTTTACAGAGGAAGTCGGTTTTCCACCCCACAATCCATACACATGTTGTTTCCAGGCACTGAATGCAATCTCCACAATGCGGAGCCCCTCTTCCTACTCCCTCCCTCCTTCCCATTTCCAGCCTCCCCCTTTCCTATTCCTTCCTGCCTTCTGATCTATTGTTGTTGTTGTTGTTAAGTGCCATGGAGTCAGTTCTGACTCATCGCTATCCTATATAGGGTTTCCAAGGAGCGGTGGGTGGGTTTGAACTGCCAACCTTGTGGTAAGCAGCCCAGTGCTTAGCCTACAGTCCCACACCTTTATCCCTGGAAAAATGCTGCCCTTTGATCTTGTATGGTTGGTTGTCCTAAAGAGTGTGTACGTCCCTTGTGCTCACCTTATTTGTTGTTGTTAAGTGCCATAGAGTCATTGCGGACTCGTAGTAACCTTGTATAGGGTTTCTGAGGAATGGTTGGTGAATTTGAACTGACGACCTTGCAGTTCAAACCCATCTTGTGGTCCAGTGCTTATCCTACAGCCACACCAGGACTTATTTGTAAACCCACCTATTGTTTGGCTGAAAGTAATTATTTCTGTAAGTTTTTGATTTTCTTCACTTTTCTTTGCTCCCCATGAGGAGAGGCCAACAGTTGCACCTTACAGACAATTCTTAGGAGGTGCAAAGTATCACACCAATGTAGGATATTGCGCTTCACAGCCTCGGATAAGATTAACTCCTCTGAAAAACTTTGATGATGAAAGCGTGAAATAAAAGTTAAAACAATGAACAGATGGCTTAGAGGGACACAGCATTATTTGTGACAAGAAATGTGACTGAAATCTGACCCAGAAATAGCTTTGTCCACATATTTGGCACATTTTCTCTCTGTGGTCAAATTCTGTGTGTGAGAAGTCAAATCAGCCTTCAAACCCCAAACTCCAAACCCATCACTGTGTTGTCCTGTGTTGCCTAGTGAAACTGCTCCGTAGGGTTTTCCTGACTGCCATCTCAGCAGAATGGAGTCCTGGTGTGGTACAGCGGGTTAATGCACTCGACTGCAAGGTTGGTTTGCACTGCAAGGTCAGGGGTTCAAGCTCACCAGGGGCTCCTTGGAAACCTATACAGGGAGATGACACTTAACAACAACAACAACACCTCAGCAGAAGGGGCCCTGGTAGTGGTGTGGGGGAAGCTGTTAGGCTGCTAACCAGAAGGTCGGCAGTTCAAACCCACCAGCTGCTCTGTGGAAGAATGATGAGGCAGTCGGCTTCCATGAAGATTCATAAACTTGGAAACCCCATAGAGCTGTTCTCCTCTTTCCTGTGAGCCAACCAGAAGACAGTGGGTGAGTCTGTTCTCTGATCTTAGCAGAAGCACATCAACAGACCTTTGCTTCTGTGGTACTGCTGGGTGGGTTTGAACTGCCAACCTTTAGGTAGTGGTTAAGTGCAAACGAGGGTCACCCAAATCATCATCAGAAGATCTTCACTATTTTGCCTTTTGTGTGGTCATGTTCATGTCTGTCTATCGATGTCCAGCTCTAGGACTTATCCCTCAGCAGGATACCCTCTCCTCCCATGGCCGGGATGTGAGGAGGACTACAGTGTTTGCTTACCTCCATTCTTTTTCTGTGCTTCTGATACTAACTCTGTCGGCCACACAGAAGGGTCTGTTTCCCTTAGGTTGGTTAGTAACTGAATCAGAGTCCTAGAGTGACTAACTACATATTTAACTTTCAAACAGGATGTTGTTGAGAGATAGTAAAACAGCCACCACACCTTCCCGAGAGCTGCCCCAGAGGAACCAGGAGGGACCATTGCACCAGATCTCTCCCTGATCACCTGCCTTTGCTCCTACAGACAAAATCTTCACTGTTTTTCTCCACTGGCTTTCTCTCTCTGCCCTCTCTGTAAGAAGAGGGTGGTCAACTGCATGTAGAGATTGGACTGAGTTATTCAGGCACAGTTCTATGATTAGCGCCTTGGAGCAGAAACTAAAGTTCATGGACATGTCTTCGTGAGTGGAGATGTTCTGCGATGGGAAATGAAGACAGTGTTTGCTCTCCAGGGAGGTGAAGGAGGAAGAGGGGCACATGGAGTGGAGCCAGCAAAAAAGCAAAAGGTCATCACCTTGATTAGACCACCACCCCCCAACAAGACCACACACTCCCCGTGCTGAGCAAGATCACCAGAAGCACAGTGTCTCTGTGGGTGGATGCTTGGGGATACCCATCAAGACGGGGTTTCCTGAGTGGGGCTGATGTAGAGTGGAGTGTTGGCAGTGGAACACAGAGGGGGTTGTATGGGACGTGTACCCTGGACTCTAAGCACTAAAGGAGACATCTGAGGTGGTTGTTGTTAATTGTGGTTATGTCCCCTCCGGCTCATAGCAACCCCAGACTCCCCCACTATTGGTGTGTCTGAGCCCGACCTAGGGGGCTCATCTCCCAGCACTGTATCCATTTTCGTTCTCTAGTATGTCTGTGATGGAAAGACCACAGTGGGTGTCTTCAAACACCAGACATGTATTCTCTCCCAGTTTAAGAGGTGAGAAGTCTGAATTCAGAGCACTGGGGCTAGGGTCCCTGCCCCTTTTCAGCATCTGTAGGCCTAGCACTCCTTGGAAAGCCCCATGTGTCTTGGTATCCATCTTTCCCTGGATCTAGGAGCTTCACACAACATTAGTAATACTGTAGAATAAGCACCGAATTGCTAGTCATAAGATCAGCTGTTCAAACCCACAGTCACTCCATCAGGAGCAAGATGAAACTTTCTGCTCCTGCAAAGATTTGCCTCTCAGAAAGCCTAAACAGAGTGGTTAGGATTCAGAACCAACTCAACTGGGACCGAACAACAGGACTTTCACAGTGCGGGGACCCCAGGTCCGAAGCATGCACACCACTCCGGGGTCTTCTTTCTTGGAGGTCCCACATCCTCTGCTCACCTCTCTCTCTTTTTACCTTTGTAAACTGAGAGATTACAGGCCACATCTCCAAGGAAACTTCCTTTTAATTGATTAGCTGCTCATAGCAGATCCCAGGGAGGTGATTACGTAATGTTAGTTCTCATCATAGAGAATGACTAGGTCTTAACTTCTAGACCACTAAGAAGGCTGGCCTAGTCAAAACCTTAATAATTATCCTAGTATCAGCAACAGTCTGTTGAGATCCACAGAGTTTTAAGTAACAAGTTTTCAGAAGTAATCACCAGATGTTTCTTCTGAGTCTCTCTCCTTTAGTCTGGAAGTGCCACTGAAAACCTGCCCTCATGGGTGACCCTGATGTTACTTGAAATGCTGGTGACATAGCAGCTTCCAGCATCAAAACAGTCTGCAGATGGCTGCACTGTCCTGAACTAAACTGATATAGAACCAGATTTCTCAGGACAGAGAGGCCCCCGCTGCCATCCGGGCTGCGTTTGGCAGAGGGCAAGGGAGAGAGGGACAACCCATGAGAACTTACAAACTTTAAACTTCTGGTTTCTCCAGTGTAGTAGCCAACTGTCTTCTCAAATATAGAGAGCCATGGGTTATTTACTAGATACACATTTAAACAAGAAAAGGTTGAAAGTAAGATATGGGAAAAAAAAAAAAAAAAAAGATATAAACAGATAAGTGAAAACAAAAAGCAAACAGATGTAGCCAAATTAGCAGCAGACAATATGGAGCTCATGGTGCAAATCATTAAAGAAAACAACAAGGATCTTGTACATCGTTGGAAAGTTTAATCTTGAGCTTTCGTAAATGTAATAGCATGGCTTCAAAATAGGGTCAACAGCTGAAAGATCCGAAGGGATCAAGGAGCCCATATTCTTGTACATTGTTGGAAAGTTTAATCCTGAGCTTTCGAAAATGTAATAGCATGGCTTCAAAATAGGGTCAACAGCTGAAAGATCCGAAGGGATCAAGGAGCCCATATTCTGGTTTATCACACCTTTCTTAGAAACTGAAAAATCAAGAGGATTAGAAAACTTTCCCCAAAAAGAACTTCCTCAAAACCCACATAGTTAGAAATTTCAAAACACAATTCTATATAAACCATCTGAGAAGAAATTGAACTGGTTTTTTCATTAAGAAGTGAATGACAAACTATAAAATATCAAAATCCATGCGTTTTGCTAAAGCATTACTTGGAGGGAATACCAATCTTAAATGCATACATTTTTTAAAAAGAAAGATTAAAAATTGATAAACTGGTTTAACCTAAAGTTAGGGAAAAGGACAACAGTATAATACCATAGAAAACAGAAGGCGGAGGATTATAAAAGTTGCAGGAAATAATAAAAATAGGATGAAATAATAGAGAGAATGCACAAAACCAAAGATTGTTGTTTATGGGGCTCTTGTAATATGGTGAGTTGTTACTATGGCTGAGTGTCCTTGAGTCTGTTCCCATTTAGAGTGACCCTCTAGAGGGTTTCCAAGGAGCAACTGGGGAGCTTGAATCACCAACCTTGCAGTTCAAACCGACTTTGCAGTCCAGGGCATTAACCCACAGCGCCACACCAAGACTCCAACAATGTGAATTATGGGGATGACAAAAATACACTGAGCCAGAAGTATGAACAAATCTGTGTTGAAATGCTCCTTGGAAGCAGGGATGATGAGACTTTGTTCACCTACCTAGGACTTTTTATCAGGAGGGCCTAGTCTCTGGAAAAGGACATGACTCTTGGTAAAAATAGAAGATCCGTGAAAAAGAGGAAGAATCCCGATGAGATGAATTCACACAGTGGCAGCAGCAATGGGCTCAAACTTAACAATTGTGGGGATGGTGCAGGACTGGGCGGGGTTTTGTCTGGGTGTTCAGAGGCTCACTATGAGTCAGAGCCGACTTGATGGTACCTAACATGAACAGCACTGTTTCTGTACCTGTTGTTGATCTGTAGGATAAGCGCTGGACAATTAACAGCCAGGTCAGCTATTCAGTGACACATGAAATTGACCATATCAACCATATTTTTACATAAATGGGAAATTCACTGTGGAATTTCTCTTGCACCATAGTGATGCTCTTTTTCCCTCATAGATCTATTCCTCTGCGTCCCCAAAGAATTACTCATAGAAAGGCTCAAAGGTGTAGGGACCTGGAATTTGTCTTCTTAAATTAAAAAACTGGAAAAACAATTCTTCCGTTAAAAATGCAACCAGATTAAATAAAATTTGAAAAATAAAAAAATGGAAAAACAAACAAACAAATGACCCAGTAATCCCAGAAAAATGAAACAGCTAATTAATTGTTGCTTATGGTGGATTTCCACATTGTGGCCCTTGGCTGGTCCACCAGTAAAACAAGTTGCCGTCAAGTCAATTTCAATTCATAGCAACCCTGTGTGCATTGGGATGGAACTCTGTTCTGTAAGGCTTTCAGTGGCTGGTTTTTTAGAAGCAGATCATCGAGTCTTTGGCTGAGTGGACTCAAACTGCCACCCTTTTTGGTTAGTAGTCGAGTGTATTAACTGTGTATGCCAACTAGGGACTTCTGACTGTCACAAGGGGCAAATAGTACATCCTAGGGCACAGCCGGTCAGCAACTCATGATCTGTACTATCTACTTGGTATGATAAGCTGGGCCAATGGATTCCTCTGCCAGGAAGTTAACCTTAGAGAACCAAGAGATTTGGAACAGTTGTGTGTCAGTGGAAGCCATAGGGATGAACCCTGAGTTTGCATAGAGGGTGTAGGGTGATTGTCAAGAGGAGGTTGAGGGAACGGAGACTGGAAAGTTGGGAGAAGGAAGTGTGAGATCTGTGCCTGGACCAAAACAGATAGGAGATTCTCAGAGTGAGATCATGACTATCCCAACCAATACCCATTCCCATGACATTGGATTCCCAAGCCATCCCTGTTGTGTGAATACAATTGAAGCTAATGAGAGTCAGATTCTGTTCTCATCTCATCTGTTTAAAATCAGAGATAAGGATCCCCCACCTTCTACCTTTGTGGAAACCGAGGACCAGGGTAGGAAATGCTCCACATTCCTAACCCAGACCCCCACCACGATGGTCTTACAATGGTGGTACACAGCTCAACAGGACAACAAACACTCCTGACCTTTAAACTCCACACAAACCATTCTGTTTCTCAGTTAGTGTTGTTTTTTGTGGTCCGTTGAGTCAGTTCCGACTCATAGCAACTCTGTATGTGGAATTTCCAAAGAGTGGCTCCTGGGTTTGAGTTGCTGAAGCAGTCCAGTGCTTATCCTACAGAGCAACACAGAAAGAACTGAAAATCTCTTGTCTCTCATTAGACTTTGAGGACATACGAGGTCTTTTCTACTAGAGAGTAAGACTTGATTTTGCAAATACGAGATGCCGAATACCACGACCTTTTTCTGTTAAGTTTGCACCTGAAATCACACGAATAGTAAAAGCCTAGCCAATGAAATGGGCTTAGCAGGCAAGAGCAATCACTAAAGAATACAATATATTTGTTGCGTCCAAAAGCAATTTTATTTTAGCTTTATCACTTGGCCACGGGAGTTGGCATGTTTGAGGGGGCTTTGGAAAGAAAGTTCATGTAAAAATTCCATTACCTTTTCATTTCATTTTTCTATGAATTTTTGAACCCCCCTCATATAAGTCTTGATTCAATTTGGCTCTCTGGTTGAAATATGAAACTGGGAAAATGAAACATATTTGTGAAACCTAAGCATTCTTTTATCTATGAATATGAATATAAATAAGGAAGACTGTCGGAGAATTGATGCATTTGAGAATATGATGTTGGAGAAGAATATTAAAAGGACCATGGACTGCCAGAAGAACAAACAAATCTATCTTGGAATAAGTCCAGCGAGGATGCTCCTTAGAAGCCAAAATGGCAAGACTTCGTTCCTCATATTTCAGACATCTTATCCGTAGGGATCAATCCCTAGAGAAGAACATGATGCTTGGTAAAGTGCAGAGTCAGCGAAAAAGAGGAAGACCCCAATGAGATGGATTGGCACCGTGGCAGCAGCCGTGGGCTCAAACATAACGATTGTGAGGACGGCGCAGGATGGCACAGGACAGCGCAGTGTTTCATTTTGTTGTGCAGAGAGTCGCTATGAGTCAGAACCAACTCGACGCTACCTAATAACAACAACAACGTGTGTGGTTTTATGTTCAGTCAAAATAATAACTAATGTTAATTGCATGTTTACCACATGCAAAGACACTTTAACTAGTAATCTCACTTAATCCTCACAGTAACACTCTCAGGATGGTGTTGTGAAAATTGAGGTATGAGACCTCCCTGTAACCTACTCATGGTGTCCAGGCAGGAAGTGGCTACTCCAGGTCCCCACCTCTCCACCTTTTAGCCACCTCCTCCGGGAGAAACAGATGATGTCTCATCTGTCTGGGAGAAAGATAGGGAAGATCCTTTGGGAAGATCCTTTGGAAACATGTAATTGCCCCTCCCTGGTTGGGATGTTAGGAGACGTTAGCTGCAAGATGGGAATCGCAACATTTGTTTCTGGCTGAGTGATTACCTATACCCAATGGTGTTCACCAGCTTGGTTGAGAAAATTCTGAGGAAAAACCCATCGTCCTCAGTGTTTTCAGTTGCTCCCACTGCTGAAAGATCAGAGTCCCACTGACTCTCTATTGCTAGTGGGGGTCCCTGACCTCAGTCCTACACAGCAGAGCAAGTTGTGGCCCTGAGACATTTTTAGAGATGCTGATGAATCTCTTCAGACACCTTCAAGAACACTTACCTGCCAACCACTCCAATGAGAAGGTGCTCACAGCCCTGGTGGAACGGATCCTCAGGGTCCTCGTTGCCCTGTCTATGCCAGGAACAGGGCCCAAGGGAAAGGTGCAGGGTCAGGGACTGGAGTTCAGGGGCAGGGCCCAGAGGCTGAGGGAGAGCCTAGGGACAGGGACTAGGGACAGGAGACAGAGCCCAGGGTTAGCAGACAAGACCCAGGGGCAGAGGGAGGGTCCAGGGGCAGGGAGTTGACTTTGGATACCTCCGTTACCCGAGTTCTTGCTGATTTGCAGGTGATCTGGGGCACATGTCTATTTTTAAATTCTAATTTAAATTTGCCTATTTTTAGACTCTAATTATAAGGAAAATTATCTTTTACATCCTTATTTATCAAAACCACCTTTGTGAGTAAAAAAAGAACAAAACCAAAAATACATTTCCCCCATTCATCTATCAGCCTTTTATTTAGCACCTACTAGAAAGCCCATCAGTCCAACAGACAAGCTGACAAGAGCAGGGAATGAAGCAGTCTCCATTCAGCTCCCTTATAGGATTTTTGTTTCCCTATATGGAATGTATTCCAAAACAGCAGATGTCAATAGATTCCTGTGTTGTTACACATCTCTGCAAAAACCCAAACCTGGGGCCACATCTCCCTGTCTATCCAAACAGGTAATTACACTTTGTGCGTTAAAATCTTCTGTCTTTGACCTCTCGGGTGCACACACACAAAAACTAGTTTAACCTTTAAACCAAGTCATGTACACCATTTTTGCTCTTAGAAAGATGAATTTATATTATTCCGTCAAATCCGTATCAGCCTGACCTTTAAACACATCAGTGTTTCTTGGAAAAATATTATGGCTGGGATGCCTGCCGCGGTAAACAATATCAGCTGCTCCTACCCAGTGCTGGGTCGTACTGTGCTGTGACTTAACAAAATAAGGGGTTGGAAGCCAGCAGGAACCTCAGCTCTGCTGACAAACTCCACGGGATGTGCAGAACAATGCTAATGCCCAGGAGCTGGCAGATATATTTCTATATTACTGTTTCAGAGATAACAGCCAAGGTGAACCATTTCCCACCACCTACCATTCCAAATGATTTCAAATTCTGAAGGGACCCTATTTATTTCATTGGTAGCTAGCAATTTACTTAGCTGAAGATCATTATATTTATGTGTCTGTGAAATCCTCACAATAATTACACATTTGAGCTGTCTCCGATGTGCTATATACATATTCTCATTAGTCAGAGACTTGCAAGGATATTATCACTTTTGGGGTAACAATCTTCACAACGTCCATAATACATACCCGACTAGATGTGAACTTTGCTTCTGGTGGTTTTCTTATGTCTCAGATTTCTCAAGCAGTAGGAGTGACTGCCTTAACGTGTCAATGTCTTATTTCTCTTTTCTCTCCAGTGCGGTAATCCTGGAAGATACAGCAGGGAGAACAGACCTAACTGAGATCTGAAATTACTTCAGAAGCTTAACAAAAAAGTTCTGTAATGGGATTCATTTATCAGACAGTATGCGTCCTGCCCAAGGAGCACAGGTGGGGCGACGCTTAAGTGCTCAGCTGAGCAATGTAAGGTCAGCAGGTCACGCCCACCAGCCACTATGAGGGAGAGAGATGTGGTGATCTGCTTTTGTAAAGATGACAGCTCTGGAAACTGAAGTTTCCATTCAAACGGTAAAGTTGTTCAAGAAGGAGCAGAAGGCATTAGTCATTTCCAGTGTCTTCAAGCAAATGTCCCCAGGTTGAAAACACTAGGTAGTGTGTGGGAAGCTGATTTTGTCGTTTTGAAGTCAGAGCTGGTGAAAGCAAAAAGATGGCCTGGTGAATTTGCCAGTTTCTGCCATCCCATGTTTATTTCAGAGGGTCTATGATTACATGGGAGTCCTGGTGTGGTGCTATGGGTTAATGCGCCAGACCATTATCAAAGCTGTTTGAACTGCAAATTCGGTAGTTCAAGCTCATCAGCTTGAAACCCTATATGGGGTCGCTATGGGTTGGAATCGACTTGATGGCACTTAACAACAATGATTACACATGCGTGGTGATTCTCAGGAAGTCTCTGACCTTGATGGTAAACATGAATGCTTCTCCCTTCTGAGCACCAATTTCAAGAAAACATAGTGGCTCGTGTGCCTGAGAACATTATAAACCCATTGAGCTCAGGATTGGGTGCTTATGTTACACGTAAAGTAGTTTACCAGAACATATTGTGTCGCGTGCTCATGGGATTTACATATGGCTCTCGCACTAGACTGCAAACTCCATGAGTATGAGCTATTATTTGCTTATGTTCACCTTTTCATCTCCAACAGTTAGTCTAATACCTGACATACAGTCAATGCCCAGAGGATAGTTATTTAATAAGTAAGCGACTGAGGGGGCAGCCTTCAGAAGTGATACTATAACCCCATCCTCTATTTGAACTGCTCAAGGCAGAGAATTCATGAGAGCTTCTCATAGAAGTCTGAAGGCAACATGAAATTCCAGGTCTCCAGATGCATCCTGCTCTATCGGGAGCACCTAGCTTCTGAGCAATGGGTTGATAAGCACCTACTGTGTGGTGCCAGTCTCTGGGTGGCGCAAAGCTTAACAAGCTCAGTTAACAGAAAGGTTAGAGGTTCGAGTCTACCCAGAGGCACCTCGACAGAAAGACCTAGCCATCTGCTTCTGAAACCCTATGGAGCCCACGTCTGCTCTAACCGTCGTGTGGACAATGTGAGTTAGAATTCACTTGTTGACAACTGATCTTGGTTGTTGATCATTTACTTTGTCTCTTCTGGGAATTGCCTGCCTGAATTATTATGAGTTATTTCTTCTTTCTGATGCATTCATAGAATCTTCTCTATCCTTGCTAATCAACATGGGGTCTGGTCTGTGTCCCAGCAGCGCACACACTATCTGGGAGCTTCTTAGAAATGTAAAACCTCAGCTCTCAGCCCCCAACCAAAGCTTACTACCACCAAGTCAATAGTCAATTCTGATTCGTTGTTTTTGTTGTTAAATGCTGTTGAGTCGGTTCTGAACCATAGCAACCCTGTATTGGGTTTCTGAGGAGCAGCTGGTGAACTTGAGCTGCCGACCTTGTGGTTCAAACTGACTTTGCAGTCCAGCACATCAACACACAACCCCACACCAGGACTCCATTCTGCCTCATGGCAACCCTGTATAGGGTTACTGAAGCTGTAAATCTTTGCGGAGCAGAAAGCCTCATCTTTCTCTGGAGGAGCAGTTGAACTGGTGACCTTGTGATTCACAGTCCAGTGCTTATTTTACGGAGTCACTGACCTCCCATATATACATATATTTTAAATGATCATTATTTTGACATTGTTGAATTTAGCCATATTTTATTTTAGGGTTTGTCCTCTTTGTCTCTAAGTTCCTGAATTCCTAAAGCTATTATGCTACGTTTTCTTCTATGAGTTTTAGAGTTTTCCTTTTCACTGTTAGATTGTTATTGCACCTGGAATTTGTTTTTGTCTGTGGTGTGATGTAAAACTCCAATTTTATTTTTTCATATGGAAGATCAATTACCCCAGCCCCATTCATTGCATTCTCCACCCACTCCCTACTGCCTTGTAATGCCACCCAGACACATATCAAATTTCCATATATGTGTGGTTCATATTCCTAGTGCTCTTGTTAGAATTCTTCTGTTTGTAAATCGGTTTTTTTCTCTCCCTTCATTTAGCCCAATTTTGTGAGCATTTTGTCCACATCATTAAGAATTCTTTAAGATGTAAATTTAATGGCTCTACTATACTTAATTTTGTTAGCTAGTTAATGTTGTTTTTGGTTTTCTTCTACTATAAATAATGCTAGGCTGAAGGTCCTTCACACAATCTTTGCACACATGCATGTTGAATGCCTTAAGACAAACTCTTTGAGATATAATTAAGGAGGAGGCAGAGCTTTAAGGCATTTGATAGATACTGCCAAATTGCCCTCCAGAAAAATTGTACCAATTTATATTCTACCTGGTTTCTGCTACCTTACTCAACATTTAAAGACTTCAACGTGTAAATTCCTTTCAATTTCATAAACAAAAAGACATGATTGTTCTAATTCATGTGCCTTTGATTACATTTGATGGCAAACAGTTTTTATGTTTACCAACCTGTTGAACATCCTTTTAGACTATCCAAGTCCAAAGCCTCTCTTTTTTTTTTTTTTTTGTAAGTGGGTGTGTCTTTTTCTTATTGATGGATAAAAGCTCTTTATATGTAAAAAATGATAAGTCTTTGTTGTTGTTGTTAAGTGCCTTTGAGTCGGTTCTGATTCACAGTGATCCTGCATAGGGTTACCAAGGAGTGGCTGGTGAGTTTGAACTGTCAACCTTGTGGTTCAAACTGATCTTATGGCCCAGTGCTTTATCCCCACATTATGCAAAAACTGGCATCTTGTGAAAATGGAGAACGATGACATATTATAAAACTATAGATTACAACATAACATAACTGCCAAATTGTATCATTCCATAACTGCCAAACCCCTGAGAATCTTGGTCCATTCAAGTTGCCATCACAGCCAGTGTTGCCTTCACCTCCCACCCTGACAGTCCTTACAGCGTTTATGCCAGATAGAGTTGAATAACAAATGTTTCACTGTAGTGCAAATGTGAAACATCAGATAAGGCGATAGTCATTAAATGAGGGATAGCTGTCAAATCTCTCCTAAAATTGTTCCTTTGTGTTTTCCAAGTCAAAAGGTTGGACTGAAAAACTCACCCAGAGGCACCTCGAAGACAGGTCAGGCTCTCTGCTTCTGAAAGGTCACAGCCTTGAAAACCCTGTGGAGCCCAGATTTACCCTGTGTACATGGGATCACCATGAATTGGAACCAATTCAACGGCAACCAAAAATAGACATGTCTACATATTTATATGTATACAAAATATGTTGTTGTTGTTGTTAAGTGCCATGGAGTCAGTTCTGACTCATCGCTATCCTATATAGGGTTTCCAAGGAGCGGTGGGTGGGTTTGAACTGCCAACCTTGTGGTAAGCAGCCCAGTGCTTAGCCTACAGTCCCACACCTTTATCCCTGGAAAAATGCTGCCCTTTGATCTTGTATGGTTGGTTGTCCTAAAGAGTGTGTACGTCCCTTGTGCTCACCTTATTTGTTGTTGTTAAGTGCCATAGAGTCATTGCGGACTCGTAGTAACCTTGTATAGGGTTTCTGAGGAATGGTTGGTGAATTTGAACTGACGACCTTGCAGTTCAAACCCATCTTGTGGTCCAGTGCTTATCCTACAGCCACACCAGGACTTATTTGTAAACCCACCTATTGTTTGGCTGAAAGTAATTATTTCTGTAAGTTTTTGATTTTCTTCACTTTTCTTTGCTCCCCATGAGGAGAGGCCAACAGTTGCACCTTACAGACAATTCTTAGGAGGTGCAAAGTATCACACCAATGTAGGATATTGCGCTTCACAGCCTCGGATAAGATTAACTCCTCTGAAAAACTTTGATGATGAAAGCGTGAAATAAAAGTTAAAACAATGAACAGATGGCTTAGAGGGACACAGCATTATTTGTGACAAGAAATGTGACTGAAATCTGACCCAGAAATAGCTTTGTCCACATATTTGGCACATTTTCTCTCTGTGGTCAAATTCTGTGTGTGAGAAGTCAAATCAGCCTTCAAACCCCAAACTCCAAACCCATCACTGTGTTGTCCTGTGTTGCCTAGTGAAACTGCTCCGTAGGGTTTTCCTGACTGCCATCTCAGCAGAATGGAGTCCTGGTGTGGTACAGCGGGTTAATGCACTCGACTGCAAGGTTGGTTTGCACTGCAAGGTCAGGGGTTCAAGCTCACCAGGGGCTCCTTGGAAACCTATACAGGGAGATGACACTTAACAACAACAACAACACCTCAGCAGAAGGGGCCCTGGTAGTGGTGTGGGGGAAGCTGTTAGGCTGCTAACCAGAAGGTCGGCAGTTCAAACCCACCAGCTGCTCTGTGGAAGAATGATGAGGCAGTCGGCTTCCATGAAGATTCATAAACTTGGAAACCCCATAGAGCCATTCTCCTCTATGACAGTGGGTGAGTCTCCAGAAGACAGTGGGTGAGTCTGTTCTCTGATCTTAGCAGAAGCACATCAACAGACCTTTGCTTCTGTGGTACTGCTGGGTGGGTTTGAACTGCCAACCTTTAGGTAGTGGTTAAGTGCAAACGAGGGTCACCCAAATCATCATCAGAAGATCTTCACTATTTTGCCTTTTGTGTGGTCATGTTCATGTCTGTCTATCGATGTCCAGCTCTAGGACTTATCCCTCAGCAGGATACCCTCTCCTCCCATGGCCGGGATGTGAGGAGGACTACAGTGTTTGCTTACCTCCATTCTTTTTCTGTGCTTCTGATACTAACTCTGTCGGCCACACAGAAGGGTCTGTTTCCCTTAGGTTGGTTAGTAACTGAATCAGAGTCCTAGAGTGACTAACTACATATTTAACTTTCAAACAGGATGTTGTTGAGAGATAGTAAAACAGCCACCACACCTTCCCGAGAGCTGCCCCAGAGGAACCAGGAGGGACCATTGCACCAGATCTCTCCCTGATCACCTGCCTTTGCTCCTACAGACAAAATCTTCACTGTTTTTCTCCACTGGCTTTCTCTCTCTGCCCTCTCTGTAAGAAGAGGGTGGTCAACTGCATGTAGAGATTGGACTGAGTTATTCAGGCACAGTTCTATGATTAGCGCCTTGGAGCAGAAACTAAAGTTCATGGACATGTCTTCGTGAGTGGAGATGTTCTGCGATGGGAAATGAAGACAGTGTTTGCTCTCCAGGGAGGTGAAGGAGGAAGAGGGGCACATGGAGTGGAGCCAGCAAAAAAGCAAAAGGTCATCACCTTGATTAGACCACCACCCCCCAACAAGACCACACACTCCCCGTGCTGAGCAAGATCACCAGAAGCACAGTGTCTCTGTGGGTGGATGCTTGGGGATACCCATCAAGACGGGGTTTCCTGAGTGGGGCTGATGTAGAGTGGAGTGTTGGCAGTGGAACACAGAGGGGGTTGTATGGGACGTGTACCCTGGACTCTAAGCACTAAAGGAGACATCTGAGGTGGTTGTTGTTAATTGTGGTTATGTCCCCTCCGGCTCATAGCAACCCCAGACTCCCCCACTATTGGTGTGTCTGAGCCCGACCTAGGGGGCTCATCTCCCAGCACTGTATCCATTTTCGTTCTCTAGTATGTCTGTGATGGAAAGACCACAGTGG
>NW_006408623.1:2971520-2987439 GCF_000296735.1 Chrysochloris asiatica
GCTGACCTTAAGGTTCGCAGCCCGATTCGTAACCACTACGCTACCAGAGCTCCTTATAGTGATCCAGTTAAGACCTATCCAGGCTTTTTACAAGTTTATAGTCAGACGGGGTTCTGCTCTGGCCTCGTTAATCATGTTGTCTTCCCTTTGTATAGTTCGCTAGGAAATTCCTCTGGGCTTTAGAAACAGGCAAGCATATTATCTCAGAATAATTTCATTTGCTTTATTCTTCCTAGTTATAACTCACACCTTTGATCTGTTTATTGCAGTGGCAAAAACTTCCAGAACATGTAGTCCTTTTATAATCAGAGATGGGGGCCTGGGGGGTGGGGGTGGGGAGAGAGACAACAACTGTTAAACTGAAATAGAAGAAGATGCCTACCTTGTATTTACATTATAATTTCCTTTTCAATGATAAATTATAAAAGATTTCCAGATGGTCTTTTGAAACGCTCACAAAGTGAATCTAATCGTTCTCAAGAAGAGCTCAAAGTAGCCCACACCATCCCACCGGAGCCTGCTCTGGTCTTTCTTGGTACCCAGGAAGGAAGTCCAGACTACCAGTCAAAACCAAGGACCCTGCCCTGTCTGCCCAAGTGTGAGAGTGGGACTCGCTCTGGGTTCCTGATGCTGGTGTCAGATTCCCAGCGCCATGGCTAGGGCTCCACACTTCTACTGGAACTCCTTTTTCCACGTGGTGTGGGGTCCTGCCCACCTCCCAGACATCAGCCTATGAGCAAGGCCAGCGAGAGACAACTGCAGCAAAGAACAGAAAGCCTGCTGTGCTTGCTATGGGTTGAATTGTGTCTCCCCAAAACACAGGTTGGGATCCTAATCATTACACCTCTGCATGAAAGGAGCCCTGTGGCACATTGGTTAAGCTCTTGATGCTTACCAAAATGTCTGGGGTTCAAACCCACCAGCGACAATCTGTTCCTGTAAGTATTACAGCCTAGGAAACTCTTTGGGGGGCAGTTCTACTGTGTCATCTATGATCATTATGGATGAGAAGCAACTCGAAGGCACACGGCGACAACATACCACCACATACCTGTGCCTAAGAAACCCTGGAAAAACAATGGCAATGCAGACACACAATTGTAACAGAAAAACTGGACTTGCCATTGGTATGTTAGTGAGGCCAGATCTCCACCAAGTCACTCTGAGTCATGGAAAGGACACATTAGTCTCAGAGCAGAGAGCGCAGACTGACAAGGACAGGCCCACTGGAGGCTGGTACAAGCCAAGGAGCCAAGGAACACAAGGCTGACACCCTGATTGGACGTTAAGCCTACAGAACAATGAAAAAGGAAATGTCTGTTCTTTAAAGTCACTCCCAGGTGAGATTTGTGTTAAAACAGCAGTAGCACAATATGATGAGGGTCAGTGTTGAGAAGACCCTATAGTGACTGACATGGGCTTAGATCACAGAGAGGCTGAACCCCAAAGCACTATTGAGAATTGAATTGATTCTCTCTAAAAGGATCCTGGTGTGGTCCTGTAGGATAAGCACTGGACAGCTAACTTCAAGGTTGGTAGTTCAAATCCACCAATTGATCCTCAGAAATCCTATACAGAGTCGCTGTGAGCTGGAATCAACTCGACAACACATAACAACAACAGACTCCAAAGCAGATGGTCTGACGTCTTCACCCCTGTACCTATGAATGGAACTTATTTTGGGGAGACAGCCTCTTTCTCTGAAGATCTTACTGGTTAAATATAAAAAACCCTGGTAGCACAGTGATTAGGTGTTCCGCTGCTAACTGAAAGGCCAGTGATTCGAAGCCACTCCTCAGGAGAAAGGTGTGTCAATAGCCTTCCCTAAAGATTTAAAAACAAAAAAACCAGGCCAACCCAGTGCCATCTAGAAGAATCTGCCTCATAGCAACACTTCAGGGCAGAGGAGAAATGCTCTATAGAGTTTCCAAGACTACAAATCTCATAGCGAGCATACAACCTCATCTTCCTCCCGCAAAGAGACTGGCAGATTTGAATCGCTGACCTTGTGGTTAGCAGCCTAACAGGTAACCCATGTTGGAAACCCTATGGGGAGCAATACTTTGTCCTAGAGAATCATGATGAGGTGGAATCAATTCCACAGTTGTTGTTGTTAAGTGCCGTCAAGTCAGTTCAGACCCATAGTGACCCTGTACAGGATTTCCGAAGCTGTAAATCTTTGCGGGAGCAGAAAGCCTCATCTGGGTTTTGATCAGTTAATTCACACCAGTGTTGTATGGTTCCTAGTCTCAATCCTTTCTACGTGGTGTCACATGAAAGGGGAGGACATGAAGAGTCACCTGCACAGAAAGATATCATGTGACTATCTATCTACAAGTCAAGCAATGACAAGAGAAGCCCAGGGCTACCTACCAGAAGCTGAATGCTTCCTCTAGAGAGGACAGGGAGAGAACATGATCCAGACTACACCTTGAATTTGGACTTCTAGCTTCCTAAAGTGTGAGAAAAGAAATTTCTGCTCTTTAATCTCACCACCACCCCTCCCCCCGCCCAAAAAAAAAATATCAAACCCACTGCCACGCAGTCAATTTGGACTCAAAACAAACCTATATAGAGTTTCTTTACAGGAGCAAGAAGCCTCACTTTCTGCTGAAGACGACTGATTTATCTGTGTCTTTGTGTCTGGGATCTTGTGGATTCCTTAACACAGGTTCTTAGAACGGAGATTTGAGGCCCCCGGATGACTGATAATATACACTACTAACTGTCTATAAAGGAGCTCTGGTAGCGTAGTGGTTACGAATCGGGATGCGAACCTTAAGGCCAGCAGTTTGAAACTACCAGCCGCTCAGCGAGAGAAAGATGAGGCATTCTGCTCCCGTAAAGATTTACAGCCTCGGAAACCCTGTACAGGGTCGCTATGGGTCGGATCCGACTCGACGGCACTTAACAACAACAACAACAAAGCTTTACAGCCTCAGAAACTCTGTGCAGGGTCACTGTGGGTTGGAACTGACTCGACAGCACTTAACTACAACTGTCTATAAAGAACTATGCCAGATCTGTCTGAACTTATCCATTTTAACAAATCCTTGCCAGTGCTAGGTATCTAATTAGAATAATAAAAATCTGTACTCATTTCATAGTGGGAAACGGAAGCTTGTTGTTCCTTTAATGGGCTTTTCTTTGATTACTAGTGATACTGAACGTTTGCTCATTTGGTTACTGTCCATTTATAATTTATCTTTAGTGGGTCTTTCACCTACCCCTCCTTTCCTTTCTTGTTCTCTCCTTCCCTTCCTCTGACATCAGTAAAGGTGTTGTTGTTATAATTATTAGGTGCCATTGAGTTGGTTTCAACTCATAATGACACAACTCACAGTGGAAGGAAACCCTGCCCAGTCCTGCCCCATCCTCACAATTGTTATATTTGAGCCCATTGTTGCTGCCACTGTGTCGTTCCATCTCATTGAGGGGCTTCTTTTTTCCATTGATGCTCTACTTTTCCAAAGATTGATCCTTTCTGACAACATGTCCAAAGTATGAGAGACAACGTCTCATCATCCATGAAGGGTGCATCTATTTGTCCGACCTTGTCCTAGAACTTCTCCTGCTTAATATCATCAATTCATCCAGTAGACTTGGACTGTAAGATACAATCAAGGATTCACATCATACCGAGAGTGATACACACACTCACCCAAAACACCACCCAGCCTCCAGAGACCATTGTAGTGAGGAAGCTGATATCCAAAGCCCGCAAGGCACTACTGGAAATGCTGTTGATGTTGTTAGCTGCCATCCAGTTGGCTCTGACGGACGGTGACCTTGTGTACGACAGAACTAATGTCTTCGTGATCACTGATGTGTTCGGGTCCATTGTTGCAGTCATGTGTTAACTTATCTCTTCATATGATCCCAAAGGATTGAAGCCAACACTGCCTAACCACAGCAGCTTCTACTCCGGAAACTGTAAGGTATAAGGAGCTTCTGTAGGGGTCTCATAGGTAGACTGGAAGTGATTGGACAAAAATGAAGTTTGCATTTAAAGTTCATTCCAGCCGTTGCCTACCTCCCACTGAATGTTTTATCAGTAAATATGTACCTAGGGATTTAATAAGGCATTAAAGAAATGATTGGAAATAAATTATTCTGAATGGCTCTCTGTGCCGTTTGAGGTTACAAACAATCTAGGTTTTGGCCCTGGAGACAGGGCATGAGGACATTCTGACCACCTCCATCTCATCTTCACCTCAGAATGGTCCTGGCTGGAAGAAAATGACCTTGGGGGAGGTACCAAAAAGCACCGAACTCCCCCCTTGATATCATCAATTCATACTTCTCTACTTTCTGGGCTGTCTGCAGTCACTTTTCTTAATTTCAAAACGGGTGACTTTTTAGTCCTAGACTCCTTCCCCCAGCTGTGAATTACTGCAGACTCAAGAAAGGTAAATTAATGTAAGTGTAATCGAAGCAAGACATACTCCGGGCACTGAGTCTCTTGGTCTCCTCCCAGGTCCTCTCTGCTGACCACAATTGCCCCACCAACTTCCCAAACTTTACTGAAAGGAGACTGGATGGCTCTGGGATGTTCATGTTATTTTGGTAGGATCCGCTTCCCGGGAAATGGGAGCAGGTGTTGGCCCTGCTGAGTGTTGGGAGGGGTCCATGACCAGATAGCAAAGAGAAAAACCTACAACCAAGACACCGCACATCCTTCAGTCCTGAGACTATGTGATGTCTGACCCCGACCAAATGGCTTTCTCAATCCTGTCCTGAGAAAAGGAACAGGTGGGGCCAAAGGAAGAAGGAGCAGGTGGGTCATTACTATTCTGGCTGATTCAGAGAGGATTATGGGGTAACACTCAGCCCCTCAGCCCCATCCCCCCATACTCTCCTGCCCAATTTCTGATGGTGGGCTCATCTTTTGTTCTTTTTTAAAAATGAAGTTTGTTATTTATGAGGACAACTCTGGAAAGACCCCCAGTGGCCCTCAGATGATGGTCTGAGATGTTTTGAAGAGAAAAATATATCTCAGCTATTTATCAAATTAATCACCTTATAATCTAAAGACAAATGGGTTTCCTAGGGCAATATTCAGCCGGTAATTTAATATTAATACCTAACTTTTTCTGATCAATAAACTATTGGTCTGTTTAGAATATTTAAGTCAATTCAAGGTTATTCATAAAAAATTAAAAATCTATTCACTTAAGTTCTTTGAAATCATGTCTTTCATTTAAAATGTCATTTTCTTTTTAAGCATTGCATATTGAGTTTTTCTAAAATAACACTGACCTTCATTGTAATGAAAACATAAAAGAAAGTATTTTGTATCCGAAATTTGACAAACATGATTCCATCTTTCAGTCAGCAAACGTTTGCATGCCTGGACTATGTACCACCATATTGCGTGACCCCCGTGGGCGCCACTCATGGTACATTCTTGGTAAATTACATCCTCTGATGGATCCAGGTCTGTGTGAGGCTCTTGGGATAGTAAGGTGACAGCAGTCAGCCCTTGCCTATAAGGGACTCACACTTGAGTGTGAGACCAAGTTAGGAGGTCACAATGGTCCAGAGTATGTAGGGCTCAAAGAAGAAGACTCAGGGCTGTAGAACCTGGAGGTAGGCACAAAGTTCCCCAGACAACTGGGAAGGAGCCAAATGCCATGATTCCTGGGTGTTCAGCTCCACATCAGAGACTCTCCAAAGGAGAGGTTGAGAGACTTGTCTAGATCAACCCAGGGGACTTTATGATTAGAGTCATAATTTACTGCCTGCTCTGCATTAGTATGTTTACACCCAGGGGTTAAAGGTGATACAAGTTTATTGTTGTTGTTGCTGTTAAGTGCCGTCGAGTCGGTTCCGACCCATAGAGACCCTGTACAGGGTTTCCAGGGAGCAGCTGGTGAGCTTGAGCCGCCGACCTTGAAATTCCAATGGCTTTGCAGTCTGGTGTATTAACCCACAGTGCCACACCAGGGTTCCTACAAGTTTACGGTGGTGGTGGCTATGTGCCATGGAATTGGTTCCGACTCATAGAGACCCCGTACAGGGTTCTTTACGGGAGCAGAAAGCAAGTTTATAGGTGCATTTTACAAAGAACACTACTAATGAAAGATATTTGCAACCACGTAGCGTAGTGGTTACGAATCGGGCTGCGAACCTTAAGGTCAACGGTTCGAAACTACCAGCTGCTCCGCGGGAGAAAGATGAGGCTTTCTACTCCCGTAAGGATTTACACCCTTGGAAACCCTGTACAGGGTCGCTATGGGTCAGAACCAACTCAACGGCACTTAACAACAACAACAACAGTGATAAGCAACATTTGGCATGGAGAAGAGAAACAAATTGAAGAACGTGCGCTGCCTTAGCATCCTCCCCTATAAAAATATCTGACTCTGTGAGCTTAGTCCGGGGCTGGAGGGGAGGAGCAGAGCTTTAAAGAACTTCAACAGGAACCAGAGAATAAGTTCTGTTTGCTGCAAACCATCCCCCAAACTTCCCATGTTTTATCATGAATGGTTGCTATCTCAGCACCTGGTACGTGCAAGGAAGCACAGGGAATGTCCACTCCATCTGTTAACTACAAGGTCAATGGTTCAAACCCACCAGCTGCTCCTTGGGGATCCCTATACCTGATCGCTATGAGTCAGCACCAACTCAAAGGCACACCACAACAGTGAGGGGACAAACCTTTTAGAAATACACTTAAGTGCAACGTTATCCGTCATCAACGTTGTCAGACATGTGTCTGGGTCCACAATTGTGCTTCTAAACCTCTTTTCCACACTCCGTATAGGCAGCCTTCTCTTTATGTTGTTATTGTTGTTAAGTGACATCAAGTTTGTTCTGACTCATAGGAGCCCTGGGTAGGGTTTCTGAGGAGTGACTGGTGGGTTTGAACCGCTGACCTTGTGGCCCAGTGCATTATCCTGCAGCGCCACACCAGGTCTCCATTACAGTGGTCTCCATAGTGCGGCCTTTGTGCAAAATCTCCCCAGAAGCGTATTGCAGCGAACCGACACAAGGAAAAAGAGATCATGAACAGATTTAGAAGTTGCTGCCTTTTGCAACAGATCTGCATGTCAGCATTCAAGCGATAATGACTTGGGGAAAAGGGAATGGGAAGGTTTCTTTCATCTCAATTATTTTCCCAAAGAAGATATTTTGATCTGGGGATACAGTGTGGAAACATAGAAAGGAACAGACATTCTGCAGGAATCTTCTAGAAGACCTTATAGAGGCCAAGCATTGTACACTGCTTGAGAGGGAGATCAGCATGTAGCTAACAATTCCCTTTTCAAAATAATTTTTCAATATTTTTATAGTACAAAAATTGTTATTGTCAAGTACATACTCACAGGGACCCTGAATAGGGTTTTGAGGAACAGCTGGTAGATTTTAACTGTTGACCTAGTGGTTAGCAGTACAGTGCTTATCTGACAGCACCATACCAGGACCCCAAAAATGAGAGCAGTAGAAATGATGATAGTTAACTGTCTACGGATTGTCGGCTGTGGTCTAGGCAATGTGATGAAGTTTCATAGATGGGTTACTGGGTATATTCGTTTCCTGGGAAAACTAAGATGGCTGAAACCAGGTGTCACCAGGGCCAGGCTCTCCCCAGTGGTGCCTGTGGAGGGTCCTACCTTGCCTCTTACTAGTTTCTAGTGGTTCAGGAAATTCTTGGTTTTCCTTGGTTTATGGTAGCGTCATTTCAGTCTCTGCCTCCATCATCACAAATTCTCCCTCTGTGTGTGTGTGTGTGTGTGTCTGTTTTTTCTTCTAATAAGGACACCAGGCATTGGAACAGGGCCCAGCAAAAGCTAATCTTAATTTGAGTACATCTGCTAAGACCCTGTTTCCAAATTAGGTCACATTCATAGATACCTGAGGTTTGGACTTGAATTTATTTTTGTTGTTGTTACTGTACTGTTAGGTTCTGATTCATTGTGACCCTCTGCACAACATAACAAAACACTGCCCTGTCCTGCGCCACCCTCTCCTCACTGTATTTTGGAGGCCACAGCTGCAGTTGTATCAATCCATCTCCTTGGGGTCTTCCTCTTTTTTTGTTGACCTTCCACTTTACCAAGCATGATGATTTTCTCCAGGGACTGGTCCCTCCTGATAATATGTCCAAAATAACTGAGACAAAGTCCCATCATCCTCACATCTCAGGAGCTTTCTGGTTGTACTTCTACCAAGAGAGATCTGTTCTTTCTTCTGGCAAAACAAAGTACATTCAACATTCTTCGTCAGCACCAGAATTCAAAGGCATCAATCCTGTGATCTTCCTTATTCACTGTCCAACTCTGGCATGGATATGAGGCCATGGAAATTGTCATGGCTCAGGTCAGATGCACCTTAGTCAATTGCCTTATAGATTACAGGATTGTAATTTTTACAGAAGCAGACTGCTACATCTTTCCTCTGCGGAGTGGCTGGTAGGTTCAAACCACCAACCTCTCAGTTAACAGATGAGTGTTTAACCACATTGCTACCAGAGCTCCTAAATACATCCTTAGAGGGACCCAGTTTACCCCCTCAACACTGAGTTAAGTGCTTCCAACCCACTCTAGCATTCAATCCTTGCAACATCCTCTAGGGAAAATAGAAAGGTGGCCTCCTTTTTTACAGGTGAGAAAGCTGAGGTTACTCGAGGTTACTGAGTCACCCAAGACCACAGTGCTTATACACAGTAGGGACCTAGCACTTAACTGCTGAGCACCAGGGCCTCTGCCCTGCACCTCTGGATCTGTACCAGGCAAACTGCAAACAAATGATGAGTTAGCATCTTTGGTAGCTCAGTTGCTACCAAGATCCACCTTGTCCTGGTCAGTCCTTGGTGTTAAGTGCCAGCGAGTCAGTTCCGACTCATGGCTACCCTGTATGGTATTTCTGAGGAGCAGCTGGTGGGTTTGAACTGCCAACCTTGTGGTTCACAGTCCAGTGCTGATTCTACAGCACCACACCAGGAGTCCTAGTCAGACAGATCCTTGTTGTTGTTATTAAGTGCCTAGTGAGTAGTGCAGTGTGGAAGAAACATTCTGAGAGCTAGGCTATTAGGAGTTTTATAGGAAACATTTTGAGAAAACAATTTGTCACCAGGAAAAAAAAACTAGGTTCTGAGAAGCCTGTTTCCTCATCTTTCTTAGAGAAATGGAGGCGACTTTAAATTACTCGACAAATTAGTTCATCTTAATGTCAGAATGCAGGGGGGCTGGGGGGGAAGCAGTTCTGAGGTGAAAGAAGAAAAAGTGCAATTGCTTCTCTTTTTTTTCAAATTCACATATTACTTTGTTCATTATGAAATAATGAAGCATTATTTAATCCTATTATGAAACAAATGAGATCGCGTAAATAGCACATCGGCATTCCCCGCAGTGATACAATGTCAAGAAATGCTTATCCCACTGACATTCAAAACCAGCAGCTCAATCTCTCTTAGTAATGAAATGGTAGGTGGTTTTCACTACAAAAATATATTTTATAATAAATACAAACACAGCATTGTTAAACTAAATGCTTGGGAACTTCTCTTCCTGAAGGCCGCCTGGCTGGCTGTAATCTGAAATGTAGATTCACTTCTTCCCAAAAGAGGCCTACCAGTGGGGAGTGATCAATACGGAACAAAATCATCAGTGAAATGGGAAAACAAAAAGTCAATACGAGAGACCAGGATTAAGTCTGTAAACCCAATTCCAGTATCTATACCTGCCCTCTTGTGGTATGCATCTGTATGCTCACCTACTGCATTTTCAAGACAGCTAAAGTAAGGAGCTCTGGTAGCGTAATGGTTATGATTCGGACTGCGAATCTCAAGGTCAGCAGTTCAAAACTACCAGTAACTCCGCGGGAGAAAGATGAGACTTTCTGCTCCCGCAAAGATTTACAGCCTCGGAAATCCTAGGTTTCGCCATGATTCGGAACCAACTCCACGGCACACCACCACCACCAGAATGACAGTGTTCCAATGTGGTCCTGGTGTGGCGCTGTGGGTTAATGCGCTGGACTGCAATTTCTGCTGGAACCACAAGGTCAGTAGTTCATGCTCACCAGCCGCTCCTTGGAAACCCTATACAGGGTTGCTATGACTCGGAACAAGTAGACGACACTTAATAGCAACAATAACCAATACCTTAACTGGGTTTGGTTCACCTAACCATTGTTATAAAGTGCCATCTTATAGGACCCGACTCATAGTGACCCTGTATAAGGTTTCTGAGGAGCAGCTGGTGGGTTTGAACTGCTGAACTTGAAGTTCAAATTGACTTTCCTGTCCAGTGCTTACCCTACAGGGCCACCCCAGGACTCCTTCCCAAAGAGTTCTGATGTCTTTCAACAGCGTGTACTAGGCTCTCCTCTGGTATAAGTTACAGCTTTCAGGATGCTCATGTTTGGTGACTGCAACGTTGGTGGTAACACCATCGGGTCAGTTCCGACGCATAATGACCTGATGCACAATAGAATGAGACACTGCCCAGTCCTGCACCAACCTCACAATTGTTCCCACTGTGTCTGCCCATCTCATTGGGAATCTTCCTCTTTCTCACTGACTATCGGCTTTTCCAAGCGTGATACTGATGACAGCAATGTGGGAGCAAACTGCTGACTAGTGTTTCACTAAAGGGAGTCCTTGAGTGGTGCATATGGTCAAGTGTTCAGCTGGGAACTGAAAGGCTGACGGTTTGAGTTTACCCACAGGCACCTCAGAAAAAAGACCTGGCTGTCTATTTCTAAAAAATGAGCCATTGAAAACCCTATGGTACACAGTTATACTCTGCACACATGGGGTTGTTATCATGAGCTGGAATCAACTAAAAAATAACTGGTTATTTCCTCATTTCCTTATTTATTTTTTTCCAGTTACTTAAGCTGTGTATTCTCCAAAATGTAAGGGTGCAAAACAACCATTCTGTGAAGTCAGGAATTCAGAGAAGAGAGGGCACAGCTGTAATCACTTGGCTGCTAACTAAAAGGTTGGAACTCTGGGAGAAAAACATGGCAGTCTGATTCTGTAACAGTTACGGCGTAGGAAACACTGTCCTAGTGGGTAACTCACTACCAGTTGGATCTACTCAGTGGCAACTGTTTTATCATAAAGTCGAGTGCGGGAGGCTGGAATCATCTAAGAGTTTTGTTCCTTCACAGGCCTGGTGATTGATGCTGGTTGTAGGCTGGGGGCCTCTGTTTCTCTTGATGGGAGCTTCTGCACGAAGTCTCCTCTCCTGGGCCAGTTTGGGCTTGTTCAGAGCATGGTGGCTGAGTTCCAAGGCTGAGCTTCCTGAAAGACAGAATCTGACCAAACAAAAACCACACCCTTCTGGAAGTCAGAAATCATTTCTCCACCCTCTTCTATTGGTCACAAATGGCCAACCCTAATTCAATATCAGGGAGGCGCTGGCCAAAGGTGAGAAGACTGGGAAGCATAGATCCTTGGGGACCCCACTAAAGACTGATGTTTCTCAATCATGAGTCAGAATTTGGTTTTAATTTTAATACTCAGGTATGACTACCATCAAATTGGCCCTGGACCTAAGACAATATAATAAAGTTTGTTTATTGGCTAGCATTCAAGATTGAAGATCCTTGTATCTTTCTGGAAGAATATCTCCAGAAGGATGATCAGAAAGAAAAATCTTAATCATCCCAAGTGAGAGAATTAAGGTGTTGGCTAAGATTCGTGAGTGAGTCATGGACTGCCAGAAGAACAAATAAATCTGTCTTGAAAGTATAGCTATAGTGCTCCTTAGAAACCAGAATGGTGGGACCTTTGTCTCAGTTACTGTGGACATGTGATCAAAAGGGACATGAGAAGGACATCATGCTTGATAAAGTAGAGGGTCAGAAAAAAAGAGGAAGACCCACCCTCAACTAGGTGGAGTGGCACAGTGGCTACAAAAATGGCTGAACCATCGCGATAACGTGAGGATGAAACAGGACCGGGCAGTGTCTGCTTCTGTTGAGTCAGAACAATCTTGAAGGCACCTAACAAAACAATAGGGAGTCAGGGTCACAGGAAATGCATTTGGAGTCTGGAGGGCAGAAGTGAGACTGTAAGTAGTTAGGTAAGAAGTGGTCAGGCTCTGGAGGAGTGGGAATTGGACCTCCCTTCTCTCCTGTTCTAAGTCTGCCTCCCAAACACTCACCCCCTGTTCTCCACCTCATAGGAGAATTCCATCAAGGACTTCTGGGAGAAACATGAATGACTAATAAACATTAGAGGGGAAAAAAAACTCAATTTCACTAGTAACCTTGGAGACAGACATTAAATCTGCCATCAGACTCTCCGAAAGGATTTTAAGGCAGGAAAGGTTGTGGTCAGAATGCTTTCTCAACAAATGCAACCTCATCTGATTAGAAATTTTAATGCTGCCTTTAGTTGATCTGAGTGCATCTCAAGTCTTAATTGAGATTTTAAATTTTAAAATGAGTGTGTGGATCCTTAGAAATGTCCTGGCACAAAAGATATTGGACGGGGTTTGCACAACAGCTCTGATGCCACCTCATTGTGCACATGAAAAGTACTCATTTGATCAATCGTATGCTACTGTATAATTTTTATAGCAATAAAAGAAAACCCTCTGCTATTCAGGAACACTACAGATGTTGTTGTGGTCACTGTCCACAGCTACATCTGGGGATGACTGTTCAGCGGTGCTGTCCAGGTGTGACTGGGAACTGTGTGTGTCAATGATCTGCCACCTGGATTACCTTCAGCCATTCTCATCTTCAATAGCTTGCACCGTTGCCTGAATAAAGAAGCAGTGCATTTTCTGACTTCGCTCTTGGAGGTATGAACGAATCACACCACAGAAGTTCCAAGTTGGTGCCTGGTCCTCCTCAGAGTTGCGGGTAGAAAGGAGGTGACCCAGGGTCAGGGCTGATGCATGTGAGCATCTGGAGAAAATGACATTGTGGCTCTGGTCTTTGAACTACCAGAGAACAGGATTTTTCCAGGACTCCCTCATCTGAAGAGTGGTGTGTGAGGAAGCATTCTAGGTAGCAGAAATAGAGCGGACAAGAAACATCACATGCTTGGGAAGTACAGGCATTCGGTGACCCGGTTGGTGACATCGGACTTGGTGGTTAGTGGTGAGGCTGTATGTGGGGGTAGGAAATGAGCCATCAGAGCTTTCAGAAGTTTTTGAGGAAACTCTCCACACTCTCAGGGCATATTTTAGGAGAATCAATCTGACATGGTGGTACACAGAGGAGAAAGAAAGTGCTAGAAGATGACCAGAAGGAAGCTGGGAGTGAGGGGTGACTAGGGCAGCAGCCAGAATGGCAAGGACATCGTAAACAGATGTGGTTTTCAGGTGGAATGGCTGGATGAAGGGAGGTAACCAACTAGATGGTGGTGTCTTTAACCTGGGGAGCAGCAGCTGGTCTGGGAAGGACTTGAGCTTAGATTTGGACTTGCTGAGTTTACTGTGCCTATGAGGCCCTCCAAATCCCTAAGTGGTAAAATGAGCCACACATTTCACTACGAACCAGAAGGTTGGTGTTTCAAACCCACATAGAAGCATCTGGAAAGGAAGGCCTGGTGAGCTGCTTCTGAAGAATTAGCCTTTGAAAATACATGCAGCCAGGTCTCCTCGGATCCACACAGGGTGGCCATGAGGTGGAATCGACAAATTGTGCTGAACATATGGCCGTGTCCACAATGAAGTGAGAGAGAAGAGGGAAGGGGGCCAAGAGCGCGACTCTGAAGCCCACCATTGGAGAAGTGCATGGAAAAGGAGGAAGTAATCAGGCCATCAAATGTCCTTGTTATCTGCTTTTCCTGAGTCAATGTTGTTATTGTTAAGTGCCATTGAAGCTGTTCCAATGCATAGTGACCCTGTATAGGGTTTCCGAGGAGTGACTTGTGGATTTGAACCACTGACCTACTGATGAGCAGGCTAGTGCTTATTCCACAGTGCCATACCAGGACCCACATCAATAGACAAGGCCAAAACCCAGCAGTGTGGTGCGCTCCCCTCAGGTTCTGCGTTTGGAGGAGAGATTTGTGCCGGCCTTTCCACTAGCAGTTTGGGCTGGAATGGGCCAGGACTGGTTCCATCAGTGTGCATGTAGCTCTGATGCCTGTGAGAAGAACCCAGTTAGCGCATCCCTTGTCGATTTCCAGTAAACACCTGCCTTACATGCACCGATGATTGCCTCGCCTTCCTCTTTACGAAGGGGAAACGCCTTCACTGTTACTAATTTCCAGAAATGATTCCATAGGCCTGATGCATGACCATCTTTATTAATAATATTAACTTTGGACATCGACAAGAAGCAAGTGAAGAAAGTCAGTCCTATTTTACCTGATTGGATTACTCTGATTTCAGCTATTTGCTTAATGTTAGAAGAAGGCTCTTCGTTCTGAGTAATTGTTTTTGTTAAGTATTGTTGAGTGGGATCTTACCCTCAGCAACCCTGTATAGGGTTTCCAAGGAGCAGCTGGTGAATTTGAACCACCAATCTTGCAGTTCAAATGGACCTTGCAATCCAGTGCTTATCCTACAGAGCCACACCGGGACTCCATCCTGGCTAATAGCACCAGTTAAACAATGAACTAATTGTTTTATTGATCCATTTTTTTTAAACATTTGAAGTCCATTTAGCAAGAGAAAACTCAGGACACTGGGAAAACCATTTCTCAAAACTGACCCCCATCCCAGAACCCCAGCCCTGGCCCCCAGTCAAAGAGAGTTTTTGAATCGTTGTAAACACCCTGTACTCAACATCCTGCTTTTGTTCAAGTTACATTATCTGATTCCTTTTTATGAGCAATGAAACTTGATAAAGGTGCTGCTCACACAAGCCTTTGAAAGGCCATGGTTCGAAGGATTGGCGAGTGTTTTGTAAGCCCCATCGACTTCAGGGAATCAGGAAATTAAACTTTTTATTTATTGGTCTTTGACTTCCCCATAAATGGACACAGTTCTACGTCGTCTGACTGCATTGTAAAAGCAGACAGCTCAAGAACAAAGCCATGCTGGTGAGTCACTGGGCGGAAGACTGGGTCCTACTCCAGGTGGCCATGGGGACCTGCCAGGCTGTTCTGAGACTGAAGACTGTCCCTTGGGCACTGGACACCTTTAGTGACTTTGGTGTAAGAAAAAGAAACTTAAGTTTTGGATTCTGCTTTTTTGTCCCAGTATATGAAAAAGAAGAAGCATTAATCTTGTTACAGGAGTCCTGGTGTGACATTGTAGGATAAGCACTGGACTGCTTAAAGTAAAGTCAGCTATTCAAGCCCACCAGCCATTCTTTGGAAACCCTCTACAGGGTCACTCTGAGTTGAAACCGATTTGACGGCACTTAAGGACAATCTGGTTACAAGGATTACTTGTGGGTTAAGTGTTGAGTTGCTAACCAGAAGGTCAGTGGTTCAAATTCACTAACCGTTCCTCAGGAGAAAGATGAGGCTACCTGCTCCCCAAAAGATTTACTGTCTCAGGAACACAAGACAGGGTCACTATGAGTTGGAATTGATTTAATGGCAGTGGATTGGGTTGGAGTTTGGGAATCTTGGTACAGCGATGTCAGTACAAAGAATAAAGGGTGTTTAGGAGTCCTGCTACAGTGCTGTAGGATAAATACTGAACAGCGAGCTAACCGCAAGGTGGTTCAAACCCACCAACCTTTCCTTGGAAACCCTATACAGGCTCACTATGAGTAGGAACCTACTTGATGGCACTTTAACAACAATAAGACTTTTAAAAGAAACATTTTTTGTTTTAATTTTCTGAATCTGATTAACCTTATGTAGCACTAGAATGTTTAAGGACATAAACTATGAATAAGCTCAAAAATCTGTTGTTCTAGAGTTGATTCTAACTCATGGCACCCCTGTGTGTGTCAGAGTAGAACTGTGCCCCACAGGGTTCTCAGTGGATGATTTTCCATAAGTATTGAAAGAAGTGGCAAAGAACAAGGCACCAGGAATTGATGGAAT
>NW_006408623.1:2988390-2989500 GCF_000296735.1 Chrysochloris asiatica
CCCCCCCATGCGTCAGAGTAGAACTGTGCCCCACAGGGTTCTCAGTGGATGAGTTTTCATAAGTAGATCCCACTCATGGTGCCCCCGTGTGTGTCAGAGTAGAACTGTGCTCCACGGTGTTCTCAGTGGATGATTTTCCATAAGTGGATTCCACTCATGGTGCCCTGTGTGTGTCAGAGGAGAGCTGTGCCCACAGGATTTTTGACCGCTGACTTTTCAGAAGCCAACTGCCCAGCCTTTACTCTGGGTGAACTCAAAACCCCAACCATTAGGTTAGCAGTGTGTTAACTATACCATCTACGTTTAAACTCATAGTAGCCCCTTACACAATGAAGCAAAACACTGCCCCCATGAGCTGTTGTTGCTAATCAGCCCCCTGTGATCCATAGGGTTTATTGACTGATTTTCAGAAGGTAGTGGGAGACTCAGGAAGAAATGCACGAGTTAATACAAATAGAGATAAATCCTGTTAACTGCTGATACATGGAGAGGGTGACAATCATTGTAATGAAACCAAGTATTTTTGATGCTTTGAATGTAAAACTGATGATCTGCTCTGTAAACCTTCACTCAATACACAAGAAAAAGGTTTTTTTTTTTTAAAAAAATTGGTCTCCAGACCTATATTCCTAGTCTTAGTCTGGAAGCTCTGCAGAAACTTGTTCAGTAACATGGCACCACTCAAGGCTCCACTAACAGATGTGGGGTGGTTGTGCATGACGTTCATTGGCCAGGAATTGAACCTGACTCTCTCACATGGAAGTCAAGAATTTTACCATTGAGCTACCAATGCCCATATAAATATATAAGCATATATATCACATATATATGCACTGGGCTGCAAAGTCGGTTTGAACTGCAAGGTTAGCAGTTCAAGCTCACCAGCCGCTCTTCAGAAACCTTATACAGGGTCACTATGAGTTGGAACTGACTCGATGGCACTTGGCAATATATGTGGAGTTATGAAGTCCTGGTGTGGCAATGTAGGATAAGCACTGGACTGCTAACCACAAAGTTGACAGTTGAAACCCACCAGCTGTTTCTTGGAAACCCTATACAGTGTTGCTCTCTTCATATATATATGTATATATATATATATATATATATATA
>NW_006408623.1:2990006-2994844 GCF_000296735.1 Chrysochloris asiatica
TTTGAACTGCTGACCTTGGATTAGCAGCTCAGTGCTTAATCTAAAGCACCACCAACTCTCTTAAATACAGATGGTATGTGAGGAACCTGAATAGTACCATGGAATTCTTTGACCCTGGTATCCCTGTGCTAGACCCAAAGGTCAAGACACATGAAGATCTCTGAGGAATGCCGGGGCCACAGATGTTTGAAAGGAGCCAAGGACCTTCCCCCAGAGCTTATGTTCTGAACTTGTATATCTAGCTTCCTCAACTGTGAGACAAATTAAACCAGACTTTAGGAACTGACAGACCACAAATTGAAATGTTTCAACAAACTGAAGCAGCCCCGGAGGCACTCACTCATGTATGTCAAGAAATTTGGAAGACACCTACCTGGACAACTGACTGGAAGAGATCCATATTTGTGTCCATTCCAAAGAGAAATGACCCAACGGAATGAGGAAATTATCTGACAATATCATTAATAGCACAGGCAAGTAAAATTTTACACAAAATAATTTAAAAACCATTGCAACAGTACATTGACAGGGAGCTGTGAGAACTTCAAGCCAGATTCAGAAGAGAACATGGAACCAGGGATATTATTGGTGACATCAGATGAATCTAGGTTGAAAGCAGAGAATACCAGAAAGATGTTTAATTGTGCTTTGTTGACTATACAAAGGCATATTCAACTCTGTGGATCATAACAAACTATGGATAACATTGTGAAGAATGGGAATTCCCAAACACATAATTGTGCTCAAGAGGAACCTGTCCATAGACCAAGAGATTGCCATTTGAAAAGAACAAGGGGATACTGAATGGTTTAAAATCGGGAAAGGTATGAGACAAGGTTGTATCCTTTTACCATATTTATTCAATCTCTATGCTGAGCTAATTATCCAAGAAGCTGGATTATGTGAAGAAGAAAGTGGCATCCAGACTAGAGGAAGACTCATTAACAACCTGAGATATGCAAATAGTACAACCTTGCTTGCTGGAAGTGAAGAGGACTGAAAATACTTACTGATGAATACAGCCATCAGTATGGATTGTATCCAATGTAAAGAAAATAAAAAAATCTCACCATTAGACCAATATATAACATCATGATAAATGGTGAAAATATTGAAGTTGACAAAGACATCACTTTGCTTAGATCTATAATCAATGCTCATGGAAGCAATAGTCAAGTAATCAAATGACTTATTGCATAAGGCAAATCTGCTACATAAGACCTCTTTAAGATGTCAAGAGCAAAGGTATCCATTTGAGGGCTTAAGTGTGCCTGACTCAAGTCAAAGTATTTTTAACCGCCTCATATGGGTGGAGCTCTGGTAGCGTAGTAGTTACGAATTGGGCTGCAAACCTTAAGGTCAGCAGTTCGAAACTACCAGCTGCTCCGCGGGAGAAAGATGAGGCTTTCTACTCCCGTAAAGATTTACACCCTTGGAAACCCTGTACAGGGTCGCTATGGGTTGGAACCGACTCGACGGCACTTCACAACAACAACAACAACATATGGGTGTGAAAGTTGGACAATGAATAAGGAAGACTGTTGAAGAATTGATACATTTGAGTTATGATGTTGGAGGAGAATATTGGAAGTATCGTGGACTGCCAAAAGAACTGTGCTGGAAGAAATGCAGTCAGAATGCTCTTTAGAAGCTAGGATGGTTAGACTTCATCTCTCTTACTTCAGATATGTTAACAGGAGGGACCGGTCCCTGGTGAAGGACATCATGCTTTAGAAAGAGGAGGGTTAGTGAAGGAGAGGAAAATCCCCAACATGATAGATTAAAATGGTGGCAGCAGCAAGGGACTCAAATTGAGCAATGATTGTGAGGATGCCGCAGGGTTGGGCAGTGTTTTGTTCTGTTGTGCAAAAGGCTGTTATGAGTCAGAACGGACTTGATGGTACTTATCAACAACAACAACAGCAAACTGAGTTAATTCTGTGGATGGAACTTCCCAGCATCTGCTTCATGCTGAGCAGAGACTTTTTTTTAACCTCATTTGCCTCTGCACATTTAGTAACTTCCAGTGCCCAATAATAAGCAAGGTAAGCACAGGTGACCTCTAGTCCCTTAACTAAGTAACCATACGTAAACCCATGCCTACTTGGTTTATTGGTTAATCCACCCTGGTAGCATCTCTGAGAGGAGAGGGTTTGTTGTTAAGACAAGCTTCTCAGTAACACATGGGGATCGTTAGCCTTCACTGGAGTTCAAGTTGTTCAGAGTGCAGTTTTTGCTTTGGGCACTTTTATTTCTGAAATGTATCTTTCCATAGACAGTCCAGCATGAAATTGTTATCTTTTCCACCTGTGATCACAGCTATTAAATAAATAACTAAAGGGAATCTACCGTCACGGCAGAAAAACTGGGGAGTTATTTTTCACGAATGTGACCTTCATAAAATGTTGTCATCTTTGCAGACACATCTTTACTTACTGGCTGCAGCTTTGCACAGAAAATGATTGCTGCAGTCTGCGAAAATGAAACACGTCCATTCTGTTAAAAATCAGAAGGTCATAAACTGCCCAGCCCTGCAAACCACTGATTCTGCTGGTTGTGTTTTGAAAATGCTCCCTTGTTCATTACTACAATGCATCCTTATTAACTCAGGGGTCAGGTTGAGTGCTAAGCGCCTTGGCAAGCTAAAGATGGGACTCACAGAAGTTGAGCCTTGACCTCAGGGTGCTTACAGTCTCAGGAGGCTGCGCATGGATATTTAACATGCAGGTGGACAGTGCTCCGGCTGCGAGGGGGTTCAGAGAGGAGGTATTACTCCTGGACTAAGACTCTGGAATGGCCAGGTCTTCCCATAGTAAAATAGGTGAGGGTCAGGGTCCCATCAGACCCACTGCCAGCACAATGTCCCTGGGCTTTCTAGGACCTAGTAGGATTCCCTATTGGTGCATGAGCTCTAAGACTGGGCCTTCCTGAAGATTCAATGGTGAAGAATCATGACAAGAAGGAAGAGGGCAAGATTCAGGAAGAGGAAGCTCTGCAGAGGAGTGTTAACAATGAAGGCACAGGAAAGTATGGAACGGCTAATGGGGATGGAGGTAGGATAAGTACTGGACCACAAGGTCAACTTGAACCACAAGGTTGGTGATTCAAACCCACCAGCCACTCCTTGGAAACCCTATACAAGCTTGCTATGAATCTGAACTGATTCAACAACACACAACAACACAACCTTTGAACAACAGTGTTCTGCATGTAGATACGTGAACAGAGACACAAACTGACGAATATGGGTGGAAGAATGGGAGTACACTCAAAATATATGAGTTTGAAAGAGGATGTTTGTACCTATAGGATAAGCACTGGACCACAAGGTCGGTTTAAACTGCAAGGTTGGTGGTTCAAACCCACCAGCCACTCCTCGGGAACCCTATACAAGATCATTATGAGTTAGACCCAACTCCGTGGCACTTAACAACATGTGCACATGGGTATTTACCTTTCTTGCAAAGAATGTGGTAGAGCAGGTAGCAGGCAAAAGGATGAAAACTTTTTAGCTATTATCAAACATCTTAAGGCAATGGGTTGCTGGACCTGGGGGCTCAGGACCATAGTTTAATAGTCTCAGGGGACACCATGGGCAATTGGCTTGACATAGTTCACAAAGACATCCTTCTTTGGTGAGTGCCATCTGGGATCTTAAAAGCCCATGAGTGACCGTTCAAGGTGTAGCTATTGGTCTTTCCATGTGAGGAAGGAAGAATGATGAGAATTGAAGAGGCTTGCAATCAATTAGTCCAATGAACTAACTAACGGAACATGTGAACATCACTCACCAGAAGAGTCATTAGACTCTGAGACAGAAGAACTAGATGGTGCTCTGGTATCACTACCAACTGCTCTGAAATGGATCTCATTAGAGTTTCCCAGATAGAATAGGAGAAAATGTAGAGCAAAAGTCAAAATTGTTTAAAAAAAAACAAGACTGGGCTTACTGCTCAGAAAGAGACTGGAGGAACAGTGACCCTTGGCCACCCTTCAGGTCTGGAAAGGAACTCACCCTCATGATGCCCATTTTTAGACAAGCAGTAAATAGGTATATAGAGGAGGGATGACAACACTAGCAAGGTGTGCTCATGATGGAATGGTCAGTCATTCAAATCAACGGGGCAATATTTTCCCAAGGACAAAGTTGAGAAGGGGTGGGAAGGTGGGTGGAATGGAAATAGGAACCACAGGGAGAAAGCAGGAAAACTGTTGTCTTATGGAGGGAATTGTGATCAATCATTGAGATAAAAGAAAGTGTATGTATGACTAGCTGTATGTAAAACTATTGATCTTGTCTGTAAACCTTTACTCAAGTCACAATAAAAAGTTTTAAAAAGCCTTCTACAAGAACAAGCAAGTTGTTCGCCAGGGAGCCATCAAGGCAAGCGATCAAGTCCCTTCAGGACAAACTACCTCCTAAGACTGAAACTCAAAGGGAATACATGAGCAGGCATGTAAGCTTGCTGGCCACCATGTTAGTCTACTGGTGAGTGGAAGTAGGGAAAGTCAGCAATAAAGAGGTGGGCTATGTCCGATCAAGTTATACAGACCCCCATCGACCTGGAGTATGGTAAGAGCTGGTTGGCCCAAAGTACAGTGAGACCTGGGGACTCCTGAGCCCATGGACAAGGACATGGCCATAGAGGGCTAGAGCTGAGAGTGAAGCATCCAGTTGATATGAAGTGAGGCACACAGGGGCGCCAAAACTTGCAGATAGTACCCATTGGACTAGATTCAATGACTGGATGTTCAGAACCCAACTAGAGGAAAGGGGGGAAAAACTGTAAATTGCTACAATCTGATGAACTTGACCTATACTTATGGATGTAATAGCT
>NW_006408623.1:2995657-2996564 GCF_000296735.1 Chrysochloris asiatica
AGACAGATCTGTTGAAAGGAAATGGGGACAAGACTCTCATGATTCAATAGTGAGGAACTGTTATCATAACTAATTGCAATTGTCGCAATTGTAAAGGTAGAAGTTTTGTAGTAAAAAGGGGTGAGTGGTCGATCTTACAATCCCGGAGCGGAGGACCCTGGGACCATCAAGGGAAAAGAGTGGGAACAGAGGGTAGGACCCTACCCAGAGAAGCAGCGATGACAGAGATGGAGGCAGAGAAGAGGACATGGAGAGACAGAACAGCTGAGGATTCTAGACTCATGGAGGGAGAGGAGATGTGGGCGGGCAGCCGGGGCCAGGATGTGTCCTTTGGCTGTTTGAATGATTGTATATTCCTGAGTGTTTTGGTGCACATCCCCCCCAAAAAAACAAAACAAAACAAAAAAAAACCCAGAAGGAATAGAAGCAAATACTGTTGAATGATGAAGCATACAGGGGATTGCAATCATTGCAATGAAACAAACTGACGTCCCCCCATGTAAACTATCACTCAATTCACAATAAAAAAAAATTTTTTTTAATTTAAAAACTGAAAGGGCACCATCTATGTCACCCAAAACTTCAAGGAGGAAACAACAGCTCACCTGCTGGCCTTACCAACTGGTCTTGAAATGCTCTAGGTTCAACAGCTCCTCCCAGCAGAAATCTTGCCCTGCCCGGCACTTTGCTGAACACTAACTACATAGGGTTTTCCATGTAATCCTTCTTGCTGTTGTTGTTAGGCACCACTAAGTTGGCACCAAATCATAGTGACCCCATGCACAACAGAACGAAACACTGTCTGATCCTGGGCCAACCTCACAATTGTTACCACACTTGAGCCCATTGGTGCTACCACTCTGCCAATCCATCTCGCTGGGAGTCTTCCTCTTTTTCTCTGACCCTC
>NW_006408623.1:2998458-3015918 GCF_000296735.1 Chrysochloris asiatica
TCTTCAGTGTCTAATTCATCAAATCTGTTCTTGAGATGTTCTCCAAATTTAGATGAGATTTGTTCAAGATCATATTTTTGCTCTCATGAACTTGTTTTAATTTTCTTCAGCTTCAACCTGAACTTGCATATGTGCAATTGATGGTCTGTTCCACAGCCTGCCCTCGCCTTGTTTTGGCTGATGATATGGAGCTTTTCCACTGTCTCTCTCCAGATATACAGTCAATTTGATTTCTGTGTATGCCATCTGGTGAGGTCCATGTGTATGGTTGTCTTTTATGTTGTTTAAAAAGGGTATTTGCAATGAAGAAGTCATTGGTCTTGCAACATTCTATTATGCGATTTCCAGCATCATTTCTATCACTGAGGCCATGTATTCTAACTACTGATCTTTGTTTCCACCCTTTGTATGCCAATCACAAGTAATTATCAATACTTTTTAATTGCATGTTTGATCTACTTCAGACTGAAGAAGCTGGTAGAATTCTTCAATTTCATCATCACTGGCTTTAGTAGTTCATGCATAAATTTGAATAACAATGATATTAACTGGTCTTTCTTGTAGGTTTATCTATATTATCCTATCACAGAGAGTTTTGTACTTCAAGACAGATCTTAATATATTCTTTTTGATGATGAATGTGATGCCATTCCTCTTCAATTTGTCATTCCTGGCATAGTAAACCATGAAATTGTCAGATTCAAAATGGCCAATACCAGTCCATTTCAGTTCACTAATGCCTAAGTTATCGATGTTTATGTGTTCCACTTCATTTTTGACAATTTCCAATTTACCTAGATTCATACTTTGTACATTTCATGTTCCCATTCTTAATGGATAGTTAGAGCTCTTTGTCTTCATTTTGAGTCGTGCCTCATCTGTGAATGAAGGTCCCGAAGACTTTACTCCATTGGCATCATCACGGTCAACTCTACTTTGAGGACGCAGCTCTTCCCCAGTCATATTTTGAGTGCCTTCCAACCTGAGGGGCTCATCTCCTGGCACTCTATTGGCAACATTCTGGTGCTCTTCTTCATGTTCCAATATTCAATATTTTGGTGCTGACAGTGTTCCACTAGTAATCATAAGGTTTTCAGTGACTAAATATTCAGAGGTAATCCATCTCTTCTTCTTCCTAGTCTGTCCTTGTCTGGCAGCTCAAATGAACCCTGTCGACAGTGGGTGATCCTGCTGATATTTAAAATACCCGTGACATAGCTTCCAGAATCACAGCAACACACAAACCACCACATTACAACAAACTGACAGATGAGTTGTGGATGTATTCCATAGGTGAGACCTATGTTATTGTTGTAGGGTGGCCTCGATTTGGTTCCAAATCACAGCAATTCTATATGACCAGAATAAAACACTGTCTGTGGAAGCCCCACAGTCACAGCTATGTTGGAGTTCATTCTTGCAGCCACTGTGCCAAGCCATTCTGTCAAGGGTCTTCCTTTTTCTTTACTTACCCTCTACTTTATCAAGTGTGCAGTCCCTCTCAATAGCATACCCAAAGCACATGAGATGAAGTCTTGTTACCCTCCCTTCTAAGGGAGCATCCTGTCTCTATTTCTTTCAACAGTTTTTTTTAATTTTTCATTCTTGGAAATCCATGGTATATTCAATATTATTTGTCAGTGCTATAATTCTAGTGCATTGATTCTTCTAGTCTTCCTTATTCATTATCCAGCACTCACATTCATGTGAGACCATTTAAAACACCATGGTTTGTGCCAATCACACCTTAGTCCTCAAGGTGACATCTTTGCTTTTGAACACTTTAAAGAGGTTCTTTTGCAGCAGATTTGGCAAATGCAATAAATAATTTCATTTCTTGACTTCTTCTTCCATGATTATTTGTCAAGGAAATAAATTCCTTGACAGCTTCAATACTTCCTTCATTTGTCATGATGTGCTTATTGGTCCACTGAGGGTTTTTGTATTCTTTGTGTTGAGATGTAATCCACACTAGAGATTGTAGTCTTTAATCTTCATCGGTAAGTGCTGCAAGCCCACGGCACATTCAGCAAGTAAGATTGTGTCATCTGGACATCGAAGGTCGTTAACAAGTATCCCTCCAATTCCAATGCTGTGGTCTTCTTCATATAGTCTAGTTTCTCAGATTATTTGCTCCACATACAGGCCCAATAAATATGTTGGATCCATAGATGCAACACCAGCACACCTTTCCTGATTTTAAACCATGAAGTAAGTATCCCCTTGTTTTGTTTTAGAAACTGCCTCTTGATCTCTGTACAGGTTCTGCATAAGCCTCTTTCAGGTATTTTCTGCCTTCAGTCAAGATCCATCCGACATCAGCAATGATATCCCTTGTTCTGCAACCACATCAGAATCTGCAAATTCTTATGTACTGCTGAAACTGATTTTGAATTATCTTCAGTAAAATTTTACTTGGTGTGATATTAATGATATAGTTTGAGAATTTTCACACTAAGTTGGATCACCTTTCTCTGGAATGTGCACAAATATGAATCTCTTCCAAATTTCTTGGCATAGATGTGAGAGCATTTCCAGAGTTCATTCATTTGTTGAAACATCTCAGTTGATATTCCATTTATTCCTGAAGCCTTGCTTTTTGCCAATGCCTCTGTGCAGCTTGCACTTCTTCCTTCAATAACATTGGTTCTTGATTATAAAGTATCTCCTGAAATGGTTGATTGCTGGCCAATTATTCTTTTGGTACAGTGACTCTGTGTAACCCTTCCATCTTCTTTGTATGATTCCTGTGTCCTTCAATATCTTGCCCATGATATCCTTCAATGTTGCAACTCAAGACTTGAATTGTTACATTATGTGATCTCTAGTGTCATTTCTATCACCAAACCCATAATTTGCAACTTCTAATCCTTCTTCTTTGTTTCCAACATTCACATTCCAATCACCAGTAATTATCAATGCATCTTGATAGCATGTTTGATCTATTTCATGCAGCAGAAGTTGGTCAAAATCTTCAGTTTCTTCATCTTCGGTATTAGTTGTTGGTGCATACATTTGAATGATAGTCATGTTGACTGGTGTTCCTTGTATATATCCAGATGCTTTCCTGTCTCTGACAGTGTTGTATTTCAGGATAGGTCTTGAAATGTTCTTTTTGATAATGAATGTGGCATCATTCCTTTCCAATAGGTCATTCTGTCATAGCAGACCATATGATTGTGTGATTCAAAAATGGTCATTACCTGCGCATTTCAGGTCACTACACAGGACATCGATCTTTAAGATTCCACTTCATTTTTGCTAACATGTAATGAAAACTTACATAAAAGACTCAGAAGTAGCTTTCCCAAGGTTGTACAAATCATAAGTAATAAGCTGGGCTTGCCAGCTGTAAGCTGAGTCCAGCCGTAGCCACTGTCCTTTGCAGATACTGGAGGATGCTTGGATGGCAGACCATTGAGCACAATGCAAGATATAACAAACAGGGGGAAGCAGCACCCAGTCCTTCTATGATCCAAGAAGGCCAGTTTCCCCCAGGCCTAAAAGCCCAGGCCCACGCCAACTGGGGCCCTGTCTTCTCATATTCCCTCCTGCTCTCTCTATATATCCACGGGTTTCAGGGTGCCAGAGGTGGGCACCCTTTCCAAGTACTCAACTGCCCAACACTGAGCCTACGTCATTATCACCTTCATTTGTCTCACAACTCAGCTAGTCACTATCCATTCCCTTCTTTCCCCGGGGTTAGAAGCTGTTGTTGGGTTGATGAGACTCATAGCGAACCTCCGACAGAGTAGAACTAGTAGTAGAAATAGTCCTTACAGAAACAGCTCGCCAAGTGCCGAGCCAGTGGAACAGCAATCCTTTGGCTACTGTGTTCTTCTGCTGAAACTACTCCGCCATCAAGCTGTCTTCTCTGCTTGTCTGTTTGGTCCTCATCTTGAGACAAATCACCAAGAACAGATCTCTGCTCAAGACCTCCCATCAGTCATCCCAGGTAACGAAACACAACATTCACAACCTTCTCCCCATGGCCCAGCAAAGCTCCTCCTAGTTAAGCATGGGTTCAAGGCTGCCTAGGCTCCCCAGTGTGGACACTGTGACTCCATTTCCCCAGCTGTAAGGTGGGGTGAGTATGCATTGTCCCATTCGTGAGATGAGCCCCATTATCCCTCATTCTTGCACTATGAATTCTTAATTTTACCTATCATTAAGCTTCCAGTAAATTAATAAAATGAAACCAAAATAACTGCTTATATCCATAAGTAATCAAAATGTATTTAGTGCTCCAGTAAATAATTTGTGTTTCTAATTTCCTTTAATTAGCAGAGAAAGAATTCAAATCCATTTCTTTTCTAGCAGGTGAAAAATTAGCGTCTGCTTTCACCTTTGTTGTTGTTGTTAATTGCCATTGAATCAGTTCTGACTGCTAGCGACCCTGTATAGGGTTTCCAAGGAGCAGCTGGTGAGTTTGAACTGCCAACCTTGTGGTTCTAAGTCCAGTGCTGATCCTACAGCACCACACCAGGAATCTTTTTCCCTTTACACCTATTCCAATTTTCAAGTGCACAAGAAACACAAATTTGTCACTGTTGTGCAATAAAATATGTATCCAGTATTAAACACATTCTCTGGCATTAATCTTATATCCCTTGATCACAGCTCAATGCAATTATAATTGTGACCTTTCGAGGTGTTATTACCTGACCCACACTTAACCAGCATCCTTAGCTATTCTTGTCCATTGCAGGGGGGCACCGTCTCTCGTTGCCTGCGGGATCCATCTAGACTGGATGCACATGAGAGTAAAGGTGGGTGCTTCACATAGATTTCTAGAATAATGAATGAAACATACGAGCTGGAAACATTTGAGCACGTATTACATTTATTCACTTTGGTAAATGTAATCGTGTCTGTCCATTTGTTGTACCGTGGCAGTTTGTATTTTGCAATGCTTCTGGAAACTGTGCCGCTGGCACTTCAAATACCAGCAGGGTAACCCACAGTGGATAAGTTTCGATGGAACTTCCAGACTAAGACTAGGGAGAGAGGTCTGGTGATCTTATGCTGAAAATAAGCCAATAAAAACCCAATGGATCACAACAGAATAATGTCTGGTAGAGTGCTGGAAGATGAGCCCCCTTAATTGGAAGGCACTCAGAATACACAGTGGTTACAAGACAGGGCTCACGGACATGAACGATTGTGGATGAAAATGGCCCAGGACCAAACGAGACTTTACTAAGTTGTACACAGTGTTGCTGAGTCAGAGCTGACTCCACAGCAAATAACAACAACAGTGCAGGGAATGCAGTCACATGATCAGATCCAAAGGGAGCAGGGCAGTTCCGAGGGGGAGAGCTGAGAGGAGGAGGAGAACCGGACAATATTATGGAATGTGCTGGATGTCGGTCAAGGTCCTGTTACCAAGCATAACTGCTTTCACTGAAATTAGCCAGATAGAGGAGTCCTGGTGTGGCACTGTAGAATAAGCACTGAACTAGTAGCCACAAGATTCAAATCCACCAGCTGCTCCTCAGAAACCCCATACAGGGTCACCATGAGTTGGAAGCGACTCGACAGCACTTAACCACAACAACATCTTGATTGAGGAATGACATTGAAACCTTCAGAGCTGTGGACTCATAGAGGAAAATTACCCCTTCAAAACTCTCCAATATCAGAGGTATCACACTGATTTCAAAGCAAACTGCTTTTTGGAGGAGCAGTAAGATTTCTCCTGTGAGATTTCAACCCTCCTTTGGAATTACGATGGCATTTCTGCTGGAGAGGAATCGCATGTGTCATTCACAGCTTCTAACCGTCTTTGAATCTTAGACCAAGATTATAGAGAGAAGAAACAGATTTAAGATGGTTTCAATGTTTCTCCTCCTCACTTGGAAATGGCATGGTGCCACTCTGCCACTTGTAATCCACATCATGGAACATGGATTGTAAATGCTGCTCTTTCTGTCCCCGTTCTATGATTGGTCTTTGCAGTTGATCAGCTAGGCCCATCCTGAGTGGAATCAAAATCATTGTCCTCACATCCAGATGTTCTTTTCTGGAGTCTGTGGGGAGAAGGAAGAAAGAAATGGGATTTGTGTTTTCGTACCTGTACTAACTGACGTGGGGAGTGCAGGTAGGTCTGATTTTGATCAGGAGAGATAATATAGAAAGTGTGTGGAGTTACTTGGGCTATTCTGAGCAGAAATCACATACAGTTGTTGTTGTTGTTAGGTGCCATCAAGTCAGTACCAACTCATAGCGACCCTATGAACAACAGAACAAAACACTGCTCGGTCCTGAGCCAACCTTACAGTCACTGTTAAGCCTGAACCCATTTCTGCCAGCACTGTGCCAATCCACCTCGCTGGGGGTCTTCCTCTTTGTCTCTGACCCTCCACGTTACCAAACATGATGTCCTTCTCCAGTGACTGGTCCCTCCTGACAATATATCCGAAGTATGAGAGATGAAGTTTGACCATCCTGGCTTCCAAGAAGCATTCTGACTGTACATAGATTTGTTTGTTCTTTTGGCAGCCCATGGTACATTTAATATTCTCCTCCAACACCATAAATCAAATGCATCAATTCTCCTACAATCTTCCTTGTTCACTGTCCAGCTTTTACAGACATATGAGGTTATTGAAAGTACCATGGATTAGATCCAGTGCACCTTAGTCCTCAAACTGACATCTTGGTTCTTCAACACTTTAAAGCTGTCTTGTGCAGCAGATTTGCCTAATGCAATACGTCATTTGATTTCTTGACCGCTGCTTCAATGAGTGTTGATGGTTTATCCGAGCAAAATGAAGTCTTTGACAACTTTCATCTTCTCTCCATTTGTTGCTGTTAGGTGTCATCGAGTTGGCACCAACCCATAGCAACCTTATGCACAGCAGAACAAAACACTGTCCAATCCTGAGACAACCTCACTACTGTTGTCACGCTTGAGTCCATCGATGCTGCCACTTGGTCAATCCATCTCATTGGGGGTCTTCCTCTTTTTCTCGGACCCTCCACCTTACCAAACATGATATCATTCTCCAGTGACTGGTCCCTCCTGACAATATGTCTGAAATATGAGAGACGAAGTTTGGCCATCTTGGTCTCTAAGGAGCACTCTGGCTGCACTTCTTCCAAAACGGATCTGTTGGTTCTTTTGGCAGCCCATGGCACTTTCAATATTCTTCTCCATTTATATGGATGTTATTTATTGGTCCAGCGGTGAGGATTTTGTTTTCTTTACATTGAGGTGCAACCCATACTGAAAGCTGTGGTCTTTGATCTTCATCAGTAAGTGTTTTAAGTCCTCTTCACATTCAGAAAGCAAGGCTGTGTTATCTGCATATCGCAGGTTGCTAAGGAGTCTTCCTCCAAACCTGATGTCGCGTTCTTCTTCGCATAACCCAGCTTCTTAGATTATTTGCTCAGCATACAGATTGAATAAATATGGTGACAGAATATAACTCTGGTGCATGCCTTTCCTAATTTTAAACCATTTGGTGTGTCCTAGTTCTGTTCGAACAACTAACTGCCTTTTGGTCTATGTACAGGTTCCTCATGAGCACAATTAAGTGTTCTGGAATACTTATACTTCACAATGTTGTCCATAGCTTGTCACGATCCACACAATCAAAAGCCTTTGTGTAGTTTTGAAAGCACAGGTAAACATCCTTCTGGTATTCTCTACTTTCAACCAAGATCCGTCTGACATCAGCAATGATATCCCTCGTTCCACACTACACCTAACAAATTCAACAACTTCAAAGAACCATATTCAAGCGTGTGCATTGCCGTTTTATTCCTTCCATTTAGTCAATGAGGTAGGCTCTTAACAGGGGAGTGATTTGTTGTTTCATATTTGGGGGCCCTTATTTGGACTGCAACAATGAACTTAGATATGGCAGTAATTGTGAGGATGGCGTGGGACTCAGCAGTGTTTCCTTCTGTTGTACAAAGGGCTGCTATAAGTAGGAACTGACTTGACAGCACCTAACGACAACATTTGGTTATATCCGCAACCTGTTAACTTAAATACAGTGCGTTAAGTGAGATGTTTCCGTCTATTTTGATAGGTATTTTTAAAGGTAGCATACAGCATTTCACACTTACACAGCTCTTCTGCTTCCTCAACGCAGCTCCAGGATTAGCCCAATGACTCTTCAGTGTGCTTACCAAGTGTCAGTCTGTTTCACCCAGGGAAAAGCAGGGCTCAATCAGAGTCACCAGGTGTCAAAACTCAGAGCAAAACTGAAGGGGGGTCTTTCCAAACTGCCGGTCCCTGATGCCATGCTCAGTCCAAAACTTGAGGACAGCAGCTAAGAGCTCAGAGAAGGAAATTGATTCTTCTTGCTTGTTTTCTGGTTCTTAGGGTGTTATCAGAACAGCCTGAATGCTTCTCTGAATTCAGAGAAACATATGGGGAGCCTATACTTAGCTTATCATCCCAAACCCTTCCTCCCTTCAGGACTCTTCAATATGGCGACCCGGTCCTGTTGTTATCATTGTTGTTAGGTGCTGTGGAGTCGGTTCTGACTCATAGTGACCCTGTGGACAACAGAATAAAATGATGCCAGGCCCTGCGGCACCCCCACAATCATGACCACATTTGAGCCCATTGCTACAGCCACGGCTTCGGTCCATCTCCTTGGGGGGCTTCCTTTCCTTTTTTTCTTTTTTCCTTGACACCGGACCAGAAATGGCAATTTGGACAAGATGATCAAAACAAAGACAGGGCATGAGGGCATGTGGCAATTGTCAAAACTAACTGTAAATGTCAAAGCAGTGTCTAAGTCCTCAAGTGTGGCATAACAGAAATACCACAAGGGGGAGCTTTAACAAGCAGGCATTTAGTCTTTCACTGTTTCAGAGGCTAGAAATCCGAACTCAGGTGCCAACTCCAGGGAAAGGCTTTCTCTGTCAGCTCTGGAGGAAGTTCCTTATCATTAATCTTCGTTTGGGGCTAAGAATTTCTTGGCATAGAGACCCCGGGTCCAAAGAACGTGTTCTGCTTTCTTGATGATAGTAGTTCCCTTTTCTCTATTCTAGTGGGGGTACTGTGGGTTAATGTGCCAGACTGCAAAGCCTTTTGAACTGCAAGGTCTGCGGTTCAAGCTCACCAGCTGCTCCTCGGAAATCCTATACAGAGTCTCTGTGAGCCGGAACCGACTCAAAAGTGCTTCACAACGACAACAGCTTCTCTGTTCAGTTGTTTTTGTTGCTGTTAAATGCCTTCAAGTCAGTTCTTATTCATAACAACCCTGTATAAGGTTTCCAAGGAGCGACTGGTGAGTTTGAACCACCAGTCTTGCTATTCAAATGCCCTTGCGGTTGATTCAGTGCTTATCCTACAGCGCCACACCAGGATTCTCCTGTTCTCTCTTTTAAGGCAACAGGTGAAGTGGGTCACCCCCTCAGAAGTTTGCCTCACCTAGGATCAGGGCTATGACCTGAGAAAATGTGTTGCATCCCACCCTGATTGCCTTGCACTTGGGGGCTCACATCAGATCACATCAGGAGGGTGATTACATCATCACATAACGACCAAACCACTGAGCATCTTCCCTAGCCCAGTTGACACAATTAACTTAATGACTCAGCGGATGAGAATAGATTTCTCTGGCCCCAAACAGACATATTGAATGTCACCACTCTACCCTTTAACTGCCGTGTCTAAGGGCCCTCAGATTTGATTTTTGTGACAGTAAGTTAGAAATTCATTACTTACGTACTTGTCAACCCTAAGCACAGAAAATCACTGAGGTCTCTTGGTATTGTTCTAGAGTGAATTCTCCGCATCCTCACAGTCTTGCTAAGCTACCCACTGTTCTTTTCGTGTCTACATCCTTTCTAGGATAGCACATACCCAAGTCCAATTCATTAAAATGGAAGGAATCTAAAAATACCTGCACAGAATTGACTAATAAGTTGGAATCTCTCTAAACTGGCTGTTTGTCTATCTCTGTTTAAAACAACAAACAAAAAAACAAAGGACCAACAACGAGTCTTTGATATCCTGCCAAGTTATTAACGACTTTGATTCTTGTAAAGCTCGTCTTATATTTGGGGCGTCAACCCTGAAGTCCCCCACGGCGTACCCCTCTAGGGAAGAGCTGCCTTCTTTTGTTCTTGGTTCACTTGATTGAAAATTGACAGGTAGTTGAACATTGCTGTTTATTTATTTATTTATTTATTTAGGTGAAAACAAGTGCAGAAAACCTGGTTTGAGGGAGGAATTATTTCATCTGTGGAGCTTCTGATGGTACCTAACCCCTCTACTCATTAACTTCAAAGAGTAGACACTCATCACTCCTCCGCATAATTGAAGATTTCTTTCTGCGTGTGTTTTTCATGTCTTTTTTTCCCTTTCGTTTGCAGCCAAAGAAATTACAAGTTACTCTTGGTAAGGGTGGCTAGCTTTTGCAAAGAGAAAGAAGAGGCAGAAGAAGAAGATGGGAGTCTTCTCCCTGAGAGCAGAAAAGGAAAACCCACCTGTCAAGGAGGGCTTGTCTGCCTCAACCAGGAAAGAGAGAGAGCCATTTAGAGACCTTATCATGGACAGAGAACTAAGCTGAGTACCTGTGCACCAGGTACTCAACTTAGGTACCTATGCATCAGGTACTCAGCCTCAAGAATGATGTAGAGAGCTATCCCAACCAAGTGAGATGCAGTGTTTGAAGCATCCAATTACTCTGTCTAGATCCAACATGGGACCTAAGAAGCCAGACTCAATGGCTTTTCTTGTTCTCAGCATTCTATTCAAACAAAGCAAATCAAACACAAAGCCACCTCTTTAGACCTGGGACAGGAGGTAGAACCTATAAAGTTTCCTCCAAAATGGGGCAACCAATGCAAACTACCATGATTACAGAACTGGGCGGTGTTTCATTCTGTTGTACGTAGGCTCCCCAAGAGTCGGAACTGACGCAACAGCACCTAACAACATTATCAACCATGATTACTCATTTGAGCTCTATAAAATATCACATTTTCTTTTAGTAGCACATTTTCAATCTTGTATGTTGTGCTACACACGCCTCGCAATCACCGCTATGTTTGAGCACACTGTGGTAGCCACTGGGTCCACCCATTTTGTTGAGAGTCTGCTCTTTCTCTGTCCCTCCACTTTACCAAGCATGAGGTGCTTCTCCAGGGACTGATCCCTCCTAAGGGCATGTCCAAATTACGTAAGATGAACTCTCGCCATCTTGGCTTCTAAGGAGCATCTTGGTTGTACTTCTTCCAACACAGATTTGTTCATCATTCTGGCAGTGCGTGGTATATTTAATGTCATCACCAACAGCATAATCCAAAGGCATCGATTCTTCTCCCATCTTCCATATTCATTGTCCAACTTTCATACGCATATGAAAATACCATAGGGTGGGTCAGCTGCACCTTAAGCTTTATAAATGAAAAACTATTTGTAAGGACTTTCCTAGGGCTTGTCATGACCCCATTGTCCAAATGCCCTTTCTCTCCTAAGCTCGGAAGTTCCCCCGCAGCGAATAACAGCTGGGATGGGGCTGAAGGTGAGCCGTCTCCTAGATGGGGCATAATGAATGAACTTCAACACCAACACAGAGAGTCTGGAATATTTGATTTTCCAAGCATTGGTGGTGCTGGTGGTCATGTGCCGTGGAGTCAGTTCTGACCCATAGTGACCCTGTGTGGGGTTTCCGAGACTGTAAATCTTTACGGGAGCAGAAAGCCTCATCTTTCTCCCGTGGAACAGATGGTAGTTTCGAACTGCTGACCGTGAGATTAGTAGCCTGACTTGTAACCACAACGCTACCAGAGCTCCAAACATGATGTGGGTTTAATGGGGAAGAAATGATGTGGGTTTAGTGGGAAAGAAATTGTTATGCACTCGATGGAACAGAGGAGAATCGATACATTACAGAATACAAGTGAATCTTTAAAGATATAAAAATTCCTCCCCTCAGTTTGTGATTGACCCTCATTCAGGCCCACTTTCCACCTGAAGTCACCTGTGTGCCCCATGGACATGTGAACCCTGTAGTACATCTCTGGGGGAGCACACATCCATGAGGAGGATCATGACTGGTGTATCCATTCCTAACCCTTAGTCTATATTTTCTAAAAGATGGGAGGCATTGTTTAGGTGGCTGACAGATGCAACATTAAATAATATTGTCTTCCATACTCAGAAAGTTCTCTTTGTTTTATTCTGTTTCAATATTCTGTGGAGGAGAAAGTCTTAGTCCTGATGATATTACATCTGACTTCAAATTCTACCAATTATATATATATATATATAAAATGCATTCATGTAGATGACGCGTACACACTTGTAAGGTGCACAGTACACAGGAAACTAAAAAGGGAGGGTAGGTTGTGCTGTCCATAAAACCTGTATAATCTGCAAGTTATTTGCATAAAATTCCAGTTATATCTCTTTTCTGCAAGCCTCAGGCAAGAAGTCTTTAGGAAGTAGCCATGTCTAGATAGGATTTGGTGGCATTGTTGTTGGACTTTCCTACTATAGTTACTTTTGGGTTGCCATCTATTTATAAGAAGTGACGCTCATGTTCTAAGTGGTAGGAGAGAACTAGGATCAAAGTCCACAAATCAGGGCAGTAGATGTGCCTGCTCCCAGGCCGCTGGCCTGCAGGAGGGACCCAGGGCATTTAATGAGGGGATTTGTTAAGGTTCTTTGCCACGGTGGGTACCACCACCTTTTCCGTGCCAGGCAATGAACGAATGCATGTCTGTGCCAAAGTGGGACAATTGAGAGTGGGTACTTAGGCCAAGGTCAGTGGTTCAAATCCACCAGCTGCTGCTGCTCCTCAGAAACCTTATACAGGGTAACTATGAGTCAGAACAGACTCGATGACACTTAACAACATCAAAAACAACACCTGGACCAAGAATCAAGGCTAGGTCCCAGGAAGACAGCAGTGGATGAGCTGGGTAGCATATCACCTCCGACCCACCCTCAGTGTGAGAATATATATACTGCTCACATATGAGCTAGCAAGCATCCTCAAACACCATAAATTCTACAAGAAGAAAAAAGGGAGAAAAAAAAATCAAAGAAATAGTTGAAGAGATCTTTCTATAGCTTAAAAAAACAACAAGAAAAAAAAAAGTAATAACAAAAACCGTTTTAAAAGATGTGAAATTAAAAATAAAAAGACATGGTTCTGAAGGTGAAAGACTCACATGAAAGTTTCTTCCAGTTCCCAAGCGCACATCTCCTGCAAGCTGTCAGATGTGATTAGACCAATCAACAAAATAGACTATCATTTTGGCACCAGCAAACACACGCATACACAAGTGCACATAAAACTGGGAAAATTAAGTAAAGCCTATGGGTTGTACCATTTTTCTGAAGCAGTATTTTCAGATAGTAACATTTGTCAATTTTCTGATAACATTGTTTTCAGTGACGTCTCTGAGTAATGCAGAGAGCACGCTGGTCTGCCAATTCAAAAGTTGATGGTTCAAGTCCACCCAGAATCACCTGAGAAGTAAGGTCTGCTGACCCCCTTCTGAAAATGCAGCCACTGAAAACAGTATGCAGCACAGTTCTACTGTGACACACATGGGATGTCGTGAGTCAGAATCAGCCTGCGGTTTACTAGTAGTGTTTGTGATCCCCGATGGGCCTAGTGTGTGTGTGATTCTCTGCCCTTTGACTGTGAGTGGGACTTATGAACATGGAGATGTGCTTAACTGCAGATGCAAGGCACTTCCAAAATGAACTGAACTTAAGCTAGGAAGGTTATCCTGGATGGGCTAGTGATCCCTTAAAAGGGTCACAGCTCTTGAGATACAGTCCCAATGTGCGAGAAGGATGCTCCCCTGCTGGCTTGTGGACCTGGAAGGGGGCACGTGAAAGACTGAAGTAAAGTAATGATGTGGTTGGCGGTGTGCAATCGAGTCAGTTCCAACTCACAGTGACCGGTATAGGGTTTCCCAGACTGTAAATCTGCTCAGAACAGAAAACCTCATCCTTCTTCCTCAGAGCAGCAGGTGGATTTGAGCTGCTGACCTTGCAGGGAGCAGCCCAATGTATAACCAACTTCGCCAACAAAGTTCTTTCAATTGATGATAGCTCTGGCTGTTGCTAAGTGTTAATGTGACTGTCGAGTCATTTCTGACTCATGGTGACCCTGTATAGGGTTTCTGAGGAGGGGCTGGTGGGTTGGTTTGAACCACCAAACTTAAGGTCCAGCGTTTATTCTAGTGCAACCACACCAGGACTACTTAAAACCCAAATGACTCACTTTTGATTCTAGACATAATCTAACTTGCAAAAGGAGCCGTGGTGGCACTGTGGTTAAGTGCTTGACTACTAACTGAAGGCTCCATGGTTGAAACTCATCATCCGCTCCAGAGAACAAACATGTGGCAATCGGCTTCCAGTGGGATTCACAACCTTGGGCACGATATAGGTCCTATAGGATCACTATGAGTGAGTTCCTCTCCCTCCTATAGGGTCCCTGTGAGTTAGTTCTCCTCCTTCTATAGGGTCCCTGTGAGTGAGTTCTCCTCCTTCTATAGGATCCCTGTGAGTGAGTTCTACTCCTCCTATAGGGTCCCTGTGAGTCAGTTCTCCTCCTCCTATGGGGTCCCTGTGAGTTCTCATCCTCCTATATGGTCCCTGTGAGTGAGTTCTCCTCTTCCTATAGGGTCCCTGTGAGTGAGTTCTCCTCCTCCTATAGGGTCCCTGTGAGTTCTCCTCCTTCTATAGGGTCCCTGTGAGTGAGTTCTCCTCTTCCTATAGGGTCCCTGTGAGTGAGTTCTCCTCCTCCTATTGGGTCCCTGTGAGTCAGTTCTCCTCTTTCTATAGGGTCCCTGTGAGTCAGTTCTCCTCCTATAGGGTCCCTGTGAGTCAGTTCTCCTCCTCCTATAGGGTCCCTGTGAGTCAGTTCTCCTCTGTCCTATAGGAACAATAAGGCTCTGACCTACAGCAATCTGAGTAAAAGCAGGTACTGTTTTGAGCAGTTAAGTTTGGGGGGTTTACTCCACAGCAATAAAAATCTTATTCCACGTTGTACTAAAGCTAGGCCAGGTGTTCCCACTGGGGTTATGGGGTGGGGGGGCACAGGATCGGTCTGGTCTGTGTGTCACAGCTTCCTGTAAGCTTATCAACATTTGAAAACAAAGAGTATTTTTAAAAGGGGACTACACAGCCTTACCAAACACACATAGACTATTCACCAAAATTAACCTTGTAAGAAGCAAGAGGGGAGAGCAGTGAGTGACTCCATAGACTAAGCTCTGAACCAAGAAGCACAAGGTCAGTGGTTCAAATCTACCAGCCACTCTGCAGGAGAAAAGTGAGGCTTTCTGCTCCTGAAAATATTTAAAGCCTCAGAAACCCTATACAGGGTCACCAAGACTCGGAACCAATGTGGCAATGCTTAACAACAACACGAAGCCACAGCCACATGAGCATTTTTTAATGTTCAGTAAGCAGAGCCCTTTCAGATCTTTATCAGTGACCGCAATGCAGAAATGAACTCAGAAAACATTAGCAATGAAAGAAGAACAACAAAAGAATACATTTTTTAAACAGACTTCTGAATCATTCGTGGATTAAAAAGGAAAACAATCACAAACTATTTAAAAATGAACAATGGGAGGCAGGTTCAGAAGAAAGTTCAGACCTTAACTACATTTTGCAGGAAAACAGGAAAGACTCACAACAATGACGTACATTTTCACCTCAAGAAGTTAGAAATAGAAAGCCAAAATAAAACCCAGAGAGGTATTAGTAAACATGAAATCATTAATTAAGGAGCTCTGAAGCACACAAAGCCCGGGGAAAGAGAGAGGTAAAAACAGGGCAACATTTGAAATATCAAAAGGACGAGATACTACCTGAAGGCATTTGCAAGAATAACTATATGAAAACACCCAAACATTTACAATCCAGGTTTCCTCTGAAAAGAAAAGTGATCGAAATTAGTAAACAAGGAAACAGAAGCATCACACAGACCAAACCTCATAAAATAAATTAAGAAGTTGATCAAAGATCTTCTCCTAAAACTATCACCAGGAAAAATTCTACAAATATTTTCAATTTATATAACCCTTTGCCAAGCAAAGAAGAAGAGAAAGCTGCCGGCAACGCAAAGTTAAAATAATGTTGTTGTTGTTGTTGTTGCAGCTAAGTGCCATTGAGTCGCTTCCGAGTCATAGTAATGCCGTACAGTGTTTCCGAGTTGGAACCACCCACCTTGTGGTTAGCTGTCCAGTGCTTATCCTACAGCGCCACACCAGGACTCCAAAACAAGGATTGCTGTTGTATGCTGTCGAGCGGGTTCCACTCATAGAGATCCGGTATGGGGTTTCCAAGAGCTGCTGGTGGGTTTGAACTGCTGACCTGGAGGTTACCAGCCTAGTGCTATATCACCATAACAGGACTCAAAATAATGATAGCAGACCAGTAAAAATAAACAAAAAAAGACTCAATTGTGAAAGTAGTTATCATCTCACTTGCAAAAGTAGAACCAAAAAAAGCCTAGAGGAAACATTTGGATATAAATCCCTGCATTTCTCAGAAGAATAATACATTGCAACCAACTAAAGTTTATCCCAAGATTGTTAGAATGGTTCAATAGCAGAAAAAGCCATTGATATACTTTATTATATAAAAGATTAATATAGAACGTTTACATGATCATCTCAGTAAACATCAAGGCATCAATTACTATAGCATCTAAACAATAAAAACTACAACAGAATCTTAGAAACATTTAATAATCCCAAACAAAGAAAATTCCAAGGAAGACTTGAAATCCAAAGGCATAAAACAAAATATTCATACTTCCTGAAACTTAAAAAAATATATGTGGGTAAATCAATAAGTAAATATGTGGAGATAGAAATATAATAAACAAGGAGAAATGAAAAATAAACAACTAGATAAACTCTTGTAACATCTTTGACACATATGTAATATCCTTATATATAAAGAAACCATATGTTGTTGTTACGTGCCGGCTCTGACTCATGGCAACCCTATGTCCAGAAGAACAAAATACTGCCTGGTGCCACGCCATCCTCACAATTCTTCCTATGGTGTGTGTAGTCACTATGACAATCCATCCATTGAGGGTCTTCCTCTTTTGGGCTGAACCCTTACTTCACTAGGCATGTTGTCCTCCTCTAGGTATTGGGCCTTCCTATTAACGTGCCCACAGTACACGAGACAAGTCCCGCCTCCATGCTCACGTCTAAGGAGCATTCTGGCTGTACTTAACACTTCTTCCAAGACACATTTATTTGTTCTTCTGGCAGTCCATGCTAATTTTAATATTCTTCAACAACACCCTAATTCAATAGCATCAATTTTTATCCAGTCTTCCTCATTCCTTCTCCCAGGTTTTGCATGCATATGTTGTTGTTGTTGTTAGGTGCCATTAAGTCAGTGCTTACTTATAGCTACCCTATGCGTAACAGAACGAGACACTGCCCAGTAGTGGGCCAACTCACATTATGGGCCCATTGCTACACTTGAAA
>NW_006408623.1:3016728-3018530 GCF_000296735.1 Chrysochloris asiatica
AAAGAATACAACCCTGGCACACACCTTTCGTAATTTTAAACCATTAAGTGTCCTCTTGTTCTGTTACTTACAGCCTCTTGATCTATGTACAGGGTCCTCATTTAAGCACAATTAAGTGTCCAGGAATACTCATTCTCCACAATGTTGTCCATAGATTTTAATGATCCGCACAATCACAAGCCATTGCATAGTCAATAAGGCACAGGTAAACATCTTTCCGGTAATCTCTGCTTTCAGCCAAGATTCATCTGACGTCAGCAATGATATCCCTCATTCCACGTCCTCTTCTGAATCTGGCTTGAGCCTCTGGCAGTTCTCTGTCAATGTATACTTGCAGCTGTTTTTGTATATCTTTAGCAAAATTTTACTTGCATGTAATGTTAATGATATTGCTTGATGATTTCCACATTCTGTTAGGTTAACTCTCTTTGGAATGGGCACAAATATGGATCTCTTCCAGTCAGTTGGCCAGGTAGCTGTTTTCCAAATTTCTTAGCATAGATATGTGAGTGCCTCCCGTGCTGCATCAGTTTGTTGAAGGATTTCAATTTGTATTCCATCACTTCTTGGTGCCTTGTTCTTTGCCAGTGACTTTATTGCACCTTGGGCTTCTTCTGTTAGTATCATTGGTTCTTGATCATATGCTACCTCTTGAAATGGTTGAACACTGACCATTTCTTTTTGGTACAGTGACTCTCTGTATTCCTCCAATCTTCTTTTGATGCTTTCTGCATCATTCGATTTTGCCCACAGAATTCTTCACTTCTACAAAGTGAGGCTTACATTTTTTTTCAGGTCACTCAGCTTGAGAAATGCTGTTTTTACCTTTCGGTTTTCTATCTCCAAGTCTTTGTGCATTGCATTCTATGACTTTGCTTTCTCAAGCTGACCTTTGAAATTTTCTGTTCAGCTCTTTGACCGCCTCATTTCTTCCATTTCCTTTAGCATCTCTTAGCTGGGGAGCAAGTTTCCAAGTTGATTCCAACATCCATTATGTTGTTTTTCTTCTTTCTTGTCTTTTTAATGACCTTTTGCTTTATTCCTATATGATGTTCTTGATGTCATCCCACAACTTTTCTTGTCTTGGGTTATTAGTGTCTAATTCACAAAATCTGTTCTTAAGATGATCTTCAAATTCAGACAGGATAAGTTCAAGGTCCTACTTTGGCTCTTACAGGTTTGTTTTAATTCTCTTCAGCTTCAGCCTGAACTTGCATATGAACAACTGATGGTCTGTTCCACAGTCTGCCCCTGGCTTTTCCATAGATGTAGTCAATTTGATTTCTGTGTATTCCCTCCTGTAAGGTCCATGTGTACAGTCACATTTTATGTTGTTTTAAAAAGGTATTTGCAACGAAGAAGTCATTGGTCTTACAAAATTCCATCTATTCCAGCATCATTTCTGTCACCAAGGTCATATTTTCCAACTACTGATCCTTCCTCATTTGTCCAGCTTTTCCATTCCAATAGCCAGTAATTATCAATACATCTTGATCGCATGTTTGATGTGTTTCAGACTGAAGAAGCTGGTAGAATTCTTCAATTTCATCATAACTGGCTTTAGTGGTTCATGTATAAATTTGAATAATAGTTATATTAACTGATATTCCTTGTAAGTGTATGGATATTACCCTATCACAGACAGCGTTATACTTCAAGACAGATCTTGAAATGTTCTTTTTGATGATGAATGTGATGCCATTCTTCTTCAATTTGCCCTTTCTGGCATAGTAAACCATGTGATTGTCAGATTCAAAATGGCTAATACCAGTCCATTTCAGCTAATTAATGCCTAGGATATC
>NW_006408623.1:3018850-3023177 GCF_000296735.1 Chrysochloris asiatica
TCTGACAGTGTCCTACTGCTATTCATAAGGTGTTTCATGACTAAATATTTGGAAGTAGTCCATCTCTCCTTCTTCCTAGTCTGTCTTAGTCTGGAAACTCAGCTGTAACTTGTTTATTATAGATGACCCTGCAGTATTTAAACCATCTGTCATTTTTTCATACTATGGGGGATCCAAGCAAAATGGTAGGATGATAATTCTTGTTGTTAGGTGCTGTCGAGTAGGTTCTGACTCATAGAGGCCGTATGCACAATAGAATGAAACACTGCCTGGTTCTGCACCAACTTCACAATTGTTGTTACGCTTGAGCGCATTGCTGCTGCCACTGTGCCAGTCCATCTTGTTGGGGGTCTTCCTCTTTTTCACGGACCCTCCACTTTACCAAGTATGATGTCCTTCTCCAGGGACTGGTCCCTCCTGATAATATGCCCAAAGTGTAATAAAGGCATTATTCAATTCAGAGAGGGAAATATAAAATAGCCGTTGAACTTCATAAATTATCAGAGACATGCAAAAGGACGGCACTTTTTGTCCATACCAGCTGTTGTCAAATAGATTCAGACTTACGGCCACCCTATGTGTCACACAATATAACTGCTTCATAGAGTTTTCTTGGCTGGAACCTTTTTATAGATGACGTTTACCAGGTTTCTCTTCTGCGGAGCCACTGGGTAGATTTGAACAGCCAACCGTTAGGTACCACCATGGCTGCCTATTTTTGTCCTTAAATAATAATGCGAAGGTGGAGAGACAGAAATTCACAGGCACTGTTGGTGGGAATACAATTTCATAATTTGGTTCGGTCTTCTTCAAAGGTGATTTGTTATTTATATAACTATTATATGTCATTTGTTTCTTTATTAAAACTTAACATGAACCTACCATGCAATCGAGCATGAACAAGGAACCATTTCAGAGCCTACTTTAAAGAAGTAAGTCGTGTATTGATGTAGCATCATGCCCGACAGCAAACATTAGAACCAGTTCAGATGTCCATTTAATAAGAAGATAAGAGCTCTGGTAGCGTAGTGGTTACGAATTGGGCTGTGAACCTCAAGGTCAGCAGTTCGAAACTACCAGCTGTTCCATAGAAGAAAGATGAGGCGTTCTGCTCCCATAAAGATTGACAGCCTCGGAAACCCTGTACAGGGTCGCTATGAGTCAGAACCGGCTCCATGGCACAACAACAACAACAACAGTTTGTTTTTAAGTAGAAAAACCTGCTACTAGGGAATAAAATGCAGCAGCTTTCAAAAAAATTAATCTATTCACATCGGCATTGCAAAAACTCCAAGATACATAATTAAACATAAAAAGAAAGTGGTAGAATTTGTGCCTTGTGTATCATTTTGTAAGTTTAAAATTTCATAGATGTATGCACATGTATCTGATTGTAAATGTACAAGGAAAACCAAACTGTAAGCTGCTATACCAGGGGGTCTTGTACTTCCTAATTTTTGACATGTTAAAATGAAGATGTAACCATACATGAAAGATGTCGTTTTATAGCTCCCCTGAAAGTACATGTGGTGATATTGTTTATTTACACATGTACATATATTTTATAAGGAATTGAACGTTTCTCAATCTCAATGAAATTTTTATGATTTTATTTTTAAATCATAAAAATATTTTAAAGTCACTGCCTGGTGACTTGATAAGGTGCCTTTCCAGTTTCCCAGTTGAAAGACTTTAACCTGTATGTTGTCACTGTAAGAAAGTGTCACCTCAGTGACAGAGGATATATGATTGTTCATCTCTAATTCTAAAACAAATGCATGAGAATTGGCCATGCTGGATCTGAAGGCACACACTTTTAGAATGTCCGATGAAACACCAATGTCACAAAAGTCATCAACAAACTTGTGGAAAGATCAAGGTTCCTCTTGTGGAGAAGTAGACTTTCTGTCAAAAGCAAATCTTACGTTGGGTTTCTTTTTCAAAAAGTCTGTATAATTTCTCTCAGGAATGAGCTTTAAAGTGTTCCATTTGTCACCATGATGTCGTGGGAAACGCCTGAAAAACGGAACCACCACGGCTTCCTTATAGACGTAGGATATCTGGTTATTTGAAAAACCATCAAGACAAGATGGAATATAGTCACATGCCCAAAGATTGAAATTTCTTGAAATGTGTTGTCTTTTTTCTGTGGCAATCTTCTTCCGTCCCAGGCCCTAGGAGAAAATTGTGAAAAGGTTAGGGGAGAAACCTTCAAGGTCTCACAGTTGGGAGGACTTTGTGATGATCAGTTACATTGTATTCTGTGTCTAAGTAGGCCTTACAACAACAGCTACCCCGTTCTCCTTCACCAACCTGCTGCAGGCTGAAAGGACACAAACTCCTGGTGGTTGTGGTTGGTCATACAGCCTTCCAATCCCACCCAGGAGACTGGACAAGTAGAGATATGGAGACCAAGTCCAGAGCCTATTAACCTGACTACCACTGACCCTGGGGACACCCCAGACCATCCACTATGGACTGCATTGTGTTGTGGATCCCACTATACCTGTGCTTATAATCCCACTTGGAAATAGAGTTTTCTTTGTTTCTTTCATGAGATGGTGTATTCATGGAGGGTGTGTCTTAAGTTATTCTCTTTTGACATAAAATAGAGCAAGACTGAACAAGTAAGCAGAGGTTGAGGGAGAGCAATGCCACAACAACTTCACCAAGGAGTCAAGGAGGAGAAGATGAGATGAGACAAAGACCTTCCCCCGTGAGCTGACAGAGAAAGACAGCCTTCCCCCAGAGCCAAACCCTGAATTCAGACTTGCACCCACCTGAACTGTGAGAAAATAAATGCATGTTTGCTAAAGCTCCCCCTCCCTCTCGTGGTGCTGTAAACAGAACAGCATCTCTGCACCCAGTCAGATCCTCAGGGAGCGCTCTGGTCCTGGGCATCCCCAGCACCCGTTAGATGATGCACACTCTGAGGTCTGAAGAGGTGGAGCTTGGCCCCATCCAGTGCCCAGTGTGAGCTCCGGCCCACCCGATTCCTTGTTGACTCTCAGCACAGAATTCAGTGGTGGACCTGAAAATTCGTATGTGTTCAAAAGTTGTAGATTCGATTTGATATTGCTGTAGTTGTTGTTATGTGCTGGGGAGTCGGTTCCAACTCACAGCAACCCTGTACAGGGTTTCCGAGGCTGTAAATCTTTAAGGGAGCAGAAAGCCTCATCTTTCTCTCGCAGAAGAGCTGGTAGTTTCAAACTGCTGACCTTGCAGTTCACAGCCCGAATCGTAACCACTACGCTACCAGAGCTCCTTAATTTGATCATAACTATGTGAAAACTGAAGGAGAAACACTCGGATAAAAGATGAAAAAGGAGGATGCGGTGCCAAGAGAGGCTGATTTTCATTAAGTATCAGCGCCTGTAGGTCACAACAGACAACAGATGACATCTTCAAATTGGGGTGCTTTGAGGAGTTTCCCAAGGGACTGTTACACACCTGAGGGGAGAATATGGGCAAACCACATGGATCAGAGTCTCTGGACAGGAGGGGCCCATTGAAGACTCACACAGACCAGCCTCGGCGGAGCTGGGAGGAGAGGGGACACGTGGCTCTGGAGAAACAAAACAAAGACATTATACACACTGCCCAGACACCTTTTCTGAAATGTACTAGAGCATGTTCCAGAAAAATGAAAGCCAAATCAAAGGAAGAAATGAAAAGGAAAGGGGGAAGAGGGTGCCACACCAGGACCCAAACATGATAAATGGTTGTTGTTGAGTGCCGTCAAATCAGTTACTACTCATAACAACCCTGTATTGAGTTTCCAAAGAGCAGTCGGTGGATTTGAACCGCTGACCTGTGGTTTGCAGTCTAGTTCTGATCCTACAGTACCACACCAAGAAAGCATAAAATGAGACTGCAGGCATAGAACCAAAAGCAAAAAATGCAACTGTTAAGATACTATGAATGACTTACATTCTCCTAGAAAGAAATGGACTTTTAAAGAAATCACAGAAGAAGAGGTTGCCATGAGGAACATCTACCTTGTAAGCTATGAGAGCAGTAGAATTGGATACTTCACAGCTACCATTACAGAATATTGTGCTTTGAGAGTCTATAGAAGAATTTTGTTCAAAAGGGGAGAAGGTAAATGTTGTAGACCATGTAAAGCTGGTCAGAAGTTCGAGGCCCACAGGGTCCGAGTGTTGCAGGCTGCAGGCTCTGAGGAACAGATTCTAGTTATCTGGCAGGCATAGCAAATTGTTTTTCATCTTAGTGTTCAGTTATGTTTTTTATTTAATTCCAAACATGAGCCCTTGATATCCACAGATAAATGTAATATTTTCCTAAAAGCCAAGACTGTAAAATTCCA
>NW_006408623.1:3023283-3036041 GCF_000296735.1 Chrysochloris asiatica
AGCTCATTCACCCAGGCTTCTCTTTTCCTGAAGAACCTGGGCTGGGCAGCTGACACAATGGGAATCCTCCTTTTCCTCCCCCCATTTGAGGTTAGGTGCTAAAAGGTATGTTAATTAAGCTTGAGAAACCAAGTTGCGGTCGTGAGATTCGAACCTGCAAAGTATGATGTAAAGTTGCCTGAATGTCTGGAAAAGTAAGATTGACAGCTGTACCTTGTCTTAGTCCCTCCTAGCTTTGTGTATAGTTCCTCCCCTAAATAAAAGGAAGGCGCAGAAGGAATCCAGGTGCATTACGACTGGCAAGGCGTGCTTTACAGCATGCAGGGGGCTCATTCCAGCATTGCTACCATACTGCCTACTTAGCCAAGATGTTTACTATGCAGGATATTATGGCCTTTGTGGCTGAGATGTTTGCAATGCAGGATACGCCTGATGCCAGTCCAGCATTCACTCTGGTTCCGGGGTTCCTCTTTGTCTCTCTCTTTGTCTCTTTCTGTGTATTCTTTCTATATCTTTATCACCGCCAGATATCCCCTCCTCATGAACCAAACACTCGTGAACAACCAAACAAATATGTTGAGGCCAGTCCCCGGCAGGTAAATGTAACAGATTTATAAATTCTCAATGGAATCCAGACCTTCTGGAGCCATTGAAGTTGGATGAACACCTGAAAATATTGCCCTGAGATCACCTTTAAACCTCAAGCCAAAACTTTCCCCAGAAATCTGCTTTGAACCAATCAACGGTTTAGCTTAATGAGTTAAGTGTGTCTTCTAACTTCCTAGCTCTTGGTTCCCTCAGCTGTAAATTGTCACCTATAAATCTGTCCGTGTGTCACACTGTGGTGACTTGCATGATGCTGTGAAGCTGGAAGCTATGTCACTGAGATTGTAAATACCAGCAGGACCAACCATGGTAGACAGGTTTCGGTTGAGCTCCGAGACTCAGACAGACTGGAAAGAAAGAGAGGTGGGCTACTTCTGAATGTTGAGCCACTGAGAACCTTATGGATAGCAGCGCACATAAAATCTTGGTGAAAATAATTCAAAAACGGCTTCAAAAGTGCACCGACAGGGAACTGCCAGAAATACAAGCTGGATTCAAAAGAGGACACAGAACTAGGGATGTCATTGCTGATGCCAGATGGATCTTGGCTGAAAGCCGAGACTGCCAGAGAGACGTTTACTTGTGCTTTATTGACTATGGAAAGGCTTTCAACTATATGGATCATGACAAGCTATGGATAGTATTGTGAAGAATGGGGATTTCAGAGCATTTGATTGTGTATATGAGGCACTTGTATTTAAACCTAGAGGCAGTAGTTAAAACAGACCATGGAGATACTGATGGTTTAAAATCAGGAAAGGTGTGTACCAGGGATGTATTCTTTCACCATACTTATTCAGTCTGTATGCTGAGCACGTACTCTGATTATATAAACTGGATTATCTGAAGAAGAATGTGGCACAGGAGTGGAGGAAGACTCATTACAACCTGCAATATGCAGATGATACAACCTTGCTTTCTGGAAGCGAAGAGGACTTAAAATAGTTACTGATGAAGACCAAGGACCACATCTTTCGGTATGGGTTGCACCTCAATGTAAAGAAAGTAAAAATCCTCAAAACTGGACCAATAAATAAACATCATGATAAACGGAGAAAAGATTGACGTTGTCAAAGATTTTATTTTGCTTGGATCCACAATCAACACTTACGGAAGCAGCAGTCGGTAAGAAAATCAAATGATGTATTGCTTTAGGCAGATCTGCTACGTAAGACCTCTTTAAAATATTCAAGAGCAAAGATGTCAGTTTGAGGACTAAGGTGAGCCTGATCCAATCCATGGTATTTCCAATAGCTTCATATGAATGTGAAAGTTGGATAATGAATAAAAAAGACCATAGGAAAATCGATGCATTTGAGTTACAGTGTTGAAGAAGAATATTGAAAGTACTGTGAATTATCAGAAGAGCAAACAAATCTGTGTTGGCAGAAGTACAGGCGGAAAGTTCCTTAGAAGCCAGCATGGTGAAACTTCACCTTCTCAGACTTTGGACATCAGGAGGGACCAGTCCCTGGAGAGGGACATCATGCTAGGTAAGGTGGCGGGTCAACAAAAAAGAGGAAGACCCCCAAGGAGATGAACTGTCACAGTGGCAGCAGAAATGAACTGGAGCTAACAACAATTGTGAGGATGTGCACAGAGTTGTTATGAATCAGAACCACCTCAGAGGACCCTAACAACAACAAGAAATGAGCTCATAGAGTTTTTGATAAGATGAAATAAAATGTAGCCCAATTACCTGGCAAAGAGCCCCGGAAGTACAATAGTTAATCACTCCGCTGTCTTGTGTGGGGCTGTATGAGAAGCACTCAACCGCAAGGTCAGGTTGAACCGCAAAATCGGAACCAACTCAACAGCACTTAACAACAAAACCAACCATTTATAAGGTGATAGTTCAACCTAAAGTGACTTTGTGGGAGAAAGATGTGGTGGTCTGCTTGCATAAAGACCTGTTATTTTTAAGTGCCGTTGAATTGTTCTGACTCTTGGAATAGAGTCTCCAAGGCTGTAAGAAAATCTCATCTTTGTCCCCGAGAGTGGCTAATGGACTCAAACTGCGAACCTTGTGGTTAGCAGCCCAGTGCTTACCCTACAGAGCTTCAGAACTCCCTCTGTAAAAATTACAGCCTAGGAAACCCCATGGGATAGATCTGCTCTGCACTGTAAGGTCGCCACAGGGTTCCTATGAGTCAAACCAACACAACAATGACAAGTCACAAGTGGTGAGCCAATACCCACCCAGAAAATGGTGACTATTAGAAACCTTCTCTCCATCTTCAACTCTCCACCTGACTCCTCTACGCTCACTATGTTAACCCTGTGCTGCCCAGATTGAGCACTTGAAACACAGGCCTTCCCGACTAAGCTGTGCCATAAAGTGCAAAATACAAATCAGATTTCACTGGTTTCGTCTGGCAAAAGAATGTAAAGCATCTTGATGCTTTTGGTATTGATTACATGTTGAAGTGATCATTTCAGGAAATGTTGACTTATATCAACTATATTATTAAATTCGTCTTCACTTGCTTTTGTTAACTATGAATATGGCCACTAGCAAATTTTAAATTCCATTTGGGATTTGCACTATATTTTGTGGCGCAGTATTGTGTTAACCCTCTACGTACAAGGGCGAACAGTATTTGTAATGCTTTCCAATGACAAGGGACCCACAACCTGTAGAGAAAAGACAAGTTAGGAAACCCTTCTTATAATATAGGTGCTGTGGGTTAGGCATTGGGCTGCTAACTGCCAGGTTGGTGGTTCAAATCCACCAGTTGCTCCTCGGGAGGAAGACATTGCTGTCTGCTCCCGTAAAGATTGACATTCTCAGCAACCCAATATAGGGTCACTATGAGTCGGAGTCCACTTGGTGGCAGTGGGTTTCCTGGTAATACCTATGTCCTCTTCCCTGAGTAGCGTAGTGGTTACGAATCAGGTTGCTAATCTCATGGTCAGCAGTTCGAAACTACCAGCTGCTCTGCGGGAGAAAGATGAGGCTTTCTGCTCCCGTGAAGATTTACAGCCTCAGAAACCCTGTGCAGGGTCGCTATGAAGCACATAACAACAACAACTTCTCTGAATCCTTGATGTGGATCTAGGCTCTGCTGTCCAAAGACTCTATTGCCCTCCTTTCCATAAGAAACCTTCACAAGAAAGCTCACATATGAGAAAACGTGAGGAGGGCACTTTGGGACGCATGAAGAGAACATAAGCCTGAGGCAAAAAGCCAGGGCCCACCTTAAGACTGCACAGTGTCTGGGGCGCACCATGCATTTTTTTTTTGTAGCTGGAGGCTTATTTAAGACCTTATTTTAACATTTACCTTAATCCTGTTTTCAGGTCAGAAAGACCTTTCTATTCAATGAGTCGTAGAATATCAAGAGCCCTCATTTCATTTGGAAAGAATTACTCACAGTGTCAAAGTAGTGGCCAGTATTCTCAAAGCTGTGCCGATTGTCATGGATGGAGAAGGGAAAGTTGTTATTTACACCTTGCTGGAAAAGAGAGGAAAGACATCAGGACCTTGGATGCTTTCCCAACCACAACCCAGTAATGGGAATGAAGGGCTGAGCAGTACGGAAATGAAAAATCACCAGAGAAGGCACAAACCACACAATATAGTGAAGCTGTTGGTGTCTGTGGCAGCTCAAGACTGAAAGGCCACCTTACTGTCAACTTGCTAAACTCATAAAAGTCCTCTTTCAAAGCCACCTTATTTGGAGGCAAGAAAGAAATAGTTTACGGGCTCCTGAACGAGAGAGGAAAAGGACTTCTGAATCCTTGGTTTGGCCAACAAAGATCCTGGAATCCCAGAGCCCTGGTGGCTGTCCCCTGTCCCAGTGGAGCTGGTGTGAGAGTTCAGTGCCCCTGTGAGCTGTAGTCAAAGGTACTGCTTCTTGTCATTAGAAGAACCTAATGTGATCGTCTGCACCAGGAGGCGTCACCTTTTGGAGAGCAAGGGGAAGTGGAGTGAATCTGTGGTTGTCACGGTGACCAGAGTGTGAGATAGGGATGCTATTTAGGGTGGGTTTCCACAAGGAAGACTTATCTGGTCAAAATGCTGCATTGGTGAATTTGGTCAAGTTGTAATTATCATTTATAATCAGCAGACTTTAAGGAGATGGTTCTTGATACGGAGGGTGGGTCTTACAAGAGTAAACACCAAGGATTCCTAGAGAAGAAGGAATTCTTCCTCAAGATGACAGTATCAACCTCTGTAGAGTTTCCAGCCTGCTGGCCAGCCCTGTAAATCTCTAATTTGGTTACAAATTGGGCTGCGAACCTTAATGTCAGCAGTTCAAAACTGCCAGCTGTTCCATGGGAGAAAGATGAGGCTTTCTGCTCCCGTAAAGATTTATAGCCTCAGAAACCCTGTACAGGGTCACTATGGGTTGGAGCCGACTCGACGGCACTTAACAACAACAACAAGGATTGCAAGAACCAATTCCTGAAATAAAGCTCTTGGTGTGTCTGTCTGCTGATCAGCGTGTTGTGCTGTGATGGCTTGGGTGTTGCTGTGATACTGGGAGCTCTGCCAGCAGGGTCACTCACAGTGTGGGCAGGTGCCAATGGAGCGCCCACACTAAGACAGACTAGGAAGAAAGGCCTGGTGATCTAACCTGTAAATTAGCCCATGAAAACGTTATGGACTACAGCAGAATGTTGGTCAACAGAGCAACGGAAGACGAGTCCCCTGAGAGACTGGAAGGCACTGCCCCAGGTCTACTGGAACAGTGGACTCCAACGGGGCCCAGGCCATGAAGATGCTCCCGAGGTACGTGGAGATCCTCTGTGAGGCCTGAGGTCACAGGAGTTACAACCAGCTAGGGGACAACTAACAGTGTGTGTCAGTGGGCGACTGAGTGTGTAAGCCTGTGTGTAGGTGTGTGAGAGAGTGTGTGCAAGTGTACGTGTGTATGTCTGTAAGTATAAGTGTGGGCGGTATGAGTGAAAGGGTGTGTTTGTGTGCATGAGTATGTGGCTGTGTATGAGTTTGGGGGATGTGTGAGTGTGAATGTGGGTGTGAGTGGTGGGGTGTTAGTGTGAGTGGGTGTACATGTGTGTGTTAGTATGTGAGTGTGGGTGTATGTATGTCTATAAGTGTGTGGGAGTGGGTGTGAGTGTGGGTATGTGGGTACAGGTGTGTGACTGTGTATATGAGTATGTGTTACTGTGTGTGTGTTCATGTGTGTGTGTGTGTTAGTGTGTGTTTATGTGAGTGTGGAGTGTGAATGTGTTAGTGTGTTGAGTGTGAGTGTGTGTGTGTGTGTGCAGTGCATGTGTGAGTGTGTTAGTGTGTGGAGCAAGTGTAGGGTGTGTGAGTATGTGAGTGTGTTGAGTGTGTCCGTGTGGCGTGTGTGTGAGTGTGGGGTATGTGGAATCTGTGTCTGAGTATACGAGTGTGGGAGTATTACATCTGAAATTGGGAGTGTGTATGTGAGTGTGTGTTAGTGTGAGTGTGTGGGAGTGGGAGGGTTGGTGGGTGAGTGTGGGAGTGTTGGTGTGCGTGTGTGTGAGTGTGTGTTAGTTTGAGTGTATGTTAGTGTGAGTGTGTGTGGATGTGGGTGTATGTGAGAGTCTGTTAGTGTGTAAGTGTGTGTTTATGTGCTTATGTGGATCTGTGAATGTGTGTGAAAGTTTATCAGTGAGTGTGATTGTGTGTTTATGTGTGAGTGTGTCTGTGAGTGTCTGTGTGTGTATGTGAGTGTATCAGTGTCTTGTGTGTGTGTGAGTGTGCCAGTGTGTATATTTATGTGTGACTGTGAGTGTGTGAGAGTGTGTTGATGTGTGAGTGTGCCAGTGTGTATATTTATGTGTGACTGTGAGTGTGTGAGAGTGTGTTGATGTGTGAGTGTGTGTTTGTGTGTGTGAGTATGTGGGAGAGTGTTAATGTGTTCATGTGTAAGGGTATATGTGAGTGTGTGTGAGTGTGACTGTGTGTTAAGGTGTGAGTGTGTGTGAGTGTGACTGTATATATATATATATGAATGTGTTGGTGAGTGTGTGTGTGTGCATCAGCATGTATTTGGTGTTTACATGTGAGTATGTCTATGAGATGTATGAGTGTGTGAGTGAGTGTGACTCTGTTTATGTGTGAGTGTGGCGGTGTGAGTGTGTATCAGCATGTGTTTATATGTGTGTGTGTCAGTGAGTGTGTGTGTTTATGTGTGAGTGTGTCGGTGAGTATGTGTGTATATGTTTATGTGTGTGTGTATGTTTATGTGTGTGTGAGACTGTGTGTTTATCTATGTGTGCAGTGAGTGTTGTGTGAGTGTCTGTGTTTATGTGTGAGTGTGTCAGTGAGTGTGTGTGTGTGTCAGTGTGCATGTTTATGTGTGTGTGAGACTGTGTGTTTATGTATGTGTGTCAGTGAGTGTTGTGTGAGTGTGTGTGAGTGTGTGTGAGTGTGTCAGCGTGCATGTTTATGTGTGTGTGAGACTGTGTGTTTATGTTTGTGTGTCAGTGAGTGTTGTGTGAGTGTGTGTGTTTATGTGTGAGTGTGTCGGTGAGTGTGTGTGTCTGTCAGTGTGTATGTTTGTGTTTGTGTGTGTGTGTGCACGCATCCTGTTGGTTCTGTTGCTCTGGAGAACGCTGACCAATCTCAGCCCCAAAGCTGCCAGCACCCCAGCCTCACCTTTGCGCGGATCTTGTATATGGGTGGCAGCTTGTCCTCCACTTGACAAGCTGAGCGTGCACCATGAGGCTCTTTTAACATAGCGCTTGTAATGGATTCAGGTGTCTTCTGCGTGAGTCCAATGTGAGGGAACTGGGGAAACAACGCATGTCTTGATTAAAACCAGACTTGTCGGAATCTACCAGTCAAGGATCACACTTCCTCCATAAAGTGATTAAAATGCTTCTGGCATCAGTGGAAATGGCATAATTTTTGTAATTTTGAAGTATTTTTTCCAAAGACAAGAAACGTCGTCATGGCCCAGAGCCACCGCGGCGGCTTGTTTCAAGTTTCAGGGGCCACCCTGCTGCACCAGAACCTGGATGGCATTCCAGGCTTCGAGGGAGCAGACGGCACTCAGAGGAGACAGACGAGTGAGCTGAGTTCTGCCACTAAGCTGGGAGCTCCTGTCCTTGAGACGGGGAGGTGAGCACACCCTCTAGCAATGGGGAACCTGGGGCAGGTGGGGTGAGGACCCCACCTGGCCCCCACTGAAGATGTAGAGTGTGGGGAGCAGGAGAATAAAGGAGACAGAAAAACACAAGGGAAAAAATGTGAGGAAATGGTGATGATTTGGCAGTGCACTAGGGGTCAAACCCTGTGAAAAGAGGGGGAGGGATGGGTCTGGGCAGAGGGAGCATGGAGCTGTGATGGCATCTCCAGGAAGGGGAGCTCTGTGCTGTCCTGAGATGGGATAAGGACAGTAGGCATTTGTGACCCTTGATAGGCCACACACTGATGGGAGCTGCTCCAGGAACTGACCGTGGACAAGGCAGTACTCCTCAGCCAAGACGTCCCTAGGGGTGGACTGTGAGAATCACTCTCTTAGGACCAGGGGAATGAGCCCTTCTTCCTGCAGAGGATGTGGGTGGCACTTCAAAGCCACTGTGTCCCACTTTATTTTATTTGAATGTTGTCCTTTGAAAGCCACCCCAACAAGTAAGACCCATGGGGGTGTTTAGGAGAGGAGAACCAGTGGAGATTAAAATACTCCAACACTCAGCAAAACTCCCCACAAAGGGAGGAATCAGAGCATGGTGCATCCTGGGGCCACAGACGGTGCTGAGTTCAGTATCAGAGCCCTGCCCTGTGCTAGGGACTTAATTTTTTTAAGCCTTCATTGCCTTACCTGTAAAATGGGGATAATACTACCTTCTAGACAGGAAGATCAACCAGCCAGTTACTGCCAGGTAATAAGCATCATGGATGAACCTCTAATCTTCAATGGCTGATTTTTTCAAAGCAGAATACCAGGCTTTGCTTCTTAACTGCTTCGAGGTGGACTTGAACCTCCACCCTTCCAGTCAGCAGCTGAGCACATTAACTATCTGTACCACACTAGGGATCAAAATAAATGGAGAAAAGACTGAAGTTGTCAAAGACTGAAGTTGTCTTCATTTTGCTTGGACCAAACAACATATTGTATTAGGCAAATCTTCTGCACAAGATCTTTTTAAAGTGTTCAAGAGCAAAGATGTCAGTTTGAAGACAAAGGTGCGTCTGACCCAGTCCATGCAATCTTCATTCCCATATGCGTGGGAAAGTTAGGCAGTGAATAAGGAAGACCATTGAAGAATTGATGCATTTGAGTTACAGTGTTGGGGGAGAATAGTAATAGTACCATACATGCACTGCCAAAAGAACAAATCAATCTGTGTTGGAAGAAGTACAGCCAGAATGTTCCTTGGAGGTCAGGATGGCCAGACTTTCTCTCTCATACTTCAGATGTATTATCAAGAGGGACCAGTCCCTGGAGGAGGACATCATGCTGGATAAAGTGGAAGGTTAGTGAGGAAGAGGAAGACTCCCAATGGGTTGGCACAGTGGCAGCAACAATGGGCTCAAGTGTGACAATGATTGTGAGGATGGTGCAGGGTCGCACAGTGTTTTGTTCTGTTGTGCAGAGCATGGCTATGAGTTGATACCGACTCCAGGGCACCTAACAACAACAACAAGAGATCCTTGGTAATGTAGTTTTAACTGAAAGAGACAAAGCATGCACCCAGAAAGTTCTCTCTCTCTCTCTCAGCAGGTTTTCTGGTTTTTTCTTCTCATTGTCAGTGCCTTAACTCAGTCTTTCTTCCTTCTCTTCTGCATTAGGAGAATATTGGCCAGCCCTGTTCTCCCTGGAGTTCTTCTCAAGACACGACGTAGCTTGGTATTGAGATGGTGCGTGTTTAACGTCTGGGAGCAAAAGTGTGTTTCATGTGACTTACATTAATGCAAAAGGTGGGAGAGATGTTTGAAGTTCCAAACAGCTGTGAAAAGCAAAGGCTAGGCAACTCACAGATGTGTGGACCATGGCCCGATCTTCTAAACACAGTTGGAAAAAAGGAAAAAACAGAATGTGATCTGTTCTTCCCAGCACTGTTTGTGTCAACAAATAATCCCTGTGCACAAAACAACAATGCATAATTTACAGGAACACACCTAAAGAGAAGAAAGCCCATAAACATATTAGAATGGCTGCCCATAGGATGAGGAAGGTGGGAATAGGAACTCAGGGTAATAAAAAGACCACCCAGACCTCCATGCCTCTGTGTGGAGATTATGTAGAGGGTTATGAGAAAAATTGGTTAACAGGAGATTCTAGAAGAAGGGTGATTTTCCTCTCACTGTCTGCTTGTACTGTTCACCTGCTTCTTAACTGAGCGTGTGTGTTACATCACATCATGGGAGTTTTTTCCACAACTAAAACGATTTTTGTTTTGTTTCTGATTCAAACTGTAATTCATATTTGTGGCTTAAAATAATCCATGAGAAAAGCAGAGGAAGGAAGGAAAATGTACCTGAAACCCTATCACCCTTCCCCATTAACTGTTTGGTGGTCATCCTTTCCATAATATCCTTCAATGAATGATCCTTCTAGATCACACACACATTGACATAACTTCCACATGTGCTTCCTTGTTGCTAGCCACCATCTATGCAACTCCATCCGCAACAGAGCAAAATCTGCCGGGCCCTCCCATTGTGGATCAGACCAATGTGATCTGTAAGATTTCCATTGGTGGATTTTCAGAACTAGATCTCCAGGCAGTCCAGTGCTTATCTGGAAGTTCCACTGAAACCCGCTCAGCATCAGAACAGCACACAAGCTTCCACTGACAGACAGGTAGTGGTGGTGTTTGAGGTGCCTCGGTCAGGAATTGAACCTGGATCTTCAGCATGGAAGGAGAGATTTCTACCATGGAGTCGCCAGTGCTTCCTTTGTATACACGCTGTTGTTGCTGTTAAGTGCTGTCGAGTCGGTGCAGACTCAGAGTGACCCTGAATAGGGTTTCTGAGGAGCGCTGGTGGGTTTGAACTGCTGACTTTACAGTTAGCGGTGTTTACTCCAGAGCACCACACCAGGAAGTAGGACCATATTATAAATGCCTTTCTTTAAAATTATGAGCATGTTTTTATTTGACTTCTGGTTACTTTCCCTCTCTCCTTGTCACCCCTCATACACACAGAGACATACACATACACTGCCACCCAAGTGCTCCTTTAATTGTATACAAACAACCACACACACACAGTGGGCTTAAGCTGCCTTGTGAAAACTGAATAATAATCCGCACACTGCCGTGTAGTTTGCGTTTCTTACCTAACAATATACCCTAGACGGTCTTCAAAGTCAACCTGCTCATTTCTAATCCAGCCGGTATTACATTTTCAAAAACTTTTTTTTAGGTTTTTATTGTGAATTTGGTGGTTTACTGAGCACATCACTTTTCCATACAACGATTCATAAACGTTTTCTTTCATGTCATTGATTGTAATACCTACAATGGAATACCACTTACCCTACTGTCAAGAAAACAGTTTCAAACAATTCCTTTCAAAGGTAAATGTAAATAGTACAAAGGGCCACCAACTTCTCCCTTCTCCACTCCTCCGGCTCAGTGTGGTCCACTCCACTCTAAGAAGCTGTGGACTATGGGATGGGGATGCGGGGGACAGCAGTTCAGACTTCCAGAATGTTCTCTCTTACTGGCCAAACGACAACTGACTTGAGTTCATTTATATTCTACAAGTTTATGAACTGAATCGTTGTTTTAAAAAAAATGGTAGTAGCATTTTAATTTCACTCTTTCAAAGCATATATTTAATGGCTATAAGAAGATAGCTGTGGCATAAACCCTTCTGTTAGATATGGTAACCGTGAAATATAGCGTTTTAACTAGTTGGCAGTAAAATCTTTGCTGCGTTCAATCGCTCGGTGACTGCAATATTAAATAGGGTGTGTAGAGGAAACCTTTCTTACCCAATACTGGTCAGGTGACACCCAACAAGGTCAACTGCAAAATGACCATCCCCCCTAATGTGGCCATTACTGTCCGCCTAATGGGCTGCTACTTGACTCAAAGCTGAGAATTTGTTTAATTTCCCCCAACTCATCTCCAGGTTACCAAGGGAAACTTCAGAGTCCACACTCCTCCTTTTTATGTCCTTAATGTAGATATTGTCAGGAGGGACCAGTCACTGGAGAGGGATACCATGTTTGATAAGGTGGACGGTCAGAGAAAAAGAGGAAAACCCCCAGCGAGATGGATTGGCAAAGTGGCAGCATCAATGGGCTCAAGCATGGCACGATTGTGAGGTTGTTCCAGGATCAGGCAGTGTTTTGTTCTGTTGTGCATAGAGTCACTATGAGTTGGTACTGACTTGATGGCACCTAACAACAACAATAGCAACAATATGTCCTGGCAGCAGACAGGGTCCACAATCAAGGTTGGGGGACATAGCCTCTCCATCTCAAACACTAGGCCCTGGTTCCCTGAATTTCCATTTTACTTATACTTCACTGTCCTATGATATATTATTCCTGGCAGCACCCTAAGTCTTTGTGGAAGGAAGCAAGTATGCAACTACATGGACTATGCCCTGGCTTGTACTTTGGACACGTTATCAGGAGGGACCAATTCCCCGGAGAAAGGCATCATGTTTGGTAAAGAGGAGGGTCAGAGAAAAAGAAGGAGACCCTCAACAACATGGACTGTTGCCGTGGCAGCAACATTGGGCAACTGTGAGGACGGCACAGGAATGGGCAGTGTTTCCTTCTGCTGTACACAGGGCTTGCTATTGTCAGGGACAAGTTAGGACCCCTGGGCCTGGGCCCCTTACCCTTTGCCCTGAAATGGAGGAGGACATCTCTAGTCCAACAAGAGTGATACCATTGAGCCCAGGAAACATCAAGGCAGGTGGTCGGGTCCCCTCAGTGCAAACCCCCTTCCAAAACTAAGACTCAATGAGAATACACGCTGTGATTGGTGACCACGCTCGACACCGATAAGGGGAAGTGAGGGAAAAACAGCAATGAAGCGGTGAGCTAGGCCCTACAACATTCAATAGACTTCTGTGAACCCGGGTAAAGACGTGGTTGGCCAGCAGTGTGGCAAGACCTGGGGACTCTTGGGCCCAGAGTCAGTGACATAGCTACAGAGGACTGGAGTGGAGAGTGAAGTGTCCAGCTGATAAGAAGAGAGGGCATATGCATAAGAACACCCACACTTGCAGATAATACCCACTT
>NW_006408623.1:3036869-3038560 GCF_000296735.1 Chrysochloris asiatica
GCCAAGAGACAAGAGATAAGGAGATCCGAACCTGAAACCCTAATGAAGTAGCTAGTCACAGACAGACGACCCAGGAAGATAACGCCCAAAGCTGACAACTGCAGAAGGCACCCCATTTCCAAGAAGCCCACATCCCTTTACTAAAAAACCATGAATATTCAACATAGCACTCCTCCTAATTAATATGTATTAGCCCATCCTTGGAGGAAGAGACCCCATGCCTCTTTAGAAGCCAGTGCACCCCAACCCTGAAAGGTCTCTCCTCTCGCACAGACAGACCTGCTTCTCTCTGCCAAGTGGACTTTCACTTCGACCTGATCTAATCTCTGCTCCCTAATTCTGCCAGGGCTTCCCCACTCGCAGAGACAGACCCGCTGCTCTTTCCTTTCGCTTTGCATTCCAAAGCTTCTACGTGAAGGCTTATGGTTTGTGTGTGAGTGAGAAGCGACCACTTGGTGGGACTAATTCTTTAGACCCCCTGAGAGCGAGAGGGATCAGGGAAGAACGTGCCACTATGTGTCAGAGCCAACTCGACAACACCTCTGACAACAACAACATATACAGTAGTGAAGGTCCGTGGGGGCACAAGCAGTTTGTGCTGAGTTACTAACCTAAAGGTTAGTGGTTCAAATCCACCCGTGGTCCCACAGAAGATAGGTCTGATGACCCACTTTTGTAAGATTACAACCAAGAAAACCTTTGAAGTAGTTCTACTCTGTAACACGGGATTGTCGTGAATCAGATACAACTCAACAGCAACTATCAACAACAACATGCAGCAGTTAGCAAGTGTTGAGGGAGCACTGTACATTGTTGTTGTTGTTAAGTGCCACTGAGTAGGTTCCAACTCATAGCAAGCCTGTATAGGGTTTCTGAGGAGCAGTTGGTAAGTTTGAACTGCCACCCTTGCAGTTCAAACCGACTTTGCAGTCCAATGCATTAACCCACAGCGCCACGCCAGCACCCCTACTATATATCATTTGCATTATATTAAGTATTTTTGTATGAATTACCTCATTAATCCCCATAACAACCCTCTAACATTGCTATTAGTAACAGAAACAGGACTGGAACTCAATTCTGCATCCTTGACCACACCCATGCCACATGAGAAAGGCAGCAGAGGGCGCCATCTTTCTTACCCATATTCCGTCCTTGTCTAAAGGTGGGTTGAAGCATCTTCCTTTGGGCATTCTCTCCAGGAAGCTGAGTGCTGCTGAGGTTGGCTCTCTTACCTCTCCATTGCCTCCCAAGTTCTCCACATCTGGGATGCCACACCTGCTACCTGTTCCTAATCTTGAATTCTCAACTTTGACCCAAAGGGAAGCTGGGAGCGTCCACTGTTGTCATAGAATCAGAGCTAAGCATCACAATGGGTGGAGGAATCCGTTGTCTAGGTAATCCCAGGAGTCCTATTACTGTGCCCCAGAGAGGAGACAGAGCCACCAGGTCCCAGGTGAGGAAGTGCCTGAACAGATCAGACAGGTGAGAACAAGAACATCTCGGGGTGATGGCCCACTTTTTGCTCTAAATCCCTGAACCAATAGCATTTGAGTTGGATGCTCCCATGGTAGCCATCTGTCCTAACCTCCTAGAAGTAAATTGAATCTCGGACACTGCCTATGTCGGGGGATTGTGATGCTCAGGACCCAACCCTCCAATGTACAACTTCCACAGCTGCCTGTACCCCA
>NW_006408623.1:3039243-3046457 GCF_000296735.1 Chrysochloris asiatica
TCCCTCACAGTGTAGTCCCCTCAGTGTGCTCCCTCACAGAGTAGTCCCCTCAGTGTGCTCCCTCACAGTGTAGTCCCCTCAGAGTGCTCCCTCATAGTGCTCTCTCACAGTGTAGTTACCTCAGAGTGCTCCCTCACAGTGTTCCCTCAGAGTGCTCCCTCACAGTGTAGTCACCTCAGAGTGCTCCCTCACAGTGTAGTCCCCTAAGTGGTGCACCATTGAGACCACATCACAAAGAAGGTAGAAACACGCAGGGGTCGCTGTGTGCTAAGCTAACCACGCCACGGTGAAACCCGTAAGAGCCGGGACACCATGGGACAGCCAAGCTGTCTACCTTTGGCAGGGTGCCACCTTATCACTTTTCTATCTCTCCTTTTAGTGGAAACGATTCGAGTTTTCTTCCCTGGCAGGTTTCCACCTGTCTTAGTTCCCTCGCACTACTGTAACATAAATACCACGAGTAAATGGCTTTAACAAGCAGAACTTTATTTCTTCACAGTTTAGGAAGCTAGAAATCAGAATTTGGAATGCCAGCTCTAGGAGAATGCTTTTTCTCTCTATCGGCTCTGGAAGGAGATCCTTGTCTCTTCTGCATTTTCTTTCAGAGGGCAGGGACACCTGGTTCCAAGGATGTGTTCCACTCAGCTCTTCCTTTTTGATGGTACTGTGGGCCCAGCCCTGCCTACCTGCTTCTTTCTCTGTTTCTCTTTTGTAAAAGAGGTAACTCAAGCAAGGCTGTGAGGTTCAGTGAAGACTTGACAAGTGTGGTGTGGGGACTCTTGTAAGGTTGTGACTCAAGATAAGCCTCACCCTTGCCCTTCTTATTGAAAGTGTCATCGAGTTGGTTTCTCTAGAGGGTTTCCAAGGAGCAGCTGGTGGGTTTGAACAGCCAACCTTGTGGTTAGCAGTCCAGCGCTTATCCTACAGCACCACACCAGTACTCCTCGTACATACAGAGCTCATGGTTTACAGCACATCACAAATGGAAGATACCACACAATACTGGGAACCACAGCCAGCATTGGTACATGTTTAGGGGGCACAGTTCAATCCTGCAACAGATTCTGGGTTTCGTGGGGTTTACTATATTTCTGACAACCCTTGGCATTTACAAATGAGGAAACAAGACTCAGGCCTGGTTAAATGCCTATCCCTTAGCCATGTGACTGTCTTTGTTAGGTACCATCGAGTTGGTTCTGATTTCTAGTGACCCTATGCACCCCAGAACGAAACACTGCCAGTCCTACGCCAACCTCACAACTGTTGCTACGCTTGAGACTCTTGTTGCAACCACTGTGTGAATCCATCTCATTGAGGGTCTGCCTCTTTTTCACTGACCCCTGACTTTACCAACTACAATGCCTTTCTCCATAGACTGGTCCCTCCTGACAATGTGTCCAAAGTTAGTGAGACAAAGTTTTATCAGCCTAGCTTCTAAGGAGTATTCTGGCTGGACTGCTAAGGCTGATAAAATAAAAGGTCAGTGAAAATGAGGGAAAGCTTCCAGGAGTGTTTGCAGCCCGACTCCAAGGTCACCCCCAAAGAGGAGAGTTTATAGGTCAGGTGCCAAGTTATTGATGTCACCTGTTACTCCAGGGTTACGTCCCCCTGGTAGCAAATCAGAGTCACGCCTGACAGAGAAAGGTAATGGGCTAGCCAGTGCAGAGTGATGCTCCCTTGACCCCATTGTTGTTGTTGTTGTTATGTGCCGTGGAGTCGATTCCGACTCATAGTGACCCTGTACAGGGTTTCTGAGGCTGTAAATCTTTACAGGAGCAGAAAGCCTCATCTTTCTCCCGTGGAACAGCTGATAGTTTCAAACTGCTGACTTTGAGGTTGACAGCCTGATTCGTAACGACTACACTACCAAAGCTCCTTCCCTTGATCCCTACAACCAAGTAATGTCAAAGAGGAGGGAGTGAACTAAACACTTGGATTTAAAAACTGGAAACTTCCACACAGGACAACATGTACTTTCGCTCTACCAGTGGAGCCAAAACCCTCCAGAATTAAAACTTCAGTTTTAAGTATATTTTACTTCTGCTCTGCACTGGATCTTACGCTGTGTTAAACGACATGTATGGTCCCTACTAAAGGTGGATTTCCCTCTTCTGATGATTGCTCAAAGAGCTAACCAATTTGTCCAAGAAAATCAAAACAGAATAAAGTCACCTAGCCAGTAAAAATGAAATTCAATATTTTTCTGCAGCTAGGGTTTCTCACTCACAGATTAGGGTAGGGTTTGTGGCTGATGTTATTATTTTTAGAAGTTTGCATGATTGGACTGAACTTTGCAACCCAGAACTTTGTAACCCAGAACTTTGCTCTGAAAGCAAGCCCTTAGCACCCAGAGAGTCAGATCACCAGGGCTAAGACCACTGGAGGGTCACCATCGGTTCTGCCTCTGCTCTCTGCTCTCTGCTTGGAGTGTGGTCCACAATGGTCAGTTAGGGGGATGTGTAAATCCTGACTGCAGAGCCATGTTGATTCACACACACACACCCAACAAATATTTACTGAACTGCTACTCGTGCCAGCATTGTTTGTAGGTAGCTCTAAGGGATGTCATAAAAGTCAGTTCTCTACATAGCAAATCATGACTCTAGCAATTCATCCAAAACCTGGAGCACAGATGACGGATGAAGCCAAAAGTCTTTTCATTTAGAGCGAGGTATGTTTCCTCCGGTGTCTTTGTTGACCTGACCACTTTGTGAACTTTGAATTTTAGATCTTATACATTGGAAGTGTTAGGATTTTATGAAAGGAAGGTAGGTCTGTCTCCTCTATGCCTTTTTCATTCATAGATTTGCTGTCTTCGGCAGAAGAGAATGTGGTGGGATTGTGGGTACTGCATGGGAATGTCTTCCCAGATGGGTCTACCTGGTGCACCAACATGGTTACCCACACATACTCACAGGCAGGTTAGGGGTGACAGTTCCACCAACTATGAGTTCCACCCCCATATTCATAGTCACTAATGCTTGCATTTGGGAAAAACCAATCCATTGGCATGTATAATATTGAACATCTGGGAAATCTCTGGGACCAAACTCTTTGAGGTGAACTGTTAGAATTCTTTCTGCAAATAACAACCTAATTGAGGAGACGCCATTGCAGTATTTATTATGATAAGGATCAGATGTTCCTAGTGGAATGGGAATAAGCACAGGGCCTTTGCACCCCATGTTGAGAAGCCTTCGGGCATCTGTAACATGAAACACATTTTTTGTTTTACTCCAAGCTGCAAATGATCTGAAAAATTAACTCCACTTCTGTCCCTTCCTTTCGAGAAAACAGTTCCTCAGGAAAAAAGATTAAGACAAAACAAAATCCACTGCCTTCAAGTTGATTATGACTCAGAGTGATAATTAATAATAATCATTATTATTACTATTTTACTAACACTGTAAATCTTTACAGGAACAGACAACCTCATCTTTCTTACACAAAAAAGCTGCTGGTTTGAACTGCCAACCTTGTAGTTAGCAGCCAAAGGCCTAACCCATAGCATTGCCAGAGTTTCTTAGATCAAGACAAGTAGGACTAAATGGGAAGACGAAAAGGATAAGCTGGCCAACCTGAAAGTCCATTAAGTGGAAAGTAGAAACTGCCTCTGGCACCAATGTTATTGTTGTTATGTGCCATCGAATCAGTTCAGACCCTTAGTGACCCTGTATGGGGTTTCCGAGGCTATAAATCTTTACAGGAGCTAAACACTTTATCTTCCTCCTGCAGAACCACTGGAAGTTTCTAACTGCTGACCATGAGATTAGCAACCCAACTCGTAACCATTACACTACAAAAGCTCCTTTCTGGCACCAAGAGCACCTCAAATTCAAATGACAGAAGACGTGGTTTGGGCAACAACTGAGTCTGGGGTATGTTGTGAAACACAAATTGTTTTAAAACTTGGCAAATTGCTTCTAGAAAAGCTTTTGATTCATTAATCATTTGGAGAATTGATCACTCAAAAAATTGCCCCAGTCCCGCACATTGTACCAAACACTGTGGTGGACATAGTGTACACAGCCCACCCCACAATGCTGACTGACTTTACTAGACACATGACTAGTCGTCATTGTGACAGGTACAGAATACTCAAGGATCTCTGGTAGCGTAGTGGATTATCATGTGGACTGCAAACTGCAAGGTCAGTAGTTCAAATCTACCGTTCGTTCAGCAGGAAAATGATGAGGCTTTCTGCTCCTGTAAAGATGTACAGCACTCTGGTAGCATAGTGGTTACGAATCAGGCTGCTAACCTCAGGATCATCAGTTCGAAATTACTAGCTGTTCCTCTGGAGAAAGATGAGGCTTTCTGCTTTCGTAATGATTTACAGCCTCGGAAACCCTGTACAGGGTTGCGATGAGTTGGAACAAACTCCACAGCACATAACAACAACAAATCCTATACAGGGTCTTTATGAGTTAGAATACACTTGGAGACACACCACCACCACCACCACCACCACAGGGTACTCAGAGCCCCTGGGTGGTGGAAACTTCTAGCAAACATGGCTGCCAATTCAAATGTTGGTGATTTGAGTACACTCAGAGGCACTTAGGAGAAAAGCCTGGTCATCTAGTTCTGAAAACTCAGTCATTGGGAGTCCTACAGAGCCCAATCTACTTATCCTACATGGGGTCACCATGAGTCAAAATCAACTTCAGGGTAACTCCTAGAAACAGAGTGCTCTAAGAGCAGGTGATCAAACTAAACCCACTGCCATCAGGTCAACTTCAACTCATGGAGACCCTGCTTAGAGTTTCCAAGGCTGTATCTCTTCATGGGAGCAGGCAGCCTTAGCTTTCTCTCTTGAACTACCTACTGTGGTCCACAGTCCAGTGTCTGTCCTACAGAGCACCCGACAGTGGGTTGAGAGGATTTGGAAAGGCGATGAAATAAAGACTGACATCCCTGAGGTGGAGGATGAAGAGCAGGCTGACATTCAGGGGAGCTGGGCTCACTCAGGAAACTGACAGGGGGCCACTGTGGTGTTGATGCCGTGGGTGGACACAGGTGAGAGCAGAAGCTGGGGACCCAGGTCACTCAGGCATCGCAATGACAGTTGTGGACAGGCAGGCGTCTTGTCTTCTTTGGTCTTGGCTAACTGGCCCAGTGTCAGTAGGAGGTAGAGATGCAGGAATCTCATCAGACTAACAAAGCCAGCTGAGAGCCCTGGCCCAGGGAAGCAAAGCACGTTAGAGGTGAGACTTAACCATAAAATGCAGTGAGGCAGGTCGAGCATGTCTGTTCTTGGCCCAAATTCTGGAAAAGACAGGTTGAGATTTCTGTGATTCCCTCTGTGTTTCAGTTAGGTTAAAGTTGTACTTGAAGACATTATGCTATTATTATCACCTCCAGAAAGGAAGCTGCTTCTGTCCTCTTCACAGTTTGAACTAAACAGTCTTCTGAAAGCACAGAAGAAAAGGCAGCAGTGATGACAAGTGTGGATGGAAATGGAGAGCCTCCAGAGTCCTAAAGTAACAAGGCAGAAATAGAGATCTTCTCCAACTGAAAAGGAAATGAATGGTGTCTTGAGATTGGGCAGAAAGTTCATGTCTACTCCACATAGAGGCAGAGGTAGAGAGGCAGGGGTCCTGGAAAAAGAAGGGAACTATAGGACTTTTAAGGAGTCCTGGTATGACACTGTGGGTTAATGCACTGGACTGCAAGGTTGGTTAGAACCACAAGGTTGACAGTTCAAACTCATCAGTCACTCCTCGGAAACCCTACACAGGGTTGCTATGAGTTGAAACCTACTCAACAGCACACAATAACACTGGTTTGTTATAACAAGCAGACACTACTTTGCAGTGTGCATCAAAACACTATTATTATTATTACTTTGCTTTTATGTAAATGGAGTCCTGGTATGGCACTGTAGGATAAGCACTGGACCACAAGGTCAATTTGAACTGCAAGGTGGGTGATTCAAACCCACTAACTGCTTCTCAAAAACCCTATACAGTGTCAACATAAGTCAGAACCGACTCAACACTTAACAACAATATGATAAAGATGTTTTTATGTTTCTGGAAGTGTTTCTTTAATGTTTTTGTGCAGAAAAAAGTATAATATATACTGAGTACTAAGAAACATTTGACTAACCAACTTTAGATATGAACCATACCTAACTGTTCCAGCTTACATACAAATTGGACTTAAAGACAGACTTAGGAATGGGATGGCGTGCTTGTGGTCTGAGGATGGTAGTATAAATCATAATGCAGAGGCAGGGCATAATGGCGGCTAGGGTAGAGGTGCGGTGAAGGTCGCCATTAGCAATACCACAGAATACCAGGCAAAGCAGATTCAGGGCAGAGCTCCAAAACTAGGAACCACATAGCTAGGAATATTTTAAAATTTGAAGGCTCATAGCTAGTGGAACTTGAAGCTGAAGTAAGAAATCACGTACTTTTGAAACTGCAGGGCTCGGCAGACACTAGAAGAAAACTTGGGTGAGCCCAAACGGCAAGACCAAGCAGGGGGAGCAGACACACCACAGAAAAACACCGTGGGAACCTTGGAGCAAAGGTTGACAGTATGCTTTGTCAGTTTTGCTTTGTTCTGACTTTCTTTTTCTTTTTTTGGTATATGGTCATTCCCCCCACCACTACCACTGCTTGCACACTTCCATTTTGGTGACTAGAGGGGGAGCCTGAGCAAGTGGACAACACCCACCCTCACCACTGGTGGGTTCTTCTGCCACACGTGCACACAGATACTCAGCCCAAGAGCAGGCCCTGAACATTGTTGTTGTTTTTTTTAATGAGAAAGGCCAGGACAGGGCTGTAGAGAGGGAAAAAGAGTTTAAAAACAAAACACGCTGAAAATTAAATTAAAGCCTGAGGTATAGTAAAACAACCAACAGTGGCATCTTGAAATCTCTCAGGCAGCTTTGAAAGCAAGAAGCTGAAGAGAGAACATTAAACTCATACTCATACTAGGCTACAGCTTTTATTATTTTTTTCTTCTCTCCCTCCTCTCCCTTTTCTGAGAGTATAGACTTCAGTATTCGATCAGTTTTGTTTTGTTGCTCCTGTTGTTGTTTGGTTTTTTCTTTTTCTTGTTATTTCTGCTGGTGCTGTTTTGCTGTTTTACACTAACCTTCTACCTCTGGGGGACTCTTTATCTCCCTATATTACCCAAGAAGAGTCAGCACCTGCTGCCATATAGTCAAGATAAAATCACACTCTATAAAACACCAAAAC
>NW_006408623.1:3051762-3061271 GCF_000296735.1 Chrysochloris asiatica
TGAAGAATAACAAGGAAGCTGCAAGCCACCGCATAACATGGATGAACCTTGAGGACATTATGTTGAGTGAAATTAGTCAGTCACAAAAGGAAAAATACTGCATAGGACCACTACTGTAAAAGACTAAGAAAAAGAACCCATACTAAAGGCGGGGGAGGGTTGGAATTCTTTACTGGTTGCTGGGATGTAGGGGTTGGGTGAGGGGAGGGAGGGGAAGATAGAGCACAGGACAGGTTAGTTTGGGTGCTGGGGAGGGGGACAATTTATAAGAAGAGGGAGGGCAATGGAAGAACAAAGCAGAAGGGAAAAAAATTAGTCAGGTTTGCATGGGCTAAGTGGGACAGAGGTAAATAATGATGTATGCACAACCTTGGAACAACAGAGCTCTGGGACACAGGGATTGAGACATGGCTGGATGGGGTAAAGGGGGGAAATAATGTTAAAATGCTTGGAAGTCTTTTGAATCTTGGTTTTCCTTGCATTATATTATAAAATAGACACTGGAGGGGGAGAGAAAGGAATAGCGAAAAGCATCACCATAGAAAGCTTGTAAGTCCGTTTTCTGCCTATAACTGATTGGAATACATAAAATGGGGCTACAACGTGCCCAGTGAAGGAGGCTTCTTGCGGAGCCTCTGCATTACATAAGACTATAGGTGGAAACCTAAACAGCATCTAGAATTTTCAAAGGTGGGAAATTTCCACTTGAAAGGACGGGCAGACCAGCCTGGAATGGTTAGAAGAACAGAAGATACTTCTTGAAAGAAAGACCAACAGGAAAAATACAAAACAATATAGGCAGACCTACTGATTACTACAAGAACAAGCAAGTTGCTTGCCCAGGAGTCATCAAGGCAAGTGGTCGGGTCCCCTCAGAGCGAACCCCCTTCCAAGACTAAGACTCAATGGGAATACACGCTCTGATTGGTGATCATGTTCATCACCAATAAAGGGAAGTGAGGGAAAAACAGCAATGAAGCTGTGAGCTAAGCCCTACAACGTTCAATAGACTCCTGTGAACCCAGGTGAAAACCTGATTGGCCAGCAGTGTGGCAAGACCTGGGGACTCTTGGATCCAGAGTCAGTGACATAGCCACACAGGACTAGAGTGGAGAGTGAAGTGTCCAGCTGATAAGAAGAGAGGGCATATGCATAAGAACACACACCCTTGCAGATAATACCCACTTGACCTGGCTTCAATGACTGGATGATCAGAGCTCAGCTAGAAGAAAGAAGAGGGGAAAAAAAGAGTAATCTGATACAACTTGATGAACTTAACCTATACCTATGGATGCAGTAGCTCAAAAGAGGGAACAAATCTTTACAGCAAAGATCATTCCCACCCCCTCCACACACAGAGTAGACAGGGACGAGCAACTTAGACAATGACTAACCAATGTGGGGGGGTGACAAAGGCAAGAAGTGACTGGCTTACAAGCTTTCAAGAGGGAACCTAGATCCAGAAGGCACGGAGGAAGGTAGAATCTCCACTGAGTAGTGTCCAATCTGTCTAGGCGGGGCTGATGAAAGGAGATGCAGATAGGTCTCTTGTGATACAATAATGAATAATTGTTATCAGAACTGCTTGGGAGAGCTGGAAATGTAAAAGATGTTTTGTAGCAAGGAGGGGAGTGATTAACTTTGCAGTCTAGAAGTGGAGGTCCCTGGGACCATCAAGGGAGAAAAGCGGGGAGCGGGACCCTACCCAGAGAAGCAGTGACTCCAGAGATGGAGGCAGAGACGATGACATGGAGAGATAGAGCAGCTGGGGACGCTAGACCCAGAGAGGGAGAGGGGCTGTGTGCTGACGACAGGGGGCAGGTTTGCAGGTTATATGTACCCTTTGGTTGGTTGATGATACATGGAGGGTATTGTAACCATGGCAATGAAACAATATATGACAGGATGAATGTAAAACTCATGTTCTCCCATGTAAACTATCACATAATTCACAATAAAACATTAAAAAAATAATAATAATGCTGAGTTCATTAACTTGGCAGGAGGTTGCAAGCTAATAAGAGAGCCTTGTTGCAAAGACAATAAAAAGACAAAATCAGAAAAGATGGACTTGGCTCAGTTCTGGCTTCAGGCCCCACTTTTCCAGCTCTTCTGAGATCCAAGGTTCATGAACTCAGTTAATCGTGTGGATGACCACCAATTTGTCCTTTTTGTCCTTGCACTGTCTTCATGTCCCAGGGCATCTCGAACCAGATGATGTGCCTTCAAAAGGCGAATAGAGAATTGAGTCTTAACATCAGTGTCTTCCACACGCTTGTTCCCATGTTAGTTTTTCGCACTGTGGTGGCTTGTGCGTCGCTGTGATACTGAAAACCACTGGCATTTCAAACACCAGTAAGGTTACCATGGTGGCTAGGTTTCAGAGGAGCTTCTAGATCAAGGCAGCCTTGGAAGGAAGAGTTGGTGATCTACTTCTAAACAAGAGCCAATGAAAATGCCATGGCTCACAACAAACTATTCATTATCTGATCCAGTGCTGAAAGGAACGACCCCTGGGTTGGAAGGCGCTCAGCGTACACAGTGGCTGCAATAAAAACACGTCCCAATGCTTCTGAGGATGGAGAAGGATCAGGTGGTGCATTGTCTGGATTTACCTAAGTCGGCCACAAGTCAGGACTGACTGAACAGCAAGTTGCAACATAAACAGCAGAGACGTCACATGCTCGTTTAGCTCAGTAATGACATCCCGATGGAGTCACACAGGGAACGGCATTAACTGTCCAGCCCCATTTCTGCATTCAAAGGAGGTTGTTTCCCTCGTCCCCAAGGTCTGCAGCCTCCCCTCTGGCTGCAAGCATATCTTGTCACCAAAATCCTCAGTGTCTGTCTTTTCCTCCTCCCTTCTGATGCTGGAGGCAGAGTCCTCATACCAATAGCATCAGCACCACCTGGGACCATATTAGAAAGGCAGAAAGGCAGATGCTCAGACCCCTCCCAGCCCTTCAGTATCAGAATCTACCTTCCACAAGATCCTCAGAGGATTCGAGTGCACCTTAGAGGTTGAGAATCAGGGAACATGTGAGACACATTGTAGCCAGACCTGTCTTCCTCAGCTCTTCTCATGGAAAAACCTGCGGCCGTTGAGTCATTTCTGACTCACTACAACCCCATGTGTGTCAAAGTAGCACTGTGACACACAAAGTAGCACAGAGGAGTTTCAATGGCTGATTTTTCTAACTAGATCACCAGGACTTTCTTTCGAGTCACCTCAGGATGGACTGGACTCTCCAACCTCTAAGTTTGCCACACCCAGAAGCTCCCTCCCTTCTAATGGCAGGGCAGCAAGTGCCATAATGCTGTTGCGGCACATTTGGCCTTGTGTCGGCAAGAATGCAACGAAACCTGATCCTGGTGATTTAATTAGACAGCAACCTTTGCATGATTTGATTTGAAGTCAAAATAGAGGTGCAAAGAAAAGGTGGCATCATGTTGACTTAGAAGGTTGTCCCTCAAGAGCGCACAGCTTTCTGGATGAGACCACCTCAACCTCCGAGTGTTGTGGTAGGTGGCGTGGCTTATGTTCCCTGCAAGAGCTTGGAGCCAAGTGCAGGTGGTTGTTTCAGTGCTGATTTAGAGTGCTGTCCCACTGACTCAATTGTGGAACAAGCAAACGAGAGAAAACCAAAGCCCTGGGCTGGTCATGTCACGGTCCAGTTGTTCTGACTGTACAAGCACAGTCACATGAGGACCAAGCACCTGATGTAAGCACTAAGCCAACAGCCTGCCCCCTCGGAACTGAGCCATTTGCTTTCCCCATGGAAGGAGATCAAGCTAGGCAGTGAATGTAGGCAATTCTTGCAGGATGAACTCATTGAAGGTGCGGCTGGGTGGGCTGGGATTCATTCTTGCAGGGTCACAAGGGAGTCTCTGGACAGAAAGTACATTCTCTCTGAGGATGAGCCTGATCCCTCTTACAAAGGACTGATGCCAGGTCTAGGGACCCTCGGTGGTACCGTGGTTAAGCTCCGGGGTCGATGACGGTTCTAACTCCACAGGAGAAACATGTAACTGTAAAGATTATTGTTAAATGCCATCTAGTCATTTCCAACTCATAGCAACCCTTTATGGGGTTTGTGAGGAGCAACTGGTGGGTTGAACCACTGACCTTGCAGTTAGCGGTCCAGTGTTTATCTTACAGCACCACACCAGGACTCCCTTGGGAACCCTATGGGGCAATTCTTCTCTGCCCTACAGACTTGCTGGAGTCCTGGTGTGACACTGTAGCATAAGCACTGCCCTACTAGTCACAAGGTTCAAACCCACCTGCCACTCCTTGGAAACACTATGCAGTGTTGCTTTGAGTTGGAACTGACTCACCAGCACTTAACAACAACCATGGGAATTGGCTTGCCAGCAACACGTTTGGCTTGGAGGTTTTGAGACCAGGTTTGAAGCCAGCCTGTCAGAGCAGGCCATGTAGAAGGTTTGGTGCCTGCCCCCAGTGCCAAGGTGTGAGCTTCCCAGGTGGGTGCAGAGGTTGGGGCACAGACTCTGTCATCGATGTGAACTATGGCACCTCACTGCTGAAGAATTTTTTAAAATCATTTTGTTGTTGTTGTTGTTGTTACACGCTATGGAGTCATTTCTGACTCAGTGACCCTGTGTAGGGTTTCCGCAGAGGGGCTGGTGAGTTTGAACTGCCAGCTTTGTGGTTCAAACCAACCTTGCAATTCAGCACATTATCTTGCAGCACCACACCAGGACTCCAAAAGTCATTTTACGCCTTAAATTGTTTCACGGTGAGATAAGAAAACCCCATTTTATCTGAAGCCACCGGCGGGCATATTGACTACCCTTCCTTACTGGTGCAGTACCTAATAGCGTTGTTAGGAGGAAGGATGGAAATCCACAAAGTCACATTTCTCACGTGGCTTGAATGTTTGTGGGGCTTCTACCTCCACGAATGTGGCCAAGGTTCATTTTCAGGCTGATTGGATCGCCTACTCTTCAGCATTTGTCCAGCCAAATGTCTCGCCAACAATGACGCATTGAACAAGCCTTCAAAGATGCTTCTGGAATGGGTGGTCACTGTCCCCATGCTTTACAATCTCTCCGCAGAGACCTGGTCTCCCTCACAGGCCAGCATCCTGAGACTTCACGCTGTATTCTTTGCACAGCCTTGTGCTAAGATTCACATACCCAGGAGCTATCTTCCTCCACTGACATAGTGAAAAGAAATTGTCTTCTTTTGAATATTGTGTTCCATTTACATTCCAAGTTATTGTGCTCTCTCTTTGCCCTTGACCCCAAGGAATTGTGGGAATGCAAGTTAATAGGCTTTTAATGGATCTGTGATAACTGTGATTATAAACTGTGAATCAGATGGGGGAATGTCAAGTTCAGCTGCACTGGATACAATGGCATCGCCTTGCTTTTGATCATCCATGGAGGCTCAATTGTCAATGCTCAGTCGCAACCATCTTTAAAACATTTTTTCTCTCTCCTTTTTTTAAAGAATGGTTGTTGAAGCTGCTTACCTAGAGTCTCATGGGATTTGGTTCCTTGGTTTGGAGGGTTAGGATCATAGTTTCATAGAACAGCCCAGTTAAATGGCTTAATAAAGTGTTTAGTGATTCTTTCTACCTCTTAGCTTGTTGTGTACGGCCTGGGGTCTTAAAAGTGGACATTCAAAATACAACAACTGGTCTCTAGTCATCTGGAGCAACAGAGAAAAGAGGAGAGTCAGGAATAGGAGAAGATGGAATGTGTGAAGAAAAACAAATTCTCATGGAATCCAGACTTTATGGAACCATAGAGGCTGAATGAACCCTAAAGCCAGTGCCCTGAAATCATCTTTAAACATTGTCATGGTTACATGTTGTCAGTTCCAACTCATAGCGACCCTGTGTAGGGGTTTCCGAGGAGTGGCTGGTGAGTTTGAACTGCCAACCTTGCGATTCAAATGATCTCGTGGCCCAATGCTTATCCTACAGCGCCACACCAGAACTCTTTAAACGTAAACCAAAATTAGCCCCTGAAGTCTTAATAAAACCAAACACGTTTCAATGCTTAACTAATAAAATAATGTCTGCCTTGAACATTATGCATTTTTAAGAACTATCTACCTGGGATCCAATTAAGAACAGCAACTCAAAAGATGAGCTAGGGACCTCAGGGGGCAACTCAGAAACGGAGGGTAGAGTAGTTGCAACTGGAAGAATGTCATCAGTGTCACTAAATTGTACAGAAACTGTGACCTGGTGTCTGTTTGGCTGTGTCTATTCTCCACAAGAACAGCAAAATAAAATTTAGAACAAAAGTTAAGAATTAGAGGCACCTAATTTGCTTTGCAAGTGCTTTGATAACCATTTTAAAGCCTTTAGCTACACATTTTCCTTTTGATATGTTAATGGTATTTAGAAAAACATCCTGTTACTAAAAATTCAATTTCCAGATCTGCCATTGTATTTCCAGCTTCCTTTTTGAGGGAAAGATTATGGGTTTATTGAAAACATATGCCTCTCACTGGACACACACCTCTGCCTTCAACTTTTCATTGCTAAGTATTTAGAATAAAATGCTTGCTGTGTTCTCTGAATGTACCATTACCACTTTGAGGGTGGCTAATGAAAATATACTTTCTTTGAAACATGTTGGTTCTCCAAAATAAACCTGCCTTTGAATCAGTTTTGAGTAAATGAATCAGTTGTAAGCCCCCTTATAAAACGAGGCATTCTGATCATAGATGCCAGATGCCTCAAGAAATCCTGCCAAGCAGGGGTTAGAAGCACAGCCCTAAAATAGTAGGCATGTAATGGCACCACCAGCCAATTACGGCCCTCAGAGAAAATGAACTCTGGCTTCCCATTGGCCAGAGCAGTTAGAACGTTTCTACGGCTAGCCCAGGGACATTCCAGCAAGCAGTTCTTAACCTGACAGATTGTTGCTGGCATCTGAATGATTCACCCACAGTTTTTAAAAACTGTCTCACTGAAACGTCTCAGCTGATTCCCCAGAAAGCCCCTGTAGTCACCCACCCCTGGATCCAGGGTCTTGTCTATATCAATAGTCCCTGACTGCATTTGTTCCAAACGGCCAAGTTCTATCCTAGAACTGACCTCTAGGCAAAAGGAGAGTACGGAATGGGTGGCTAATTGTCCCCATGAACCGCTACCTCCTTTGATTGGTTTCTGGTTACCATTACTTAACAGTTTGATCAAAGATTCCATAGATGAATCGTGATCAAAAAGGATAAAAGGCAGAACAGAATTTCAGGAAGGGGAGTCTGTATCTATCAGTCCGCCTTGGGGCGTTCATTGGGAAACCCATGAAAAACAATAGCGAAGGACCAGCTCTACCTTCTCGAACGATTCAGATCTCATGTTGGAGATCTCTTCATCTTTGCTAAGAGACCTTTGAAGAGAATGAAAAACAGTGAGGAACAGTAGACCTTGCAGAGATCTGTGAGAAACAAGGGGACCTGCAGGAGGCAGGAGGTCTCATCTAGAAAGATCGGCTCAGAAGCCTGCCACTTCCAGGATCAGAGTCAGGAGAATGAAGAGGTTGGTATTGGTGGCAACACCACCCATCTGCCAGCTTGTCAAACTCTACTGGCTTTGGTGTTGCTATGACGATGGAAGCTATGCCAGTCAGAGCTGACTTCATGGCAACCAGCAACTGGTGGCAAGGATTAATTTGTTAGCAATAGCTATCAAAAGCATTTTTAAAATTCCTATTTTATAGTCCAGCAATTCTACTTCTGAGAATTTACTCCTGGAGTTGCACAAAGATTTCTCTCTTAGCGTGCTCATTACAATCAATGCAGTCATTAAAAATATACAGAATACTGCCACAAAATGTTGATTTTTTTTTTTTCCAGAAGAAAAGGTAGCTACCTATACAAACGATTTCATTTTTATAAACATATGTGCATATGTTCATGGAAAAGAACTGCAAGATGACACAAACATTTTAGAATTGACTGAGGTTTGCTTTTGTTGTTGTTGGTGTTTTCCTTCATTGGACTTTTTCAAAGTTCCATAATGAGCTTGTATTGCTTTTGTGATCTGAAACAAAGCTACATGTTTTTTGTCTTTTATCAAAGAAGGTATGTATATTCAAGCAAGTGAAGTGTGAATTCAATTTCTTGCAGCAACTTAAGGCAAAGGCAAGAAGGAGGACATATAAATTAAACCACAGAGTATACAAACCAGTGATGGTCTACTAAGAACAGAGAGGGTCAAACAGACTGCGGTTGAATCATGTACTTGTATGTGTTCCAGAAAAGTACTTTACTGGCAATCCTCCAATCGGTGTTAGATGCTGAAGAGACACATGAGAGGAAGTCCCTGCTCTCAGGGGGCTCAAAACCATCTGAGGGGTGTATCCTCACTTCCAACAAAGCCTTCCCACTTGATCCTGTGGCCGGCAGGGAAGTTATCCCACCCTCTGCTGCGGAACCCATTTTTAATAAGCCTTGCTTTATGGAAAGTAAAATCATCACAAGTTTGAAGTCTAAAGTGAAAGCATAACACTTGGCTTTAACCCAGACTTTTAGGAGGGATGCCTTACAGTCCAACAGTGAAGAACAACAAAGTTCCAAGTTCCTGTAATATCTTTACTAAGATCTTTCATCAGAAACGCAGCACAAGCTAAATTGTCTTCATGGATTCATGAAACTTTCAAAGCTTCTACATCATGACAACAGACCCAGAAAAGCTAGGCTGTGTCATTTGGGATACGTATCATCATCGCTATTGAAAAGTTTGGGCATGATTTCTTTAGTAACCAATGTTAATTTTTACAGCAAATAAACCACCTGACAGGATTGAATGGTAAGGGAAGAACCCCCAGGTACTGGCCAAGTGAATCAAGGAAAGCCTCAATCCCAAAGACCAGATTTTTTTTTTTTAATTTTTATTGTGAGTTGAGTGATAGTTTACATGGGAGGACATGGGTTTTACAGTCATCCTGTCATATTTCATTTCATTGCAATGATTACAATCCCCTCCATGTATCATCAGTCAACAGTATTTGCTTCTGTTCCCTCTGGGATTATTTTGTTTTGTTTTATTTTTAATGTACTCAAAAACACTCGGAATATATAATCATTTAAACAACCAAAGGACTCATTCTGCAAGCCTGCCTCCTGGCCTCCAACACACAACAGTTCTCTTTCTATGAGTCTAGAGTCCTCAGCTGCTCCCTCTCTCCATGTCCTCATCTCTGTCTCCATATCTGGTGTCGCTGCTTCTCGGCTAGGGTCCCACATTCTGCTCATGCTCTTCTCCCTTTGATGGTCTTAGGGTCCTCTGTTCCTGGACTGTAAGATTAACTACTCCCTCCTTTTTGTTACAAAACTTCTACCTTTACTAGTTGTGACAATTGCAACTAATTGTAATAACAAATACTCACTTTTGAATCATAAGAATCTTATTCCCATCTCCTTTCACCAGCCCCGTCTGTTGTTGTTGTTGTTGTTAAGTACAGTGGGGTAGGTTCCGACTCATAGTGACCCTGCACAGGGTTTCCGAGGCTGTAAATCTTTA
>NW_006408623.1:3061371-3062581 GCF_000296735.1 Chrysochloris asiatica
TCCACCCCCGTCCCCACACTCTCTGAAACTAAACTCCCTCCTGAAAGCCAGTCACTTCATGCCTTTATGCCCCTTCCACCCAGCATTTTAGGTAGCCAATGTCTAAGTTGCACGTCTCTATGAACCCTGTGTACAGAGAGGATAGGATTATTCCTTAATGTGAAGATTCTTTCCCTCTCAGTTGGTATTTTGAGGGACCAGATCTTAATTGAAACGAGTAGTTATGGGGACCTAGAGGCAGACATAACTGGGGTTAGAGAAAGTGTTGGCAGTTTGCCTCTCCAGCATCCCTGCCTTCTTCCAGCACTAGCCCCGTTCCCATCTCATCCCCAGTCTTGTTTTCATTCAATGTGCTTTAGACGGTGTTGATATCATCCCTTGCTCCAGCATTAGCCAATCAGAACATCATAGTCTCCTGGCAATAACAATTGATTCTGGAATGAGCATATGAACCAACAGGACAATCAAAGTCATGAAACTCGATCTCAGAACTCTTATTTGGGCAGAGAACGACTCTACTTCCTCCCTAAAGGGTTTGCATCTGAAGACCTGTGGACTGGTACTCCTCCATATGTCCCCCTCAGTCCCTCAAAATGAAGTCAACACAAAAGAGCAGCCCATAGGATGGAGGGAGCGTGGGTCCTAGAGATGCACCAGAGCCCACACCTGACGCTGTGATACTCTTGAACTGGCCTGGGTGTGAGGCAGCAAAATCACCTCCTCACTATCCAAGGGCATGAGGACTGAGGATGAAGCTGAGAAAGAAGATTTAGCCTCAAAGGCTGAGAGGGGGTAAATAATTGGTGGGAAGGAGGTGGGGACCCTCACAGGTGGGGGGGAAGGAAGAAGAAAATGTGCTCCTGAGGGGTCAGTGGGTCTTCCTGATCCCCCTGCTTGCCCAAACTGTGTGCTTAGCCCAGTCCTTTCCAATCCTTGTCTTTGGTGGGCCAGTGTCTCTTGACATCCACTCTCCGCAGAAACAATGATGGTGGAGACAGGGAGGGGACCTCAGCTTCCTACTCCCCAGGGACTCGCCGTCCCTGTCCATCAGTGCTGGTTTTGAACTTGTCCTTCCCAGAAAGGACTTCTTTTGGCAAATCCTGGGACTGTACTAGGTGTACCACAGCCCACCTATAATTTGAGGTTTCTTAGCTACATCAATAACCTCAATCCTACAGCCGCCCAAGGGGGTGGTACTCTTACTGTCACA
>NW_006408623.1:3063750-3064637 GCF_000296735.1 Chrysochloris asiatica
ACAGGTAAACATCTTTCTGATATTCTCTGCTTTCAGCCAAGATCCCTGAGCATAGCTTCTTATTAACAAGACCTGCCCATTTGTTACGCATCAGGCCAGTCTCCGTATCTGGACAAAAATGTTCAATTTCATTTCACTGGAGAAAGTTGATAACTTCCATACCTAATTTATCCCCTTGCTAGTCACCATGTCAGTCAATTCCGTGGATGTAAAATGAAGCATTTCTCTGTTTGAAAATGGGCATTTCTTTCCTGTGCATTTGTGGGATGTGCCTTCTGGGTTTTAGTCGGGTCAGATTGAAGAGTCCAGGCCAACTTTTGTTCTAACCGCATCTCCAATGGAGTAACTCAGGATTTCTAAAATGATGCCCAGAATTATCTGTTGTCTAAGCTATCAGCACTGGACTGCAAACCCCTTAAAGGTTTGCTGACCCCTGCAAGGTCAGCACTTCAAATCCACCAGCTGCTCCTCGGAAACCCTATACAGGATCACTATGAGTTGGAACCAACTCGATGGCACTTAGCAACAACAAGAAGTCATATTTAGGAATGCCTGGATGGCACAGAGGAGGTTGGTGGTTTTGTGGGTTAAGCATTGGGATGCTAACCTCTAGGTGGTTAGGTGAAACCAACCAGCCACTGTGAGGGAGGAAGGTGAGGCTGTCGGCTCCCATAAAGAATTACAAGTCTCAGAAACGCTACGGAGGAGCTGGACTCTGTCCTGCAGGGTCTGTGTGAGTCCGAATCAACTTGATGGCAGTGGGTTTTTTTGGACTGGATGCCAGAGATGGTTAGGTGCTCAGCTCTGAACCAAAAAGGTTGGTGGTCTAAGTCACCCAGAGGGGCCTTGAAAGAAAGGCCTGATAAAACAACATAGGCAGACCGACT
>NW_006408623.1:3066602-3069197 GCF_000296735.1 Chrysochloris asiatica
CAGACACACATTAGTCCTCAAGCTGACATCTCTGCTCTTCAACACTTTAAAAAGTTCCTGTGCAGCAGATTTTCCTAATGCAATAAAACAGAAATGTCACCCAGAAGTGTGTAAGCATCCGGAAACTCAAGACAAGTCCACAGGGCTGGCCACAGGAGGCAGGTGGCACGGTGGCGAGAGCCCAAGGCTTGGAGTCAGCTAGCCTGTCACTTTACAGGGTGCAACGCTGAGCAAGTCACTTACCCTCTTAACTTCAGTTTTCTCATCTGTCTAATGGAGATCAAAATAATAGTGTCTTGATCTGTGGGTTGTTGCAAGGTTTGAAAGCTATCGATGTAGCAAAATCCTCAGAAAAGCGCCTGGCTTGTAGTCCAGTGGAAATCAATGAAAACACTTTTTACTCCGTGTTATTGGGTTGTCAAGATACCCGGGAGAACATAGTGGTGGCTGAGGTGGGAGTAAGCAGGGGGGGCTGGGAAATCAGAAAAGAGTGAAACCAGAACAAGGCAATCTGCATAGCTGTGGGGTGACCATCAAGAGCTAATGGACCCCCATCTATACAGCCAGGGCTTTGGAACATTGGAGGAGGCAGCAGTTCTCCTGGAAACCTGGAGTGCCCCCAAGAGAGACCCCCTAACTCCCACAGCTGGTATGTCTACTGACTCCTACAGATTTGAGACCCCACCCTTGCCTCTCTTTGTCATTCTCATACTTGCTCAGACACGCGGTGCCCTACAGCTGGGCTGGTATCTATCTCTTCTTCCCATGATTTTGGGGTACAACCAGGTTGCATGCAGGTGGAGGTGAGGAGAAGGCTGAGAGTTGGGGAGCCCCAGAGCACCAAACCAGAAGGAACAAAGCAAACATGGAGAGCTCAGTAAACCAATCAATATAATCTAACACACAAATAAAACACAGGGGAAAAAAAATCACAAATCAATGCAGAAAAGGCATCTAACAAATTTCAACTCCCATTCTTGATTTTAAAGACTCAACACAACAGTACTAGAAGAAGCATTCCTTAACATAATGAAGGGCTTATATCATGTGGTGCAATCAGATAAACACTGGACTGCTAACTGCAAGGTCAGTGGTTCAAACACACAAGTTGCTCTTTGGAAACCCTATTCAGGGTCACTATGAGTTAGAGCTCACTCGATGGCATTAACAACAACATATAAAACCAACAGCCAATGTTACTGTCAATGGAGAGAAACTGAAAGCATTCCCCTTGCAAACAGGAACCAGTCAAGGATGCCCCTGTTCAGTATTGGGCAGGAAGTCTTACCCAGAGCTATAAGGCAAGAAAGGGAAAGTAAAGACATCCAAAGTGGCAAGAAGTAAAACTCTATTTGCAGGTGATATGATACTATTCATAGAAAATCCCAAAGACTCAGCAAGAAAATTATTGGAACTTATAGAAAGATTTGACAAAGTGCAGAATGCAATATCCACATGCAAAAATCAGTTGGATTCCTTTATGCTAATAAACAGAGCTCTGAAAAGGAAATCAGGAAAACAATACTCAAAAATGAAATATTTGGGAATAAATCTAACCAGAGAAACAAAAGACCTGTACAAAGAAAACTACAAAACACTATTACAAGAAACCAAAAGAGACCTGCAGAATTGTAGAAAGACACCATGCTCATGGATAGGAAAATGTCAACACAATCCAAAGCAATTTATAGATATAATGCTATCCCAGCCCAGATTCCAACATCATTCTTTAAAGAGAAGGAAAAACTTATCACTAAATTTCTGTGAAAAATAAAGAGACCCTGGAAAAGCAAAGCATCAGTAAAAGAGAAGAAAGCAGAAGGCCTATCACTTCATGGTCTCAAAACCTACTACACAGTAACAGTAGGCAAAACAATCTGGTACTGGCAAAACAAAAGACACATAGATCAATGGAACAAAATTGAGAACCCAGAGGTAAATCCATCCATCTATAGTCAGTTGATCTTAGACAGGGCCAAAATATATTAAATGAAGGAGTAAAGACCTAAATGAAAAGCCTAGAACTATAAAGATCATCAAAAAAATTATATATATAGACAAAATTATTTCTGTTGTTGATAAGTGTCATCAAGTCAGTTCTGACCTATAGTGACCCTGTTCAGGTTTCCCAGGAACAACTGGTAGGTTTCAACTGCCAACCATGTGGTTAACAGTCCAGTGCTTATCCTACAGTGCCACACCAGGACTCCAGGGACAAACATAAGACCTCTAATACATAGCATCAATACACTATAAAACATAACTAAAAACACACAAATAGCAGAAGACAAAATAGATGAAACAGACCTCCTAAAATTCAGATACTTGTGTGCATCAAAGGAATTCATCAAAAGAGTGAAAACAGAACCAACAGACTTGGAAAAGGTTTTGGCAATGACATATTAGACAAAGGACTTCTTTCTAAAATTTATAGAACACTTCAATGCCTCAACAAGAAAACAATCCAATTTAAAAATGGACAGAGAACATGAACAGACACACTTCATCAAAGAAGACATTCAGAGGTCAACAAACATATGAAGAAATGCTCATGACCATTAGCCTCTGTTGTTGTTGTTGATGTTAGGTGCCATC
>NW_006408623.1:3070292-3103183 GCF_000296735.1 Chrysochloris asiatica
TATTCTCTGCTTAAGCCAAAATCCATCAGACATCAGCAATGATATCCCTCATTCCATGGCCTCTTCTGAATCCGGCTTGAACCTCTGAAAGTTCTCTGTCAATGTATGCTTGCAGCCGTTTCTATATTACCTTTAGTAAAACTTTACTCGCATGGGATATCAAAGATATTGTCTGATGATTTCTGCATTTTATTGGGTCATCTCTCTTTGGAATGGGCACAAGTATGGCTCTCTTTCAATCAGTCAACCAGATAGTTGTCTTCCAAATTTCTTGGCAGAGATGAGTGAGTACCTCCTGTGCCGCCTCACTTTCTTGAAAGATTTCAAGTTGTATTTCATCAATTCCTGGTGCCTTGTTCTTTGCCAATTCCTTCAATGCACCTTGGACTTCCTCCTTCAGTATCATTGGCTCTTGATCATAAGCTACCTCTTGAAACGATTGAACATTAACCATTTCCTTTTGGTACAGTGACTCTGTGTATTCCTCTGTGCATTAGCCACTAGATAGATGCAAATCAAAACAACATGAAATATCATCTTACTTCAGCATTAATAGCAAAGTTTAAAAAAATATATAGATAGATAGATAGATAAAGAAAACCACATTAGCTGGAGAGACTGGGACCTTCTTACACTGTTGGTAGGACTGTAAAATGGTGGAAGAACTTTGGAAATTGCTTTGTTGATTTTTCAAGTTGGAAATAGAAATGCCTTACAACTCAGCATCCCACTACTTGATACATGGTGGTAGTAGAGGTGTGCCTTGGAGTCAGTTCTGACTCATAGTGACCCTGTATAGGGTTTCCAAGGCTGTAAATCTTTATGGGAGCAGAAAGTCTCATCTTTCTCCCTTAGAACGGCTGGTAGTTTCGAACTGCTGACCTTGAGGTTAGCAGCACGACTTGTAACCACTATGCTACCAGAGCTCCTTATCTATATCCTCAAGAAATAGGTGCTATGATACAAGTAAATCTATGCATACTCATATTCATTGCACCACTATCCACAACAGCACAATGATAGAGACAGCCTAAGTGCCCCTCAATAGAAGAACGATTAAGCAAACTTTGGTACATACGCACAATGGAATACTATGAAACGCTGAAGAATAATGATGAATTTGTGCAACACCTCATAACATTATGAACATGGAGGTCATCATGCTGAATGAAATTAGTCAATATTAGACAAATATTGTATGAGGCCACTTTGAATAAAGTTAAGAGAAGGTTTCCCTGATAAAATAATCATTCTATGATGGCTACCAGGGAGAGAAGGGAAGAAGAAATTATTCACAGGCGAGCGGGTCGACAAATGTTACATGGGTGATTGGGAAGTCAATATACAATAAGAGGGAGATTGGCAAAGGGAAAATGAAGGTAGCAGAAGACTCAGGGAGGAATGCAAGAGTTAAAGTGAATAGAGGTAAATACTGTTAACCGATGATACACGGAGGGAATTGCAATCATTGTAATGAAACGAAGTATATGATTTGTTGGATGCAAAACTGATGGTCTGCTCTGTAAAACTTCACTCAATTCACAATTAAAAGTTAAAAACATAACCAAAACAGTATCAGGAGACCTTGTGGAATGATGACCAAACTCGAGATTTCAATCAAGAATTCTACTACCAGCCAAACCATCCAAATAGTGAGACTGACTCAAAGCTATTTCTATACAAGCAAGAACTCAAGACTTTCTTTTACCTCCTATATGTCTTTTCTTAGGAAGCTATTGAGATTTGTGTGTAGAACAACAAGGATGGGATTCAGGAAACAGAGGGTCTAGGATGAGAGAGAAGGGGTGTCTCAGGATGATGGGGAACAGGAAGGCATGAGAAGGGAGTGATGTAGAGGACCTGCGATCCAGACTGGAGCAGGAAGACAATTGGCTTCTCAAAAAAAGAGGAAAAAACAGAACAGAACTCAAAACAAAACAAGAGAAAAAGAGGTCCTCGATCCAATCACATGATACTTGGTACACTTGCTATTGGCAAAAACAGAGCCGAACATGAGGAAAATGCATTATGGTACACAGAAAATCAGGCAAGCACAAAACTGATGTGATTGTTAACTGCCGGGGGTGGGGGGAGGGGGCGATGATGAGTATTCACGTAAAGAGATCAGGGTCTGAAGCTTGGCTGGCTCACCAGTTAATACTTGCACCATTAAAATAAAGGGAAACACTGATTTTTAATTGAGCCAAAATCATGTGGGCATGGGGTTAGGCGTATGTACGCGTAAGGGGAAAGGGTTGATTAAGTCCTATCTATTCTACTGTGTCTGGAAATCAAGAGAATGTAAGTAATTGAATATTGAGAAACAGCTGCATAAGAATAGTTGTTAAATTTAGGGAGAGAGAAGAAACGGCCAAGAGCTGTGTGTGGTCCCCTTTGGAAGACACGGCAATCTTTGCTAAGATATAATAGTTCTAATTCTATGAGTGCTATTTGAAGGTACCCTGGGGGCACAACAGTTAAGCACTCAACAGTGAACCACGAGGTCGATGGTTTGAAAGTCCCTCCCCACCAGCAATCTGTCATCCCTAAAGATGGCGTCCTGGAAACCCTATGGGGTAGTTCTTCCCTGTCCTACAGGGTCACTGTGAGCCGTTGGCCCTTAACCATACGATTTACATTTCAGAATATTGAGTTAGCATTTCTACAGTGCTGCCATTGTTGCAGACCGTGTAAGACTAGTCAGAGGTTCGAGGCCCTCTAGGGCCGAGTGTAACAAATGAGGCCACTGGCAGTTAATGGCAAATTGCTTTCATATTAATATTCAGGTATATATATTAAATTAATACACTGGAGCCTTTGAAAATCCACAGATAAATGTGATATTTTCCTAAAGCCGAGACTAAAGGTTGCAAGGTTAAACCTTTCTCCAAAGGATTAACTAAAAATATCTTAGCTACTTCTCGGTTCTTTGTTCTATAGACAAAGAACCCATCCTCCCTAATCCCTTTTCCAGGTGCAGCCCATTCACCTGGGCGTCTCCTGCAGAACTCTCAACTTCCCCCAACTGACCTCAGGGGCTATAGATATGTTAATTGGGCCTGAGAATCCAAGTTGCTGGCCTGAGATTCGAACCAGTGAAGTACAATGTAAAGTTACCTGAATGTCTGGAAAATTACTGATGTTAGCTGTATCCTGTGTTAGTCCCTCCCAGCTTGGTGTGAAACTCCTCCCCTAAATAAAACAGAGGCCCGAGCCTCCCCAGGTGTGCATTACTGGTTGGAAGGCATGGAGTAAAGATTGCGGTGCGTTACGGGTTGGAAGGCATGCATTAAAGATTGCAGGGCAGTGAGTCGCTGCCTGCAGAGGCCATGATGCCTGTAGTCCCAAGCCTGCCCACCAGTGATGTATCCACCCTGGCTTTGGGGTGCCTCATTGTCTCCCTTCTTCTGTTTGTCTGTGTATTCTTTCGCTATCCCTATCGCTGCTGGATCTCCCCTCCTCGTGAACCAAACACGCGTGACAACTATGTCAGGGTCAGACCCCGGCACTGCCATGAGCCAGGTATGCTCTTAATTATTTACTGTTGTTGTAGTTAAGTGCCTTAGAATCTGTTTCAACCACATAAGTAAAAACTTAGAGTTTTTACTAGTTTTTCTTCTCCTGTAAAAACTTACAGTCTTTACAGGAGAAGAAAGCTTTATCTCCCTTCCGGGGAGTAGCTGGTGAGCTTGAACCACTGACCTGTGGTTAACAGTCCAGTGCTTATCCCACGGTGCCATCAAATCAATTCCCACTCATGGCAACCCTGTGTACAATAAAATGAAACATTGTCTGGTCCTGTGCCTTCCTCACAACTGAGACTTCAGTTGGGCCCAGGGTTGCAGTCACTGGGTCAGTCCATCTCACTGAGGGGCTTCTCCGGGGACTCTTCCCTTATATCAACCCTATGATGTAGATGCTGTAATGTAATGATTTATATTGTGCAGAAAAGGAAACTGAGGCACAGAGAAAACTTTAGGGACCCCCCCCCACCTTAGTCCAGTCTCAGAGCCCTTGCTCTTGATCATCTTTCCTCGAAGGAACAAGGAATTTAAAAAATAAGTTGATGTGAATCGAGGGAGGAGAGCATGAGCAGAAGGTGGGACCCGAACCAGAAAGGCAGTGACACCAGAGATGGGGACATGGAGAGTGTGGGACCCCATGCAGAGAGAAGCAACGACACCAGAGATGGAGGCAGAAATGGGCACATGGAGAGATAGCGCAGCTGAAGACTCTAGACTCATGGAAAGAGAAAGGCTGTATGCTGGCGGCCAGGAGGCAGGCTGCAGAATGTGCCCTTGGGTTGTTTAAATGATTATATATTCCTGAGTGTTTTTGTGTATGTCAAAACAAACCAACAAACCCCAAAATAGAGGAAATAGTAGCAAATACTGTTGAATGATGATGCATGGTGGAGATTGTAATCATGGCAATGAAATGATGAATGCAAACCCGATGCTTTCTCATGTAAACTATCAGTCAATTCACAATAAAAACTTTAAAAAAAAGAATTAAAAGCTGCTGTCAATTTCCTTGTACATATCTTCTATGGGTTTGTGTGAGGCAGTCAGATCTGACCCTATATTTTTATAGAAGGAAAACTGTGTGGATTGGACGCTGGGAGAACATCTTGGTGGTTGGCATCATGTTTGTCTCATTCCAGGATGGAGGCGTAGAAGTCAATGGCTTACTGCTGTGGTCATCATTCTTGGCAGGTCTCTCTAGTCTTTCCAGCTCTGTTAAGCTCCTCTTCAACTCTTCTCAAACACTGATCGTCAGAACAGCACCTGTCGAGTAGGGAGGAAAACCCAGCCTCCTTTAGAAAGAGAGGAGCAGACAAGTTGAAATATTATTTACACAGTGAAAACTGTTACATCACAATTTTCAATGACATTTCCATTTGAAATGGGGTGGTTTGCACCACCTACTGGTATACACAGCTCTATCTAGCCACAGGTTTCAACATTTTGAAGACACTTTTCAGCACTCTGAGTTCCGTGCCTAGGTATCTTGAAGCAATCAGCCCTTTTGGCATGTTAGAAATGCCAAATGTTACTTTATTTACTTCGGGGACCATTTTCTAAGACACACTCTTTAGAAGTCACGTTTAATCACTGAACTAAATTAGCAAACTGTACAACTGCTTTTAAAAACAAAATCATGAATCCAAAGACATCAACCAAAGGGATGTTCATGCAAATGAGACATAGAACAGAAATCAATACACATTATTAGTGGAGAACTCACTATTTAAAACCAACAGGATTCAGGCAGACAACTGGAAAATGAAAGGAAGCATACGCAACTGGGATAATAAACAACATAATTTCACATCAATTAAAAAAGAATTCACCCAATGAAAATTCAATAGTATTTATATCCAAACTAATAATCATTGTCATGGCTTAATTACAGCCTAAACATCAAGACACGAGTGCTCATTTTTAACCTCTGACAATGTAGAGCAAACCTCATCCCCGCAAAAAATTTTTAATTCACTTTTCATGATAAACAATTCTATGCAATAAATTACAGAATATATAGTAGCCACATTTATTATTGTGTAATTGACACAGATTTGTAAAAATATATATATATATACATATATATATATAAAACTACAATACCTACTAATCCAGATGAAATTGCTTTAGAAGCCTAAATGTAGTACATTTTAACTTCTTGAGATCAACTATAGCATTTCACTTATTTTATGGGTATTTTATCAGAAAATTTATTTTATTTTTATATGTCAACTAAATTAGATGTCAACGAAATTAACTGGACCATAAGGAGCTCTGATAGTATAGTGGTTATGAATTGGGCTGTGAGCCTCAAGCTCAGCAATTCAAAACTCCATGGGAGAAAGATGAGGCTTTCTGCTTCTGTAAAGATTTACAGCCTCGGAAACCCTGTACACATTCACTATGAGACGGAACCAACTCCACGGCACATAACAACAACAATAAAATCTGCTTACGCAGTATATTTACAAAGATACCCCAAAAAATGACCTGCAACTGGTTTAGACTCAAAGGCACAAAAAAACATAGGCAAGGATGACAGACTCAATCCTAATCCTCTCTGTTGTCACAGGTGATGGGTGTTTGACAGCCTGTTTACAGCCACAAATGTATCACATATAACGTGTCTGGGAGGTTTTTCTTTCATATTTTACTGACTTGTGTGTGTGTTTCATTTTTCAAGTTCTCACCTGCATTGGAGAGTTTGGATGATTCCATTTTACCAGGTGGGCATCCTGCCCAAATCCACGACTTGTCTCATGGAAGTGTCTCCCACACTTCAATCTGCAGCCCAGCCCTCTCTGCACAGCACAACTTGTACATCAGTTGCCTATTTGCCTTCTAGGAGGCCTGGTGTGGCATTGTAGGATCAGTATTGGACTGCTAACCACAAGACCAATGATTCAAACCCACCAGCTGCTCTTTGTAAAACCTACACAGGGTCACTATGAGTTGGAAGGGAGTTGACGGCACTTCCCAACAACTTGACCTCTTAGATGTCGTAAACCAATTCAGATCCTGTCAGTAACCAACTCTGTCAGTAACCCCCAGTCCCTTCATACCATCTACCCAACCACACAGCCCTGACACCTACTCTACCTCATACCCTAACCTACAGCCTTTCCCACTCCCCGACACTTCCACACACCTGGCCCTCTCCCGTCCCCACTTCCATATTGCACCTTTTATTGTTGGGTTCTTCTCTTTTCCCTCTGGGACCAGATCACAGGACACTGGAGGGCAGACATCATGTTTTCCTCACATCTTTGATTCAGCTCTACACCAAGTACTCGGTAAACAACTGCTTCTTGTTGTTGTTGTTAAGTGCCGTTGATTGAATTAAACATATGACTATCTGTCCAAACGCTTTTCTCCAATCTCCTCAGGGCTCTCTTGAGCAGTGTCTTTTCAAAACCAGTTCAGCAGACTGTCTGACTTCAGGCAGTGATTGACAACACAGAAGAAAATAGCCAGAAAGAGACAATTGCTGTTGTTAAGTGCTGTGGAGTTGGTTCTGACTCATAGTGACCTGTATAGGGTTTCCAAGGAGCGGCTGGTGAGTTTGAACTACCAACCTTGTGATTCCAAACCGATATGCAGTTGAATGCTTTATCCTACAGCACCACACCACAGCTCCAGAAAAAGACCATAGGAAGGATTGCATTAAATATAATTAAGATGAGCTGATTTCAAAACAATCTGGAGGACGGACCATGATAGGTCAGATCGATGCAACTAAACTGGTTGTGTGCTGGTCATTGCTGAAGTCCATGGTCGCAATAGGTACTTGAGGTACAATACATATTTGAAAGTTTTCGTGATTAAAATATTTGAAGAAGACAAACCAAACCCAAATCCCGTCATCAGGTCGATTTTGACTCAAAGTGATCTTAGAGGAACAGAGGAGAACATCATAGGGTTTCCGAAGCTGAGATCATCTTGCTTTGGGTTTCAGTCTTTCCTCTGGAAGTTCCTCTTGCCCCCCTGGCTCCCCCTTCCCAGCTCTATCTTCTCCCAGACATTTATACATCCTTCCACTCAGACTTTTGACCCCAGTATCACCTCCCTAAAGGAGCTCTGGTAGCGTAGTGGTTACAAATCGGCTGCAAACCGCAAGGTCAGCAGTTCGAAACTACCAGCCGCTCCGTGGGAGAAAGATGAGGCTTTCTGCTCCCGTATAGATTTACAAGCCTTGGAAACCCTGTACAGGGTCGCTAGGGGTCGGAACTGACTCGATGGCACTTAACAACAACAACAACAACATCACCTCCCTAGCCTCTGTCTCTTGGGTTAGGTAGAGTCCTAGAGCCCTTGGAGCACGACTCTTCAGCTGATCTGGTGGCAAAACTTCACGTGTGTTGACATATCTTCTAGGACAAAGACATGCTTCTAATTCAAACCAAGCAGAATCCCACCAAGAAAAGATTTCCCCACAGGTCCTGGGAGGCATCTTGATGGCATGTTCTAGACTCTAGAAGTTTTCTGTGGCCATGGAGGCCAGTTCAGACCAATCCCTGCCCAGAATGGATCCATTCTAAATGACTCCTGGGCGAATCCTCCCTGCAGTGGTGACTCTCCCCAGGTCACCATGATAGGATCCTAGCAGAGTCACTGCACAAAGATGCACCAAGAACTACATGGGTTTCATGCTCAGGTCTTTCTGGAACAATCCACAATCCCCACACCAATTATGCCCAATCTGTTTTATGGACAAACAAGCTTGAGACTCTCCAAGGGGAAACTTCAAACTTCTCTTTCCACTCTCCCTGCTTGCAGGCCATTAAAAGAATGACATTTGTCATGGAAATGAGGCCAGGCCTTTTGCTCTGTGTTGACACATAAGAGGGAGACCCCAGGGAGAAATGCCACAGCAACAAATGCATATAAATGATGATATCCCATTTCGTGTTCATAAAACACTTTCTGCACCAGAATCTCAAAGCTCTCCAGGAAACAGGCTTGACTGACACCATCGCCTGAGGTAGCCAGGAGTGGCCAGAGCTTCTCAAATCATTTGTGATAAGAAAGAACAAAAGTCCAGACACTCTTAAAATGCATGATTCTTGCCTTCTGGATAGTAAACAAAAGTGTACAGATGGATAGTGGCATCTGTGAATCTTGGCTCTGCTTCCCAGAGAGAGAAAAAAAAGGTAAAGAAATATGTAAAGGGAAAAATGTCCCATGTGAATAAGGCCCACAGTTCCTCCAGGAGTTAGCCTGTGGGCGTTGGCCTTCTGCTCAGCATTCACATGCGCTGCATTCCATAACTGGGGTCTTGTCATGCATGGTACCCCACTGAAAAAGTGAAGTGTGTCTTCTCAAGGCCCCTATGGGAGACAGTGCTCTAGAAACGTTCAATGGGAAGGTCCAGGCCATGGCTTTGACGCTGCACCTCTTAGCTAAGTGGTGCTCCCCTTGTAAATACTTCATCACTGAATGATTCATTGGGGTCCTGCAAAGGCCAGGTCCTTGATGGGCAAGGCAGAAGGGACTCAGGGCCTGAGTGTCCGGCTGATTTGAGACTCACTGGAGAATTCTTTATTCTCACCCCTTAGCCCAGGGAACGCGCTGCACATGAAGTTCATACGCCCACAAGCCTGAGGAGCTGCTGAGACTAACTTTGAAAGTGTTCCTAGGATTCATTGAGGCTAATGATCAGCTTTGAAACATAAAACCTCCCAGAGACTCCAGGAACATTTCTGCTGGGCAGGTGATCCCTCCCAGTGCCACTCTGTTCCTGCAATCACTTACACTGCTTTCTGAAAACCAGCTTTAATGGCTGGCAAAGGCATTGAAGTTCATCAAGTACCTAGAAAGGGAACTCCTTCAAAAGCAGTGAAATTGTCTCCAGTTTAAAAAACTTTTTCTTAAATGTTAGTTGTTTGTCTTCATTTTGAGTTGTGCCCCATCAGCAAATGAAGGCCCCAAAGGCTTTACTCCATTCACATCATCACATTCAACTTTATTTTGAGAAGACAGTTCTTCCCAGTCATATTTTGAGTACCTTCCAACCTAAGGGATTCATCTTCTGACACTATGTTGTTGTTGTTTAGTGCCGTCGAGTCGGTTCCGACCCATAGCGACCCTGTACAGGGTTTCCGAGGCTGTAAATCTTTATGGGAGCAGAACGCCTCATCTTTCTCCCGTGGAGCGGCTGGTAGTTTCGAACTGCTGGCCTTAAGGTTCACAGCCCGATTCGTAACCACTATGCTACCAGAGCTCCTTATCTGACACTATTCTGGTGATCTTCATCAAGTTTCAATATTCAACCTTCTGGTGCTATCTGATGGTACTCCACTGCTAGTCTTAAGATTTACAGGACTAAATCTTCAGACGTGGTCTATCTCTCCTTTTTCCTAGTCTGTGTTAGTCTGGATGCTCAGCTGAAACCTGTCCTCCATGGGGACTCTGCTGGTATTTAAAATACCAGTGACATAGCTCCAGCATCACCGCAACATACAAGCCACCACAGTATGGCAAACTGACAGAGATGAGTGATGGTCAAGCGCTCATATAAAAGTTTAAAATACCCAAACCATATTTTCAATAGCCTCATATGCAATGAAAATAGAGGCAGCCATGCATTTTAATTATGGGGTGGTGAAGAATAGTGAAGCCACCATGGACTGCCAGAGAACAAATAAATCTGTCTTGGAAAAAGTATAGCCACAATGTTCCTTAGGAGAAAGAATGGGGAGACTTCATGTTTCATACTCCGGGTGTATTGTCAGGAGGGACCAGGCCCTGGAGAAGATGTTGTGTTTGGTAAAGTGGATGGATGGTCAGCCAAAAAGAGGAAGGTCTCCAATGAGGTGGAAATCTGTGGGGATAGTAACAGTGGCCTCCAATACAACAATTGTAAGGATGCAGAGGACTGGGCAGAGTTTTGTTCTGTTGTGCAGAGGGTCGCCATTGTGAGAAACATTGTCTATACTGACAAATGCTCAAGTCATCCAATCTGTGTACTCATTTTAGCGTGAGTGAGGTTTTCTTTATTCGATTCTGTAAAATCAGGTGCCCAAACCAGTAGACATGGGCAGACACGCCACATGGCCTGCCACACACGGTTTTTATTCTTGTCTCCAAAATGCCCTTCCTCCAGTTCCAATTCTATGGCATGTCCCATTTTCCCTCCCCCCAGAGAAGCCAAAATGACTTGCCCAGGTCTTAATGGCTGTATTTCTATTTAAATTTTCAAGTCCTAGAACAGTCTGCTTGTTTCAACAATCTGTTTGCCAGGTTTAGCAATCTCATGAATTCCTGAAGATGGACAACGCCCACAAGAGTTATTTCTCACACCATGAGTCAGAACTAACTCAACAGCATGTAACAACAACAAGAAATTGAAGCTAAAGAAAGTGAAAACAAGTCCATGGGAGCCAAAGTATGATCCTGAGTTTATCCCCTTAATTTTAGAGTAAATTTGATGCATTGAACACTAATGGCTGAAGACAAGATGAGTTGTTGGATGACATCATGACATCAAAGACATCATACATGAAGGAACCTAAGAGCCATGAAAACAACAGGAAATAAAGACAAGACTAGGACTGATGTTAGAAAAGATGCTGCAACTTGTTCTTGAATATAGAGTTGTGTTGTAGGACAAGCACTGGACTGCTAACTGTGCTAACCACAAGGTGGGCAGTTCAAACCCACCACATGCTCTTGGAAACCCTGCACAGGGTCACTATGAATTGGAACTGATTTGACGGCACACAATAGCTACAAGCAAACAAATGGAGGAAATGGTGAAGTAAAAGGCTGAACTGAAGACTTCAAAGGGCAGTTCAAGAAGACACAGCAAAGTATTATATAGAAAGGTGAAAAAACCTAGTGTTTTGAAACTAAAAGAGAAGAACACATTTGATATTTCTCAAGCTGAAAACCTGAATTCAAAATTCCAAGTCTCAAGTTGCAATATTGAAAGATTCTATGGGGAAAATGGTGAGCAATGTAGGAAGCAACGGAGGGTTTGTGTGGCACTGTGGGGTAAAGCAGCGGACCACAAGGTCAGTTTGAACCACAAGGTCAGCAGTTCAAACTCACCTGCTGCTCCTTGGAAACCCTGTACAGGGTCGCTATGAGTCAGAACTGACCTGACGACACATAACAACAACAATGTAGGAAGCATCAACAGAACATGGAAGGAACATACAGAGTCACTCTACCAAAATGAACTGGTCCATGTTTGAGCATTTTAGGAGGTAGCGTTCAATGAGGAGCCAATAGCACTGAAGAAAGAAGGCCAAACTGCATTGAAGGCATTAGTGAAAAGCAAAGCTTCAGAAATGTATAATATATCAATAGAGCTATTTCAACAAATGGATGCAGTGCTGGAAGGACTCATTAGTCTAGGCCAAGAAATTTGGTAGACTGCTACTTGGCCAACTGACCAGAAGAGATTCATATTCGTGCTCATTCCAAAGAAAGGTAATCCAGCTGTCAATTATTGAACAACACAATACCACACGAGAAAGTTTTAGTGATGATATTTTTAAATAGTTGCATTCGTGTATCAACAGCAGATTGCCCGAAATTCAAGCCAAATTCAGATTTACACGAAACCAGGGATATCACTGATGCTGATGTCAGACACATGTTGGCTAAAAGCAGAAGAGACCAGAAAGATGTTTCCCTTTGTTTGATTACCTCTGCATCCTTGCAAAGACATTTGACTGCATGGATCAGAACCAATTATGGATAATCTGTGCGAAATAACTCTTGTGGCTGTAGTCCATCTTCAGGAATTCATGAGATTGCTAGATAGAGTGTTGATTTACATCCAGGGATATTTAAGCATGCTGTTCTAAGACTAGGAACTTTAAATAAGCATGCAGTAATTAAGACCATGAGCAAGCCATTTTGGCTTCTCTGCGGGGGAGGGAAAATGGGACATGACATAGAATTGTATATGGGGAACTGGAACTGGAGAAGGGGCATTTTGGAGATGAGAATAAAAACCGTTTGTTGCAGGACATGTGGCATGTCTGCCCGTATCTACTGGGTGGGCACCCGATTTTGCAAAATCGATTAAAGAAAACCTCACTCTCGCTAAAATGAGTACAGATTGGATTACTTGGGCGTTTGTTGGTATGGACAACGTTTCTCACACACCTGGTACAGGAGTTCCAGAATAATTCATTGTGCTCATGTGGAACTTGTACATAAACCAAGACACAGTCATTCGAACAGAACAAGGGAATACTGTTGTTGTTGTTGTTGTTGTTAAGTGCCGTCGAGTCGGTTCCGACCCATAGCGACCCTGTACAGGGTTTCCGAGGGTGTAAATCTTTATGGGAGTAGAAAGCCTCATCTTTCTCCCGCGGAGCGGCTGGTAGTTTCGAACCGCTGACCTTAAGGTTCGTAGCCCGATTCGTAACCACTACGCTACCAGAGCAGTGATTTTAAATCAGAAAAGGGATGTGTCAGACTTGTATCTTCTTACTATGCTTATTCAAACTGTGTGCTGGGCAAATAATCCAAAAAGCTAGACTGGGTAAAGAAAAACAGGCATCGAGGGAGATTTATTAACAAGCTGCAGTACACAGAGAGTACAACCTTGCTTTCCGAAAGTGAAGCAGACTTGAGGAACTTACTGATGAAGATCAAAAACTCGAGTCTTCAGTATGAATTACATCCCCAAATAGAGAAAACAAAAATCCTCACCACTGGGCCAATAAGCAACATCATGACAAATGGAGAAAAGATTGAAGTTGTCAAGGATTTCATTTCACTTGGATCTTCAATCAATGCCTTTGGAAGCAGCAGCCAAGAAATGAAATGAGAAATTGCACTGTACAAATTTTCTGTAACAGATCTGTTTTCAGTAATAAAACGTTCAGGTGTCACTTTGAGGAGTAAGGTGTACCTAACCTAAACCTTGGTATTTTCAATCGACTCATATGTGTGTGAAAGTTGGATAATGAATAAGGAAGACTGAAGAATAGATGCTTTAAAATTATGGTATTGACAAAAAAAAAAAAAGAAATGTTAAATATATTATAAACTGTCAGAAGAACAAAGGAATCTGTTTTCGAAGAAGTACAGCCGGAAAGTTCTTTAGAAGGGAGGATGGCATGTACTTTGGACCTGCTATCAAGGAGGGACCATCCCTGGGAAGGACATCATGTTTGGTAAGGTAGAGGGTCAGCGTAAAAGAGGAAGACCTTTAAAGAGATAAATTGACACCATGGCTGCAACAACAAACTAAAATATGGCAATGATTGTGAGGCTGACAGAACCAAACAGTGTTTTGTTTTGTTCTGTTGTACATAGGGTCACTGTGACTCAGAGCTGACTCAATGGCACCTAAGAGCAGCAACTACAAAGAGTGCTTTGACATTACACTAGAAAATTACATGTGAAGGTTTGCATCATCTTACACTTTCCATAATCTGCTTCTGTTGAATCAAACTACAAAGAAACATATAGATCATTAACTTGCTAATTGTTTCTGATTCAAAAAGTAAATTGATATCATTGCGTGTCTAAAACAAACCAAAACAAACACAGTTGCTCGTGGTGACCGCATGCGTATCAGTGTAGAACTATGCTCCACGGGGTTTTCAGCCACTGAATTTTGAAGGCAGACCAACAGGCCTTTCTTCCAAGGTTTCTTACCAGTTCTTCCCAGTTCCGTCATGGCCAACAAAGTAAAATCGGAATGGATCTGAATTTGCAAAATGTAGGTGAATTAAAATGATAACTGAAATGGGAAAAATTATAAGTCAATGCTTTGCTAGAAACTTAGTCTCCCTCTTAGAAAATAAGGGTGTGCATTGCATAGCAACCAAATGTCCTGATTGTCAAAGTCAGAAGCAACAGTGTCCCTCTCCAATATTGTGGCCAAGCACACTGCTTTCACTCTGCATCAATTTCCTGCTTCCACGGATTGGTCCACTTCACCCACATTTTCAAAATTCTGGTCCATTCCAATTTGGCTTCATTGGCCACATCTGAACTTATGTGAACCTGTTTGAAGTCTTGCTTTCTTACCAGGTGTCTTTGGATGAACCTGAACTTCCAACGTTTTAGTTAGCTGCTGATCACATGAACTGTTTGCGCCAGAGCCTGTGTGTAAAATAGTCTTTTTTTAAAGCAGTAGTCTACACACTTTTACCACCTGTATTACTTAAAAGATTTCTGCACACACACTTGGAGCCTCTTGAAAGTTTTGAATCACCAACCTTTCAGCTAGCATCCAAGTACTAAATGTCTGTGCCATCAGGGTTCCTCCATACACTAATGTTGTTGTTAAGTGCCACCAAGTCAGTTCTGACTTGTAGCAACCCTGCATGGGATTTCCTAAGGAAAGGCTAGTGGATTTGAACTGGCCACTTTTCAGTTTAAAGTCCAGTGCTTATCCTATAGTGACACACCAGGGTTCCTATGTACTACTGGTGGTGGTTATGTGCTGTTGAGTCTGTTCCAACTCTTAGTGAGTCTGTATAGGGTTTCTGAGGCTATAAATCTTTACAGGAGCAGAAAGCCTCATCTTTGTTCTGCAGAGTGGCTGGTAAATTCGAACTGCTGACCTTGTGGTTTGCAACCCAACTCTTAACCCACTATACTACCAGGATTCCTTCTATCTTCTAGTTGCTGTTGTTAAGTGCCATCGAGTCAGTTCCAACCTGTAGGGGCCCTATATAGGATTTCCGAGGAGCAGTTGGTGAATTTGAACCGTCAACTTTGCAGTTCAAAGGGATCTTGTGGTCTAGCGTGCCACACCAGAACGCCTTAAATTTATATACATTAGTTGTTGTTGTTAAGTGCCTTCGAGTTGGTTTCAACTCACAGTGACCCTATATAGGGTTTCCAAGAAGCGGCTGGTGAACTTGACCCACCAACCTTGAAGTTCAAACCAACCTTGCAGTTCATCCAGCGCATTAGCCTGCAATGCCACACCAGAACTCCTAATATATACTAATTGTAATACATTCATTTTTGCTTTTGTTTTTTGAAAAAAAGGGTAGCAAGATTTAAAAGTATAAGCAACATTCAAAATATTTTTTATTTATTTGTTGTGAATGACAAAATAGTTGATAGTTCTTTGCTCACTAATTTTTTTAAGAGAGCAAAGTACTTAAAAAGGTGGGCTTTTTGGATTTTTTTCAAATCTTGCCTTAAAACATGGTGATATAACCAATTCAAGTCTCACTTTAAGGTTCAGTTTACTTTAAAACATAATTCTAAAGGTTGTCATTACTTTAAATACCTCAAGAGATAGTAAGTTTTCGTGGGAGAATGGTCAGTCCCAGGCTTACCAACTCAATGTGCTTACTGCCATCAACATCAGCAACCACACCAGGGCTTCAACTGAAACTTGCTTGATGGATTCAATTCCCATCTTCTCTGAGTCCATTCGCATCTCTTACAAACCAATTCGATAGCCTGTATTACTAATGTGGAGATAGCGATTTGGTTGCTTTACATGTGATTTGTTTCCTTGTACAGCAGGGAGAGAGGGCACCTCACTGTTGTCAGAGAACAAAATGAAAAACAGGATGCGGACCGGAGAGGGGAGAGGAAAACGCGGCTGGCAGGCAGCCTGGCAGAAGAGAAGCTTACAGGCACATTTTTTGGGTAAACAAAGCTGACAAAGAGCTCATCTGGGCAGTTCTGAGGATGCCGACTAGTGGTGTCAGAGAAGATGACTAAAACGTTTATGGATTTTTCAGGAACCTTCCAAGTTTTGTTATGATGCCTTTGAGGTTTTCAGATACCCTTCTATTAGTCCTGCCTCTGTGCCTTCCTCTTCCCATCAGAATTCCTGAATATTCTTAAAACCCAAACTCTCCACTATCAAGATTTTTAAAGAGGCAGAAAATTCCGCTGTTAAAGTGTGCAGATATGGGTTTTCCATCATTGACAACCAAGTAACAAAACAATGAAAATGCTTCCAAACCTCTGTTTTTAAACGTGCCCCCTGGATGGCTTCAGATTCTTCTCTAAACCACTTCGTCCTCATTGCTCCAGCATCATCTGTCTACTGAAGGAACAAATGAATATTCTGTTTATTTTTGTGAGACTCTAAGTATCACCTGAGAGCTGCTGGGCATCAGAGGAAAGGTGAGAACATGTGAAGTGCTTGTTGGTAAAAGAAGATAGAACCTGTCACTAAGATGGTCGTGTGTATGGCAGAGTGAACTGCTGCATTGGGTATTCATTCTTTCCTTCTCTGTGATTATTTGTCTTTTAATAATATTTTATTGTGTTTTCAGTGACATTTTAGGCAGCAACGTAGGTTCCCATGCATCAGTTTCTACACAAGTCGTTTCAGTGATATTGGTTACACTCATTCATCAGGAGTGACCCATCTCCTGATTTCCATTCTGGTGGTTCTGTTTCTATTCATCTAGTGTCCCTGACCCCATACAGTCTCAGAAATATGGAATGCTTCACAAATTTGCATGTCATCCTTGGGCAGGGACCACGATAACCTCTGTATCATTCCAATTTTAGAACCGGGGCTGTTGAAGTAAGTACTCCATAAGGGTTTCAATGGCTGATTTTTTGAGAAGTGGATTGCCAGTCCTTTATCCCCAGGCACCTCTGGATGGACTTGAACCTCCAGCCTTTCGTTGGCAGTCGAGTGTGTTCACTGTTTGCATCACCCAGCAACTCCAAAGAAAATATAGTCATTATTTTAAGTAATATATTTTGATGACTCTTTTATATGCTTTGCCCCGAGATGACCCATGATTTTTGGATGGGCCATGAGATTTCCCAGGAAAATCCTCATCTTATTACAAAATTCTGAAGAAATTCTATGTAAGGCTTTGTTTTCACCAAACTGTTGTTATTCTTACTAGGGGCCATCAAGACAATCCCCATTCATAGCAACCTTCTGGACGACAGACCAAAACATGGCCTGGTATAATGAATGTAGTCTACAAAGATAATGTTTTATAGCCTCTTTTTGTGAGTTACACTAGGGATCTGAAAAGCTCAGGAGAGGCCATCTAAGGCACAACTATTGGTCTCTCCCTGTCCACAACGAACACGAGTGATGGAAACTGAAGATGCTTAGAACCAACCAGTCCACAGACCCATGGACCATGTGACCATCTGTCTCCATGACTCTGAGACCAGAAGGAACTAGATGGTGCCCGGCCACCACTACCAACTGCTCTAAAAGGAATCCCATTAAAGGGCTCTGAATACAGTAGGAAAAATGTGGAAAACTCAAAATTATAAAAAAGATCAGAAAGAGACTGGTGAAACCCCAAGCCAGTGGCCCTTGGTCACCCTTCAGATCTGGGATTGAACTCACCTTCATGGTTCAATTTCGGTGAAGCAGTAGATAAATACATAGGGGGATGACAATACTAGGGAAGAAACACACCATAGAATGAATGGTCAACCATTCAAGATCAAAAGAGCAGCATGTACCTAAATTCAGAAGGGTGGGCAAAGAGAAGAAGTGGGATATGTGATGGTACATGGAGGGGACTGCAATCATTGAAATGAAATGAAGTGTATGATTGGTTGGATGCAAAACTTTTGATCTGCTCTGTAAACCTTCCTTCAAATCACAATAAAAAGTTAAAAACAAAAACACTGTCTGATCCTGAGCCTTCCGCCTTCCTCTCAATTGTTACTCTGTTGCAGCCACTGTATCAGTCTACCTCACTGAGAGTCTACCTCTTTTTTGCTGACTCTACCTCTACTTTTGCAGGCATCGTGTCCCTTCTCCAAGGACCGGTCCCTCCTGATAACAAACCCAAAACAAAGTATGTGAGACAAGTCTTACGGCTATCCTCACTTGCAGGCGCTGTGAGTTAATGAGCTGGACTGCAAAGCTGCTTTGAACAGCAAGCTCACCAGCTGCTCCTCAAAAACCCTATACAGGGTTGCTAGGGGTTGGGAACCAACTCGATAGCACTAAACACCAACAATCCTCATGTCATCGTCCAAGGTTATACTTCTAAGACCGCTTTGTTCTTTCTTCTGGCAGTTCCTGGCATCTTTAATCATCTTCCCCCAAACCATAATTCACAAGCATCTGTTTTCCTGCCTGATTCATTGTGCTGTCTTCCTAAGGACACGATTGAAAATACTTTGGCTTGGGTCAGGTCCACCTTAGACCTCAACGTGACATCTTTGCTTGTTAATACTTTAAAGAGACCTTCTGCAACAGGTTTTCCCAAAGCAATGTGTCATTCAATGTAAAGTTGTGTCATCTGCATATTGCAGTACACCAAAGTAACATATCTGGGCCCTATTAAGCTTGTGGCTGACTGCACTTTGTTTCACACAAATCCACAGTCCCTCCTTGGTAGAGCATTGGTCTTCCCTGCCACATGGATGCTAAGCTTGGCCATGTGGCTCCTTCTGGCCCAAAATATGTTGAGTGGTAGCAGTGTTTGTCCCTTCTGGCCAATGCTTGATGGAGTAGCTTATGTCTCAGCACTTGCTCTCGCTGCCCCTCTGCCACTCCACTGGGCACGGCGCCAGATGGAGGCTGTTTCATCAGCTGGCGTGCTGGACAGAGATGACATGGACAAGAGCCACAGCTAAGCCACTATGGCTGTGTCCTGGGAGCAAGAATGATTCAACAAATAAAACACCCAGCTACCTCTGAATCTCAGGTAAACTCTGAAGCGTTTTCTTATATATACAAGTCTGTATGTCATACGTATGTCCCAAATGTCTTGTGGGACAGACTGAGACTAGATATTCAGGATATCCTTATACTAAAAAAAATATGTTTTGCTGTTTATCTGAAATTCAAATGTAACTGAGCATCCTGTGTTTTATCTGGCATGCCTAGTTGTGAGTCACTGAGATGTGAGAATTGCTTGTTTTGTATTGTTTTTCCCAAAACTCCAGCCTTACTCAATGAATACAACAGCTGGCCATGGTTCAAGAAGGGGTACCTGTGCCAGTCTTGTATCTAATATTGTTGGGGTCCTTAGCTGCCATCAAGTTGGCCCCCCAACTTGTTGCAACCCCATGTACAATGAGATCAGACCACGTGATCCATAGGCTTTCATGGGCTGGTTTTTCAGAAGGCAGTCTCCAGACCTTTCTTCCTAGTGTCTCTTAGTCTGGAAATTCCATTGAATCTTGTTCCTGGTAACACACAAGCCTCCCTTGAAAGGCAGGTGGTGGCTGCATATGAACTACACTGGCTAGGGATCAAACCCAGGTCTCCTGCATGAAAGGAAAGAACTCTACCACTGAGCCCTCATGACCTCACAATATTAATATGAGTAAAGCTTAATTCTGACCTCCTGAAATTAGAAAAATATTAGTTACAATTCTTCCTGCACCCCAGTGGACAGTCTTTAGACACCACAGCTCTGAAGTGTACACAAAAGTAAAGGCAAAAGTCATTAGCAATTTCACTTAAAATGCAGATTTCTCAGCAGTCCTAGTATGATGTTGTAGGATAAGCAGTAGACTGCTAACCACAAGGCCAGCGGTTCAAACCCACCAGTCGCTCCTCGGAAACCTTATACAGGATCGCTATGAGTTGGAAACACCTCGGTGGCACCCAACAACAATAATGGCTCCAGACAGACTGATTTAGAATCTGGAGGTGGCTGGAGAATCCGTTCTTTTAATAAGCTCCTGAAGCAAATTAAATTATCAGTGGAGTACATCTGCAATTTCATGTTTTAGCAGAATTCCTGGTATAGCAGAGTCATTGGGTGATAGAAACAGTTCGTGTGCTCAGTTGACCGCTAAACAGAAGGTTGCAGATTTGAGGTCATCCAGAGGTGCACTTGGAAGAAAGGCCTGGTAATCTGCTTCAAAGAAAAAGGAAAAAAATCAGCCATGAAAAACTCTATGGAGCAAAGTTCTATTCGGACTCATGAGTCAGTCAACTCAACAGCAACTTGTTTACTTGGTGAACTAGGAAGGGAGGAGATCTGTGTCCCATTCCTGAGTGTGCTACCCAACTGTCTCCCTATGATGTTCAACAAGTCAGCTCTCCTGTTAAACTGCTTTGCTCTCACTTAAAGAAGGAAAGAGTTCAACTGGAAAATCACAAATATTTCTTCCAAATATTTCTAAAAGCCCAAGATCCAGTGTTGTTAGGTGCTGTCCAATTGGCTCACTCTCACTGTGACCCACGTACAGTGGAACGTGCCACTCTCTGGTTCTGCAGCATCCTCACAACAGTGGCAATGTTGGAGCCCACTGCGGCCACCACTGTGACAATCCGTTGTGTTGAGGGTCTTTTCTTTAACACTGACCTTGTACTTTACTGAACATCATATCCTTCTCCAGGGACTCGTCCAAAGTGTGTGACATGAAGTCTCTCCAACCTAGCTTCTAAGGAGCATTCTGGTTTCTTCCAAGACAGATGTGTTTGTTCTTCTGACAATCCACAGTATTTAGTATTGCTCACCAACAGCATGCATCCTTCATTATTTCTTCCACTTTCACTTCTCTAACGCGCTAGAGCAAATTTCAGAGTCTCCTCTGGCAACCATTTTGTTCCACTTTTTCTTTCCTGTATTTTCAATGACCTTTAGCTTTCTTCACATATGATGCTCTTGATGCCATCCTACAACTCGCCTTGTCTTTCGTCATCAGTGTTCAATGCATCCAAATTCTATTCTTGAGATGGTCTCTAAATTCAGCTGGTATATCCTCCAGCTCTATGCACTTGTTTTCAGTATCTTCAGGTTAAACTTGAACTTGAATTTGCATACAAGGGGACTTCAAAAGTTGGTGGGGAAAATCCATTCTCTTTTCAATCGATTTTTCCATTAACTTTTTGGAAACTCCCTTGTATGCACAATCGATCTGCTTGGCAGTTGATCCCAGTGTGGTTCTGACTGATGATGTGGATCTTCTAAAGCATCTCTTGCCCACTGATGCAGCTGATTTAATTCCCATCTGGTGAGGTCCAGGTGTGCAGTCTCCATTTATTTTGTTAAAAACAGAGTATTTGCAATAAGTCATTATTCATTTGCAAGAAGTGGTCTTGCAAAATTCTGTCACTAACGCCATGCTTCCAACCGCAAATTCTTCCTCTTTGTTTCCAATTTTTGCATTTCAATCAACAGCAATTATCATTGCATCTTGATGGTATGTTTGATCAATTACAGACTGAAGACACGGCAGAACACCTTCCGTTTCTTCATTTTGGCATTAGTGGTTGGTGTGTAAACTTGAGTAACAGTCATAGGAACTGGTTTCCTTTGTAAGGTACAGATGTTGGTGTTGTTAGGACTCACAGTGACCTGATGCACAACAGAACGAAACACTGCCGGGTCCTGGTCCATCCTCATGGTTGTTGCTATGTTTGAGCCCATTTCTGCTTCTACTGTGCCAATCCATCTCATTGGGGTCTTCCTCTTTTTCATTGACCCTCCACTTTACCAAGCATGATGCCTTTCTCTAGATAAAGTCTCGTCATCCTGGCTTCTAAGAAATATTCTGGCCGTACTTCCAACACAGATTTGTTTGTTCTTCTGGCAGTCCACGATACTTTCAATATTCTTCTCCAACACCATAACTCATATGGATATTATCCCATAACTGATAGCATTGTACTTCAGGATAGATATAGATATGTTCTTTTGGACAGTGAATGTGATACCATTCCCTTCAGTTTGTCAGCCCCAGGAATGCAAAATTATGCTTTTCCAATTCAAAAGTACCAATACCAATCCATTTCAGCTGACTAATGCCCAAGATATCGATATTATGTGTTCTATTTCATTTTTGGAGACTTCCAAATTTTCCTAGATTCATATTTCATATATTCCATGATCTGATTATTAAAGAATATTTTACAGCTCTTATTTTGAGTCACACCACATCAGGAAATGGAGATCCTGAAAGCTTTACACCAACCATGTCATTAAGGTCGACTCTACTTTGAGGGCTGGTGTGGCACTGTAGGATAAGCACTTGGACTGAAAGATCAGTTTGAAACACAAGGACAGTGGTTCAAACTCACCAGCCACTCCTCGGAAACTCTATGTAGGGTATCTATGAGTTGAGTTATGAGTTGGAATCAACTTGACGGCACATATCAGCAGTAACTACTTTGAGGAGGCAGCTCTTCTCCAATTATATTTTGAGTGTTTCCCAACCTGAGGTGCTTGTCTTCCAGCTGTAATTTGTAAGGTTTTCAGTGACCAATTTCTTCAGAAGTAGAAAGCCAGATCTTCCTTTCTAGTCTGCTTTGAATGTAAGTTTCACAGACGCCTGCCCACATGCGTGACGCTACTGTTATCTGAAGTGGTGATGTGTAGCTTCCAGCATCAAGCAACACGAATCACCACAAGACAAGCTGTCACAGGAGAGGTGCCTAAGCCCAGTAGGTAAGGTAAATGAGTGAGGTTGCTAGGTGTGCTGGTGCAAGGTCCTGTGGCAAACTGAAGGGCACACACACCCCATTCTAAACATTCAAGAGCGCCCCACTCTACCCGCTGCTATTTTTAAACACTTTTCTTTTCCTAATGGAGATTCTGAGTAGATAAAGTTATAAAATAATAGTAATATGTTTATAAAATTTTGTTGTTGTTGTTATGTGCCGTGTAGTCGGTTCCGACTCATAGCGACCCTGTCCAGGGTTGCCGAGGGTGTAAATCTTTACGGGAGCAAAGAGCCTCACCTTTCTCCCGTGGAACAGCTGGTAGTTTCCAACTGCTGACCATGAGGTTTGCAGCCCGATTCGTAACCACTACGCTCCTTATAAAACTAGACTTTACATAAACATGCTCTGATGGATACTTTTGAACTAACAGTTTGTTTGTTTTTTTTTTAACCTTTTTAAATCAGCCTGAGAAAGTACTGGTGTTTAAAAACAAAGATTTCCACTATCTACCTAAAAAGAAAAGATTCCAGGAAACCGTTGTTCCCCTCCACCAGGAGCGACTGTGGGTCAGCTCCACCAGTCACTTAACTCTACCTTTGGAAGCCTGTTCCGGCGCCACTTACTCTGTAATTCATGCATTAAATAAACACTGAGCGCCCCTTGTCCCTCCAGTCCTGCCGCCCGGGTGCCAGCTCCTACCCAAGACCCCGGAATTGTGATGCAAGGGAGGAAGCTAATAGGACCTCGGGGTTCCCTCACTTGGCACGCCTTCCCTTCCTGGCAAGGGGCCCTTAAAGCTGGGACCAAGGCGTCCTGGCATTTTATTATAAACTCTGGCTACACAATGAGCACCGTCATCCCCGCCTCGTCCCCGTCACGGGAGTACGCTCAATGCAACTATACAGCCGCGAATCCACATTCCAAGAACTGTCTGCCAACAAAAGAGGCAAGGAGTCGGGGGTGGAGCCTGGGAGTCAATTACCGCGAGAACTGATCTCCCGAGGAGGCACTGAGAGACGCAGGCGCACTATCGTCTTCCCGCCCCGCAGAGAGAGGCGGGCAGGCCTCTGAAACAAACCTCGCAAAGTTTGTTTCGTCAGCACGACTCCTTCCTGTCAGGGACCGGAAGTGCACTCGGCGGGACGTCTCTGGCGCTTCCTCTGAGCTTGTCGCGCTGCTGGGTCCGGGTTCCTGCCCGAGGCACCCCGGGGCCGAGAGGATGGGGGACGTGAAGGAGACCGGGGTCGAAGCTCGACCCGCCGGAGCCGAGGCTCGGGGAAGGCTCAGTCTTTTGCCACAGGCTGAGGCCGAAGAGCCTGCACAGGTGAGCGCGCTGCGGGGCGGAGTTCGCCAGGTGCCCGGAACCGCAGTGTCCTCTGGCTGCTTCTCTGCGCCTCCCTTAAACTGGGCGAGTAGCCTCGTCGTTAGTTTCACCGTTCGTGTCTGCAGCATCCCCGGCGTCAGGTAGCCACGGTCTCTGCCCGCCAGGTGTGCACCTGTCAACGGGCGGTTCGGAATGGAGTCCCGACTGCAGAGCCGGAGGGGAGGGAGATGTCAGCGGACCCCGAACTCGCCGTGCAGGTGGAGGTGGAGGAGCCGGCGAATGAGCTGCTGAATCCATTCCTGAACGTTTATCCCGCATGCCTTACCGCCAACTCTCTTTTAAATGGAGTATGTTGGAAGCAAAATACATTTTCTTTACTACAAAGCCAAAAACCTGAACCTGTTGCCTTCTGGTCGATTTTTAACTCATAGCTACCCCGAGGCCCACCCTGGGTGATGCGAGCAGTTTGGAGCCATCTAGCTGCTCCGCGAAAGAAAGGCCTGGAGACTCGTTTCTGTAAAGATGGCAGCCTGGGAAACCTTAACACCTGGGGTCGCCGCGAATACCAAGCAGGTCTTAGTCAATTTAGTGTTTAGGTGATCTGATGCTCCAGGTATCATCAGCTTTTTGAAAGTTCACTTTATGCCATTTTGTTTTTATGAAAGACCTACAGTAGCACTTGTTTCCGAAATCCGGACAGGGTATTTGCTTTTTATAAAATAAAAGTGATAAAGTAAAACTAACCCTTAGAGCCACCGAGCAGAGAGAGTGACACAGTGGTGACACTTTCTAAACTCTCCTTTCTCTGGAATGACACTTCGCAGCTTTGAATGGTCTGTGAACGCTGTGGGTTAGTGTTGTTTTGGGCATTCCGTGTTTTTTAGTTGGTTGGTTTTTTTTGGGTCTGGGAATGCTCAAATTTTTTCTCTCCTGTATAAATTAATAGTAGTCTCCTTACACCATTTTGGCATGAGAAAGGGATCAAAGGAATGCTTTAGTTTCAGATAGTGGAGGAAACCCAAGCTGCCTCTCCTTGATTTCTGCTAATATGTGGATACATTTTGAAAAGCAGACTGATTGGCCTGCTTCCCAATCATTACTGCAACTGTCATACGCCTTGGAGTCCTGGGGTGGCACTGTGGGATAAGCACTTGACCACAAGGCCGGCAGTTCAAACTCACTAGCTACTCCTTGGAAACCCTATTGTGGCAGGGTTGCCATAAGTCAGAACCAACTCGGTGGCAGTTAACATCAGCAACATCATAGTTCTTGAATCACCATCTGTCTTTATGTGAAAAGAGCTAAGTAAATCACTGTGACATTTCGTGCTGCTCACTCATTTATTAAGTGCTGTCAGAAGTATGTAATAATATATTTTCTTACTAGGTCTGATGGGGGTGTGTGTGTATACATATGTATAAATGGGGTTTCAGTTCTAAGTAACCATCATTTATAATTCATTCCATAGGGGTCCTCCTTGTTCCTCGGAGGCAGTGAAGTGAAGAGCCGCGCGGTGGTGAAATACTCTTCTGCCCCCCCTCGCACAGCCTTTGCCCGCCTCGAAGAGAAAACGGACTTGAAGCTCCCACCAGCCAACTGGCTGCGGGAGAGTGCCAAGCTAGGGCCAGCTGGAACTACCATTCTTGGCAATAGTAAGAAAAGCAAACCATTTTCAAGGTAAATATTCCTCAGTGGGATTTTTACTTCTCTTCCCTCTGCCTTAAAATTTTAATACTTTTGATTTGTACTTGTCATCGAATTGCCCGAAATTTCTTTAGAAAAAGTTTGTATGTGACTTTCCAAACCCTTTTCTCCCCCTAGTATAGGATTAAAATATTTACGGCGCTCTGGTGGCACTGTAGGAGAAGCATTGGCCTGCTACCCTTAAGGTTAGCAGTTCACGCAGGAGAAAGGTGAGGCTGTCCGCTCCCATACAGATCGACAGTCCAGGGTTTCTGTGGGTCAGAGCTGACCCCCAGCGGCGGGTACAATACGAAGACACCGATTACTTGTCTTTTCTCCTTCCACACCTAAATTGTGTTAAGAGCAAAGCTGAGCTTTGAGCAGTAGAATTCCATCGGCTGTGTTTTTTTGTTTGTTTTAAACACATGTCCATGCTTTTTGTGAGTTTAAAGAAACAGAATTAGGGTAGTGCATAGGAGGAAAACCTTTAACTAGAATGACTGCCCTGTAGAGTTTTTTGTTCCATGAGGAGGTTGTCTATGAAAACCTGCTGTGGGAGACCCAGCTTGTGGGGTAACTTGCGCACTGGGCTGGCGCTTGTTGGCAATCCTGCAGGCAGTATTTATTAAAAGTTGACAGAGTAGCCTGAGGACTCCCTGCTACCTACTCACAGAAGACTTGTGTCGTGGACCACTTCTCAGGCTTGTCATCGTAGATGTGCCTCAGCAACTACCCAAGTTTAGTGCTCTGTGAACGTGTAGTTCTTTAAATCTCCTGACTGAATTGGCGTCGTGTATTTTAAAAACAGAACATTATCACGCATCACTGAGAACAAGTCAGGAAAATCGTAGTTTAAAATCGGAAAAAGTACGCAACAGGATTGTATTCTTTCACCGTACTTACTCAACCTGTATGCTGAGCAAATAATCCAAGAAGCTGGATTATATAAAGAAGAACGGGGCATCAGGATTGGAGGAAGACTCATTTAACAACCTGCGCTATGCAGATGATACGGCCTTGCGTGCTAGAAGCAAAGAGGACTTAAAATACTGATAGAGATCAAAACCCACAGCCTACAGTATGGATTGCACTTCAGTGTGCAGAAAACAAAAATCCTCACCACTAGACTAATAATATCGTGATAAATGAAGAAAAGACTTCATGTTGTTTGGATCCTCTTTGAACACTCATGAAAGCAGCAGTCAAATCAAACAACATATTCCATTAGGTAAATGTGCAGCACAAGAACTCTTTAAAGTGTCAAAGAGCAAACATGTCAGTTTGGGGACTAAAATGCATCGGATCCAAACCATAGTATTTTCATTTGTTGGACAGTGAATAAGGAAGACCTTAGAAGAGTTGATGCATTTGAATTATGGTATTGGAGGAGAATATTCAAAGCACCATGGACCTGCCAGAAGACCAGACAAATCTGTGTTGGAAGAAGCACAGCCAAAATGCTTCTTAGAAGACAAGATGGCCAGACTTTGTCTGTCATACTTCAGACATCTTCTCAGAAAGAAGCATCCCCTGGAAAGGGAATGTTTGCTAAAGTGGAAGATCAGTGAAAAGGAGGAAGACCCCAGAGAGATGGATTGACACCGCGGGAGTAGCAGTGGTCTGAAAGGTGACAGCAGTCGTGAGGATGATGCAGGACCGGGCATTGTTTCGCTCTGTTGTGTGTTGGGTCACTGTGAGTCGGAACCTAATAACAACAATCACTAAACCCAGAGATCGCTCAGAGAAAATAGCTAGTTCAAGACTATTGTTTTCAGATGGAGATAAAGACAAAATCAGGAGAATTTATCAGAATTCTAGTTTTGGGGATCTGTGTTCCTTGTTATAGTCATTATTACTGTATTTCATCAAATCTCAGATGCTGTTGATTTTTTTTTTTCTAAGTTTTTATTGTGAATTGAGTGATAGTTTACATGGGAGAACCTCAGCTTTACATTCATCCTTTCGTATTCCATTTCATTACAATGATCACAGTCTCCTCCATGTATCATCATTCAACAGTATTTGTTTCCATTCCCTCTGGTTTTTTTTTTGGCTGTACACCAAAGCACTCAGGAACATATAATCATACTCTGCAAGCCTGCCTCCCCGGCCGCCAGCACACAGCACCTCTTCCTCCCATCAGTGTAGAGTCCCCAGCCACTCCATCTCTCTACATCATCATCTCTGCCTCCATCTCTGGTGTCACTGCTTCCCAGATGCCACTGAGTTTTAAAGACACAACATTATTTAGGTGCCACTGAGACCTTCTGCTCCCATAAAGATTGACAGTCTCGGAAACCTTATGCAGGGTCAGTATGAGTTGGAACTGACTTGACAGCACACAACCAAGAAGGAAAAGCAGCCAGCTCTGGTGGTGCTTTGCCTCCTGACTTTCCACCGTGAAAAGGATGTGTGTGTGTGGTGTGTGTGTGTGATCCTCATAGCCTGGGAATGCTGTACTCAACGTTCAAAACGACTGCGTCCCATGAACATACTCTGTTAATGCATGGCTGGTTTCCCTCCCCCAGTTTTGGTATGGCGTACGACTTCATTGACTCGGTGGGAAACGATGTGGATGTTGTCTCCGACTCAGAAGTAAGTGGTGACACCCTGCTCAGTGCAGTTTGGGGTGTTTTGTGTTCAATGTTTTAGGTCATGCTCTGTCTCGAATGAACTGTTAGTCTCAAAAATTCATGATTTGATAAAAGGATCTTGTTAATCAAGCACAGTTTTTCTTACAAAAGTTGTACTCAGTACAGCGTCTCTTTTCTTCAAGGTGGAGTAAAGGATCGTAGACACGGTTGTGGGTACTGATCCTGATACGCATACTCTAATCATAGGCTTTCATTCTGATGGTAATGTTTAGAATTGCCCTATATGTGCTCTCTGTTGAGAAATAGCAGTGATCCTTCTAGTCACATCTGCTGCTTACTGCTATTCAGTGGGTCAGTGTTACATCATCTGCTGAAAGCCCAGGTCATTACCGCACTGGACCTGGAGGACTTCTGCCTGACCGTCTTACACAAGAACATAGTGAGCCGTGGTAACATAGTGGATTAGGAGATGAGCTCCTCACCACACGGTCAGCAGGTTAATCCACCGAGCTGTAGCTATGTCTGGCTAGAAAGGCCCATCTTCCATTACTCTGTGTGAAGTACCATTTATATGTTGTTGTTGTTGTTGTTATTAAGTGCTGCCAAGTCAGTTTCAACTCATAGCAACCCTGTGAAGCTGGTGGGTTTGAGCTGCTGACCTTGCGGTTCGCAGTCCAGTGCTGTGGACTAATGCGCTGAACTGCCAGGTTGGTTTGAACCACAAGGTCGGCAGTTCAAGCTCACCAGCCGCTGCGTGGAAACCCTATACAGGGTCACTATGGGTCGGAACTGACTCAACAGCACTTCACAGCAACAGTTACGAAAGGGCTACTATGCTTTTTAAATTGAATGACGTTAAAGTCCAGAAGACCCTACATCACAGTAAAAAGGTTTTTCTAAACTACTTCTCCATCTGATGCTGTTTTCCCAGAATATAAAAAAGCTCCTGAAGATTCCTTACAGCAAGTCCCATGTGAGCATGGCGGTGCACCGCATTGGGAGGACGCTGCTACTGGATGAGCTGGACATCCAGGAGCTGTTCATGCGATCGTCGCAGGTAACACTGTGCACAGCCCAGGCTCCTCGTGCTGGCCGTCTGAGCACTGCCGATGGCTACTTCTGAGAGAGCTGCCCAGAAACAAGGCGCTGCACTGACGAGCCCGAGCTTGAGTAAAGAGAAAGTAGGCCAGGAACAGGCAAGAGAATCACTGTTGACACTAACAGCCTCCTTTTCTTTCAGTGAAAAGAATGAAACACCTGGTGAAAATTGAGAGAAATCTCTAGAAGTTTTAAGGGACTTGCTTAAATTTTGAAAAATCACTTGATGTCTGCATTGAAGAGATTATCAAATATGATTATCAGGAAATGTGGAAAATGTCCATAGTTATTCCTGTGCATGGATAGTTGCTAGAATTAGTTGGTTCTGTTAAATCAGGGCTTCTCAAACTGCATGTTGGTAAAGGACTTTTCCCCTCTTCCCAGGTGGTAAGGATCGATATTGTTGTCAAATTCAGCAGCCGTGTAAAGCCCCTCAAGGCATCCTCACCATTTCCTGCCACTTTGTCCTGGATGGTCCTGTTGCATAGGCCCCTCTGCAAAGAATATTCCTGCAGTGCTTTGATTGAAGAGACTACATTCCCTTTATTTAAATTGATATTTAAAATCAATGGTTTTATCCCCTTTGAAAAGGCCAGGGTTCTGTTTAGTCTCATGGGAGGTCTTGTCACGTGAGGGTGAAAAATCTACAGACCGTGCTTCATACCAACTTTGGGTCTTCAGATCCCAACACATAGGATTGCAGTCCTCTGCACAGAGGGCTTACCCTACCTACCCCAGGTGCTGGAGAAGGAGCACCCCTCGCAGCCCAGCTAGGACAAGGAGGAGAATTGAAAGGTGATGGGAAGTGGTGCTGTGTTTATGAAGCTGTATCAGAGCATGGAGGAGTATTTCCTCAGACTGAAGGCGACAACAGATTATTCGGACTCTGCTTGTTGGTGAACTCAAGTGTCACTTCTTATGTCTTTCAGACTGGGGATTGGACGTGGCTGAAAGAGTTCTACCAACGACTGATTGACCAGAAGTGGCAGAGGAAGAAGAAGAGCAAAGAGCACTGGTATCAGAAAGCTATCCTCTCCAAGTTTTTATATTACAGGTACTTGGCTGCTTTTTGGTGTTTCTGTACGAATTAGGAGGAGAAATGAAATTGTGATCTGAGCTTCCTTTGATGCGTAAGGAGCTCACTGAGGGTTTGCCCCTGAGGCCTGGTGTCTTCCGTGTCTGGGAGTCAGTGGCCGTGGATCTGGGTTTGGGGGCTGGGAAAGTAGTTGTTAAAAGCCAGTAGACTGTTGCAGTGAACGTAGCCACCACGTGACCTTTCTTCTTTCTGACTTGGCTAGTATCAATGGTGACGGAGCCGCTCAGCCTGTGCCCTTTGCTGCTGAACAGCCGGAGACATCTGCTCCGGACCACACAAGTGACTCGGAAGGGGCTTCGTGGCCTGCCCCCTTTGAGATGCCTTCACCGGTCCCTGAGGATGCCAGTGCTTCTCCTCAGGTCAGCCCACACGCGCACTCACACCCTTCCTTTCAGGGGGAAAGCCGCCCGGCTTGTTCACACAGACAGAAGAGCGGGAGTCAAGACGGCCTCATCTCACCTCCCACAGGGGAGAAGCAGCAGCAGCTGTGTTGACTTTTCAAAACAACTGATAAAGATGATTTGGGATGGTGACTCCATAGGATAAACATTGAACTGCAAACCACAAGGTCGGCGGTTCAAGGTTACTAGCCACTCTGCAGAAGAAAGAGGGGGCTTTCTCCTTCCACTAAAGATTTAAAGCCGCAGAAATCCTATACAGAGTTGCTCTGAGTCGAAATCTACTCCTTGGCACTTAACACCAACTGTTTTAAATGGCTCGATCTTATTTTTCACTAACATTAAAACTGGCTTACTAGTATATCTGCCAAGGAGTCCTGGTGTGTCGTAGGCTAACCCACCAGCTACTCCTCGGAAACACTGTACAAGGGCTCTGAGTCAGAACCAATTCAACAGCACTTCTTACCAGCATATTTGCCAGTACTGGTGATCTCTCTCGAAGTGTTAAGACAGTACGGTGTAGTTAGCAACCTGTAGTATGTTGTTAACTTTTATGTCATGAATACCTATCAAATATCACATTCACAGGTTTTTTGTAACTTAAATACTGACCTTCTTAGCTTAACTTTTGTTTAGGTAGTGGTGGTGGTAAGTTCATGTAGTTGGTTCTGAGTCATAGCGACCCTGTATAGGGTTTCCGAGGAGCGGCTGTGGTTTTAAACCACCGACCTTCCATTTCAGTGCTTATCCTACAGCGCCACACTAGGATTCCTCACTTTTAGGTTGTTAGATCTGAAATAGCCCTTGAGGGTTTTGGGTGAAGCTTTTGAAATACTTAGCTTAAGTCTTAGTCTAAGATTAGAATGGAGAAGTGTTGGATATATTGACTGTTTTCTCTCTTTTCTTGGCTTTTTTGTATATTTTGTGTACTTTTATTCTTAGAATATCAATCAAAGAATAAAATAACCCCATAGATGCAAGTTGTGGTCTGCCTTTTTGGAGGAAAATGTTATCGATAAACTTGGAGAAGAGAAAATAAGATCTTTAACATGGTGGCTTTTGTTTTGTCTCCTGTTACATGTTGAATACTACTTTACCAGATAGTTTCTGTCTTCACAAATTAGAGTTTTAGAAAGCAGAGGACATTTCTGTTTATTTTCGTATTCTGAGCTCTTACTTGTTTTCCAGAACTGGGAGAAGGGGAAGGGAAGGGAAGGAGTTATTCCAGTCCTTGTGGGAACCGTGGCGGGATGGGGGGGGTGGATTGGGATTTGAGAAGGTGGGTGGGGGGGGGGCTGCCAATAATGTCCTGACTTGGTCCCATGGGCCATTTGCTTGTCTTACCTACTTACTTGTATGTGATTATACTTCACTAACGTGTTCCCTGAGTTCAGAAAGGCCCATGTCGCAGCACTCTCCCCCGACACCGGCCTCACCCGTCTCCCAGTCAGGCCTGTCACCCAGCCTGCCGCTGGCTCTAGGTGCTGGTGCTTGTGGAGGAAGCAGACTGGCATCTGTTAGCACCTCTTAGCCAGGTAGATGGAGTCCTGGTGTGGTGCTGTAGGATAAACACTGGACTGCTGACCACAAGACCTGTCGTTCACATCTATCAGCCGCTCCTCAGAAACCCTGTACAGGGTTGCTTTTGAATCGGAACCCACTCCAAGCCTCTTAACAGCAACATGCCCTATGTACTTTGATATTTGTGTGGAACGTAAAGGGTTTTTGCTCTTGGTGCATCCCTGTGTACGAAGTGGCTGATGGGTTTGAACTCCTGTGGCCAGTAATCCACTTTACAATTAATTAAAAGTTCATAAAAAGCTGATGTTTGTCCATGGCTTGACAGCTAGTGAAGTCCAAGCTAGGGTTTCAGCCCAGCTCTTGGT
>NW_006408623.1:3103333-3108748 GCF_000296735.1 Chrysochloris asiatica
GAGGTTAGGGGAGCCTCTCCCTGCAGTCCTGCTCGCTCTCCCTCTGCTCCATCTGAGGTTAGGGGAGCCTCTCCCTGCAGTCTACCCTCTAAGTGCTCCTGTCATATGTAAGAGGTCCTTCTGTTCGGTCAGATTGTCTTGGCGGTGACATGAGCCTAAGCAGAGCTCGCCTGATGTCAGAATCTTTTATGGGATGTGCTGCTTTTAAAAACTGCCCATTTCAAAGTGGAGTCCCTTTTCTTGGCATACTATCACCTCATGAATTTTTGTTCCCGGCACTAAACTAAACTGCTAGTTAGAGGCCTGGAAATCAAGTTAGGTAGGTATCTGTGGTGGTGGTTGATGTGAAGTGCTGTTGAGTCGGTTCCGACCCATAGTGACCCTGTATAGGGTTTCTGAGAAGCTGCTGGTGAGCTTGAAACGCTGACTTAACGGTTCAGACAACTTTGCAATCCAGTGCATTAGCCCACAGTGTCACACCAGAACTCGGGTACCTATGGTACGGGCCTTGAACCCATACCGTTACTGAGAACCTGGAAACTGGTTTTGAAACCTAGAGCTCTAACTCTAGCAAAAAGCACTCCCCCTCCCCCCCGGCACATGCAATTTGAGAACTTGTCTGTGTAAAACAGTAGTTTAAAAAATGTCTGCAGCTTTCTTATTTGACGTTCTCACCGAGGAGACCAGCACAGCTGAGGTGTGTTGGTGTCTTCCTGGACTGGCAGGTGATCATCATACTGATGTACACGTGGGATAGGCAACACAGGTGCTCGCCCGTGTTGAGTCTGCGAGGACATTGGCATTAGAGGATTACAGTCATGTTGCCTTTTGGCCACCTTCGAGATGGGGATATCACTTATGGGCAGTTCTAAGAGCTCGGACAATTGAACAGTAATCTACCTGCTGGCAGCCTGCTAATATGCATCCCACAGACTGTCTTGAGAACAGAGTGGTCGGAGATGAAATAAGCCAAGGAGATACTGAGGATACCGAGGTAAAGTCAGCTTTGCTAGTGCAGAACCGCTTTGAGACATTCTTCATGCTCAGAAGCATTGGTATTCTCCACAGGGACTCCGGTGGCAGCGCTCTTCAAACCTGACTCGGCAAAGTTTTCCTAGAGTATCGCAGGCGCTGGTGTCTCCACGTGAGACATGACGTAGGAAATGCTCAACTTGAGATGATTAAAAGAGGACTCTCTAACAGCACTGGGGTGTCTTAGGAACAGTGAAATTCAGTAAAGGTGGGGTGGGTGCTAAAAGAGAACTGCAAAGCCTTGGTCTTTAGTGTATGAAGAACTCTACAAGCGATTAGCACATCCTGCCTTCTGTGATCCTTCAACGATGAAGTACTTACACTAGCCTGTGATGAGAGTTAATGATTTGCATTTGGGCGAATCTACAAGGCCAGTCTGAGGGGTCTGCTTCAGGCTCGTTTCCGGCAACGCCGGCAGCAGACTCACCTGTGTCCTTGCACTTTTCACAGGACAGTGAGCCTTTTGAGCCCTCATACATAGTGGGGCATGTGGCCTCAGCCCCCAGTGAACAAAACCTGACTACGTTGTTCAGTGACGGGGAGAGCAGTCAGGTATGCGTCCTACAGCCCCTGGCGGGGGCACGCACCCCACTCTGCTTCCTCTCTCAAGCACTTGCTCATGTGACCATCCCGTTCTGCAACTGGAATCTCCTTTTTCCCTTCCCTTTGTCTCTGCCTCTCTCTAGCTTTCTGAGGATCAAGGGGTGGGAACGTGTGACTCTTCTGTTGATTGCTATTTCCTATTTTCTTTTAAACCAAAGGGTCTTAAAAACGATTTTGTTCGGAACATTTTGTGGACATTCGAAGATATACACATGCTGGTCGGCTCCAACATGCCTATCTTCGGAGGAGGCAGGTACCCAGCCGTCAGCTTACGTCTCAGGTGAGGCCTAATTGTATCCTTCCGTGATCCTAGTGGTTGATGCTCACCCTGTAGACTCAGCGTCCATCTGCTTTCCTGGTTGCACCTCCTCTACCTCTGTGACACTGGAAATGTACCTTTTCTAGCTCTTCTCCACTCCCCCCACTTTCAAGGAATGCTGAAAACCTGAGTGGGCTCTTAATGAAAAGGCCTGGCTTGTTATGAAGTCTGAATCAGCAGCTTGTATGGCTACCCTACAATTCTTTAGTTACTTCAGAAAGTGGTTTCTCAGCTCCGTCCTTAGTGACTGGTGACACAGTACCCTCCCCGCCACCTGTCTGTGATGTCATCTCATCAGCCTGAATCCTCAGGGATGCCCAGTCAGAAATGTAAACCGAGCTTCCTGAAAACCCCGAATGTATCACCCAACCCGAGCTGGTGGTGGGCCATGAGTCGGCTCCAACTATAGCCACCCAGTACAGGGTTTCTGAGGCTGTAAATCTTTACTGGAGCAGAAAGCCTCATCTATCTCCCACAGAACGGCTGGTAGTTTCGAACTGCTGTTTGTGAGGTGAGCAGCCTGACTCGTAACCACTAAGCTACCAGAGCTTCTAGCCACTGAGCTAGCTGCCTATAAATCACCAGGACACATGCTTGGCATTTTCCATCTGGGGAAGACAGTGAAATAGTTATGTGGGAGGGAGGAAAGTCTCAGGTGACTGACTATGAACCATCATAGTTAAACTGAGTGACACTGGAAATGTATCTTTCTAGGGATAACAACAAACCCATTAATGTGCTAACTGGAATTGACTATTGGTTGGACAACTTGATCTGCAATGTGCCAGAGCTTGTGATGTGTTTCCATGTAAATGGAATTGTGCAGGTAAGATACGGCGTGCCTGTTCCTGACCACATCCTCAGTGTGTAGGGGAGCAGGCAGCCGGTCCCTCACCAAAGCATTGAAGGCCCTGAAAGACAGGTGTGTGGTTGACAGAATCGAGCTGAACTCTCAGTTACTGTACTTTTCTGTTGATGATGTCAGAATTCAGACTATCACTTCACAGGTAACTAGTGAGAAGGTCAAAATATGCTAAAACCTACTTTTGTGGGTTCTAGTCTTTAATGTCAGATGCCCGTGGTTATTGCTGAAATGCTGATACTGCGACGGTATTGCAAATACTACCCAATTCTAGTGTAGGGGAAACACTGCTGAGAAAATCGCGTAAGGTCGATGACCGTTTACTTAATGAGCAGGTAGTGCAAGACACCAGGTCCCCGTAATGAATGCTGGAGTTAAAAAGAATAAGATTTTGTCATTACTCAGAGATTCAGTGTTAGAAAATCAAAATGCGAAAGGAAAGGAGAAGTTAGGGAAGCAATAATGTTGTAGCGTGCACTCAGGAGCCCCCGTGTCCCATCTGTTTTGATATGAAAGGTCACATGGGAAAAGGGACGTTTTTAACTCACCTTTGAGTGTTGTTGTTGTTAAGTGCCGTTGAGTCAGTTCCTACCCATAACAACCCTGTATAAGGTTTGTGGGGAGTAGCTGGACTTTGCAGTGCAAACCAACCTTGCCATCCAGCGCATTAACCCACACCAAGACTCCAGCCTCTACATGATGAACTGGTGTGTTTTTTATAAAGACTTGTGTACATGAATGAATGGAAAATGGTGGGGTTGAGTCCATTTTGCTGGAACCTGGGGTTCATGTAAGACAATAGTTGGGACTAATGTTGAATGCGGAACCAGGGGCTTGGGGCTGGGTTTAGTTGTAGTGAGAGGGGGACGGGGGGCATTTGGAGACGTGAGACTTGGCAGTGGTGCTGGCTCCTAGCACGCAGAGGGCCGGCTCTGTTGCAGACGCTCTGCTTGTAAGTGCTTTACCTCGTGCTCCCCTCAGTGGTCTCGAGCATTCACCTGCTTTCTGTAGAGATGAAAACCCAGGACCTGGGAGCCCACATGAGTTGCTCCGGGCCTTGTTGCTCGCAAAGGATGCTACCTGTATATGAGTTTGTGTCTGAGGTCATCGAGCTCCACCCCACAGGATTCTGAGCTGGTCATGTGTGTCGGAGTCACACATGACTCTGAAAAATACCAGCTGCTTAGGTCTTTAGCCCTCTGGGGACAGCAGGGTCTGTTTGGAAAGGCTTGTAAGTAATTCTGATTCATCCTAAAAATGGCACCGCTCAGTATAAGACCGAGGAGAGCCAAGTGGCTATGTAGAATAAGCGCTGGACTGTGAACCACAAAGTCGGTGGTTCAAGCCCATCAACTGCTCTGTGAGAGAAAGCTGAGGCTCTCTGCTACTGCAAAGATGTGCAGCCTCAGAAACCCTATGAGTCAGAACCGAGTCAACAGCGCCTCACAAGGCCAACAAGTATTAAGACCATTTCGTGGTGGGGGCGGGGATAGAGCTAGGAGAAGTCAAAGTGAACCCCAGGACTCGGAGACTCAGGGACTAGAATAACAGGATGTGAACTGGTGTACCAACAGGGAAGAGAATGTATTTATTTTCATTGCGAGTTCAGTTTGCAGGAAGTATTAACATGTCCAGTGAGCCTGTAGAAATTGCAGCCCTTAGAGAAGTTCCCGGAGGCCTCACCTGCCTGGCGGCTGTTAGATCTCATCACCCGAGGATCTAGGAGGATCAAATCCCCATGTACAGTGCAGTCAGGAGACGAGTGTGTGGGGAGGCCACGGCCAGCTGCCCAATAAGGCTGCTGCCTGGGTTTCCTCTTCAACTCCCATCCCTCTATGTTTTACAGAAGTACGAAATGATAAAGACAGAAGAGATTCCCAATTTGGAAAACTCAAATTTCTCAACTAAAGTCATAAAGGACATTGCACAGAACATCCTATCATTTCTGAAATCCAACTGTACCAAAGAAGGGCACACCTATTGGCTGTTTAAAGGTCAGCGAGCTCTTGAGTGGACTAAGGAGTTCACATGGGTGACGACTGCTGAGTGAGATGGGTTTTTCTTTTCAGCAAGTGGCAGTGACGTAGTGAAGCTGTATGACCTCACGACTCTGTGTGAGGAGACTGAAGACAAGTACCAGAACCCGTTCACCATGCCCGTGGCTATCCTCCTGTACAAGTGAGTGCTCGGGGGCTGGGGGGAGCAGCAACTCGCCGCCGCGCCCCCCAGTCAGACGTTACAGATGTTTGGGGTTTCCGTAGTTTAAAAATAGATGTTGACATAATGAGGGGCCTTCAGAAAGTTCACAGACAGACGGACCTTAGAGGTCCTGGAGTTTTTCCTCCAACTTTGTGAAGCCCCCTCGTATTTGAATGAAAGCAGCTGTTAACTCTGCCTGCCTGTGAGCAGAGTGAGCTCTGGGGGTGAGATGGACTCAGTTGTTTCTAAGAGCTGTTGGGCTTTTGGAAGAGAACTTCACTAGATGTGAGGCATGGTGAGAAAGATGGCCGGGAAGTAAAGCTGGCATTGACGTTGTTTCAGGGTGGCCGGGAAGTAAAGCTGGCATTGACGTTGTTTCAGGGTGGCCGGGAAGTAAAGC
>NW_006408623.1:3109148-3132412 GCF_000296735.1 Chrysochloris asiatica
TTTCAGGGTGGCCGGGAAGTAAAGCTGGCATTGACGTTCTTTCAGGGTGGCTGGGAAGTAAAGCTGGCATTGACGTTGTTTCAGGGTGGCCTGTAACATGATGGTGAAGAAGAACCAGAACAAGAAGCACTATGGGACCGTCAGGACATTGCTCCTGAATTGTGTCAAGTTGCTGGACAAAGGCAGACATCCTCAGGTAAGCTTAACATTTGTATCTTCTCTAAACATCCTTGTAGTTTTGTTATGAAATACTGAAAAAGCACATGTGGGGGGGGGGATTATAAGATTGGTCTGCGGGCAGGATGACCACTGACCACGGAGGGCTCTCTGGCATTTGGAATATGCCTCATCTGAATTGGCACATGCAGGAATTTTGAAATGTGTGTGAGTGTTACATAGTACGTTTCGAACTGATGGCTTCGTGTATGTATTCGATTCAAGGAGCCCTACTGGCCTGGTGCTTTAGCTCTTGCTACTAACGGAAAGGTGGGCAGTGTGAACCCACCAGCCAGCCACTCTGCAGGAGGAAGACGTGGCAATCTGCTTTGGTGTAGATGACCGCAGCCTTGTGTCTGCCCTGGCCTCCAGGGTGGCTGCGAGTTTAAATTGGCTCCACAACAATGGTGGGATATTGGCTTATTAATTCATCTCAGCAGATAAGCACTTTTTTTTTAACATGTCTCCTGGTGTAGTGCTGTGAATCAGCACTGGCGTGTGAACCACAAGGTCAGCAGTTCAAACCCACCAGCTACTCTGAGGAAGCCCTATAACAGGGTTGCTATGAGTCGGAACCGACTCTGTGCCACTTACCAACAACAACAGACTAGAAGTTTTTGACTGGCATTGGACAATGCTGGTGGAGAAGTGGGACAGTGAGGTAACCCTAGCAGAGCTGTGCTGCCTCTCTTACTGTTAGAAGGTGGGGGAGGTGAGAATCTCCTCAGAGATCCACTTGCATGAATTGACCTGGTCACTTTGTACAGGTGAGGGTTCTGAGTGTCCGCATTTCAGTATGTAACAGCACTGTTACGTCACCTGCACACTCCCCACAGTCTCACCCTCAACTGGAGTCCTGGTGTGGCAGGCACTGCCGGTTAAACACTGGACTGCTAACTGCGAGGTTGATGGTTCAGACCTATAGGCCGCTCCTTAGAGACCCTCGCCAAGGTCACTGAGTCAGAGCCAACTCGGTAGCATGTAACAGCAGTACTGCCCACCGGTGTCCGAGTCTGACAGCTTTGTTTTTCAGTGTAAGGCTGATTGTTTGTATGCTGTTTAAATCAGAAAGGGTATGTAATATAGACATTTCTTTTTTTAAAGATCCAACTTAAATCGTCCAATTTAGTTGGGGGGGCTCTGGTAGCGTAGTGGTTACGAATCAGGCTGCGAACTGCAAGGTAAGCAGTTCGAAACTGCCAGCTGCTCCGTGGGAGAAAGATAAGGCGATTTACATCCTCAGAAACCCTGTACAGGGTCGCTATGAGTCAGAACCGACTCCATGGCACTTAACAACAACAATAGGTTATCCTAGGGACCAAATCTAGAGGAAAAACCGGTTTGAAGAAAAGTGGCCGATAATTTCTGACTTATCTTCTGTGATTGAGGTTTAGTGGAACATGAATGGCTTATGTGCAAGTTAGAGAATGATGCTAAGCATATTGCATGCCGTTAAGAATCGCTTAATAACAAATGGTAATGTGCTCATTTGAAGAGCTGGCGGGATGGACTTTTCCCTCATTACAGAGCCATAGATGATGTCGTGGGTAATAGTCACCGCAGGATGATGCAGAGCCCTGGCTGAGCGGTTCTTTAGTGCTCAGTTGCTCACCGGTAGAAACCACCAGCCTCTCCATGGAAGAAAGAGGGGCTACCTGCTCCCCTGAAGATTTGCAGTCTGTCCTGTAGGGCAGCTGTGTGTGGCTGGGATTGATGACAAGAGTCTCTGGTGGCGCTGTCGTTAGGGAAGTGTTCGGCTGGTAACCAAAAGGCAGTTGGTTAGGACCCACCAACCACTCTGTGAGGACAATGAGGATGTCTTCTGTAAAGACTGTTATGTGCTGTCAAGTCGGTTCTGACTCCGAGGGACCCTGTAGAGGGTCTCCAAGGAGCAGCCTGTGGGTTTACGCCACTGACCTTGTGGTTCGCTGTCCAGCGCTGAGCCAGCCCGATGGGGGGAGCACTTCTACTTGGTCACTGACCTGACCACATCAGGTTCGGTTAACAGTGAACTTGGTTGTAAAGAGAACACTGGCTTGTTCATGTGGGGTGGAATGGGGTCACTTACGTCCTGCCACACTTAGAGCTCGGGTTTGTCCCCAGGCTGGCGCAGCTGCCAGCCTTTTCAGAGATGGATGACGGGATGGAGTTCCTCTCCGGAGGACTCAGGTTGGATAAGGCACCCATATTTCTCCTTCATTTTCTTTCCCTAAGATCATTGCTTCAGCCAATTACATGCTGTCAGAACTTTTCCAATTGGACGAACCTAAGAAAGAAGAAAGCTCCGAATCCCCTCTCACTGAGAACTCTGATGAGAGCTATAGTGAGGAAGAGGAGGAGGAAGCAGATAGCGACGAAAACGGTTCCTACAGCGCCAGCTCAGACCCCGCGGAGGACAACAAGGCGGTGGCCGTCATTAAGTCTGTTGGAGAACTGTCGGTGCCAGAAAAGTACAAGTCCATCCATCAGATCAGAGTGAGCCTGTTAGGACGCTGGTTCAGTGTACAGACAATGTCCAGAGGCATATGTGGCCGCGTTCCCATAGGTGTTCTTATATCAGAAAAGCAGCTCTCCTGTTGTTTGTTATATGCCTCCTGTAGTTTCCAAGTCCCTACACCCCCAGAGGGAACAGGTAGCCAGTGGGGCTCCAGGGTGTATCACAGTTCCCACAGGGCATTGTCCTTCGCTTTCACCTCCTTCCTTCCCTTCTGACTTGATTCACACACCCAACAGCTGAGCCACCCCTCACTCCCAGCCCAGGACAGCACCTGCTATGTCTCCTCTGCTCCTGCTGTGGGCAGGGGTGGTGCTAACCAGACCCAGGGCATTTTCAGGCTCTGGGCATTGGCAGCTACACTCCTGGCACCCACACCCTCGGTTCCCAGGGCCACCCCTCTGTGCCCCCCACCTGGCATCTAGATGTGTTCAGAGTCCTGCTTCGAGTGCTGGCAGCAACCCAAGGCAGCCAGCCTGGCCTCCTTGACCTGGTGGACACAGCTCTTGGGCTTTTACTAGCAGCTTCCAGAGATCTAGCTGCAGTTTGTTGAGGAACTGTCTGGATGTGAGATGGTATCTGCACAACATCCAGATTACACCATGTCCTGTTTCCCAGAACGGATCTTGGACGTTAAGTGAAGTCTGCCCATAGTTGTTAGCCTGCCTGCTCCAGAATTTTACAAGGCCTCACTTTATGATTCTAGAACGTGTGTGTGTATTTTCTCCAGGTCTGCCTGGTGGCCCGACATGTAAAGCAGATGTCAGTATAGTCATTGACACATGGGTGACAGGGAGCTGTGTCAGAGTCTGATGGGACTGTGGTACATTACCCGTGCATTGCAGTGACCTTGGTCATGGTGGCCATGGACCTGCCCCTACCCTGGTCAGGGCCAGAGAGGCTCCACCACCCTCTACCCTTCAGGTTTCTCATGGTGTGGGCTGTGTTGACCCTCCTGTCATCAGTCTTTCTGAAGACGATAGAAGTATGTCTCTGTTTTCCAAAGTACCATTACTGTCCAGTCCTGCCTCTTTGGGCTTAGATCCAGATCAGCTGTAAGGAGTTGTGACTGGTCCCTGTGGCTTTAATTTAGAGGTGTTGTGTTGAAGTAAATCTTTGAGAGGACATCTCTCTCTTACCTGTATAGTACCCGTCTGGCTGACTTTCTCTTCCTTTGTTGTCAGACCACTGGGTACCTACACACAGACACTGTTAACTGTGTGTGCACTGTCAGACCACTGGGACCACCTACACACGGACATTGTTAGCTCTGTGTACAGTCAGACCACTGGGACCACCTACACACTGAGACTTTTAGCTGTGTGTACAGCCAGACCACTAGGACCACCTACACATAGACTCTGTTAGCTGTGTGTACAGTCAGACCACTGGGGCCACCTACACATGGACACTGTTAGCTGTGTGTACAGTCAGACCACTGGGGCCACCTACACACGGACACTGTTAGCTCTGTGTACAGCCAGACCACTAGGACCACCTACACATAGATTCTGTTAGCTGTGTGTACAGTCAGACCACTAGGACCACCTACACATGGACACTGTTAGCTCTGTGTACAGTCAGACCACTGGGGCCACCTACACACGGACACTGTTAGCTCTGTGTGTACAGTCAGACCACTGGGACACTGTGAACTGGCCTTGTTAGCTGTAGTTGTCGTGTCCATTCTAGCTAGGAGCTAAGTGGACAGCATACATCAGGTGTGCACTCAGCCAAACTCAACCTTCTCACTGTCCCTACAGAAGACTGTAATAAATCTTTAGTACTTAAAGCAGTGTACATACTGGGAGACTTCTTTGGGGAAGGCAGGTTTGATGATGCTGATAATAACTTGATCTGCAACAAAGACAGAATATCAGCCTTGCTGTTCAGCTCCCTGTAAAGCAGATTTCTAAATTACGGGTTTACACCGCATATCTTGTATGGCTTTGTAGGATCAGCACCAGACTGCAAGGTCGATTTGAACTGCAAGGCTGATGGTTCAAACTCACTAGCACCTTAGCAGAAATCCTATATGGGGTTGCTATGAGTCCGAACAACTCGACAGCACTTAACAACAATCACAAACCAAAACCTGATGCTGCCGAGTCGATGCGGACTGATGGAAGCCCATGTGCTGAGCTGTCGCCATTGCGCGTTGAGGGCGGGTTGAGGGCTGGGAAGGCGGGTATCTGGGTGGTATGTTAATTGCCTTCTGTTTGTTTATGAAGCCCAGCTGTGCGTTTCCAGTTTGCCATGACACAGAGGAGCGCTGCAGACTGGTCCTCAGCTACGTCCTTGAGGTAAGGGGCCTTCCTCACAGAGTGGTCTTCGCAAAACCTTCCCAGCCGTTTCTCGGCGTCCATTTGGAGGGTTATCTTCTGGAAGTTTTTTGTTTTTTTTTAAAGCGTCAAGTGAAGTTCTTCCATATATTTCAGCTCGATCAAACTTAGTTTGTCTGTTTTCAAAACCTAAGTTCTCCTAAGTGTGTTCAGTTCAAACTGACCTTACAGTCCAGCACATTAACCCACAGGGCCACACCAGGACTGCAAGGTCGGTGGTTCTAGCCCACCAACTGCTCCTCAGAAACCCAATATAGAGTCGCTATGAGTCAGAACTGACTCGGCAGCACATGACAACAAGAAGTGTGTCCAGTAACCCAGGAACTGGCCTCTGTTTAGTTTTCCATTGGCCTTTGGTTAGGTGAGTAGCCAGTGTGTCTCCTCCTTTTTAAGGGTTTGAAATCTGTGGACAGCAGCATCAAAAAGGAAAGTGACCTTCCTGCAGCTGACCCCAACACCCCAATCCCACTGAAATACGAAGATGAGGCCACCCGAGGGGGCCCTGAGGGCCTGGAGAAGCAGACAGCCTTGTTTCTGGACAAAAGTAAGTTGGGTTGATGGGCCTTCAGCAGAATAATCTGTGGGTTCTCCATCCCCTCTATGAGGGCATTCATCAAAAGGAGTTTAGAGAAGGTGTGTGGGAATGGGAAGTTGGGGCAGCTGTCTCTTCTTTTTAAATATAAAAGAAAGCAAGATAATGCCATCACCACCGAGATTTCTAGCTGAGACATAAGAACTCTGGTTTTCCTTGTTATCCCAGGCTGTGAGGAGCCCCTCCAGCCTGGCAGAGTGTCCCCAGGAAAAGGCATCTCCTGAAAGCAGGCGTGCCCGGAGCTCAGTGTCAGAGCCACGCTGCCCGCCTGGGGACCACGGCTTTGCTCAGACAAGTTGTTCCACCTCTCTGAGCCTAAAACAAGACAATAATAGTCCTGCTTCAAGATTGTGATGAAGACTGAGTTAATACATTTAATGTTCTGTGTAAGCACCATCTAGACATGACGTTTATGAATTGCATGTCATTTTTTCTTCAGGAACATCACTTCCTGAAGAACCTGTGGGCTTTGAAGTAAAAGTCTTGGGTTTCTTGATTATTTTCATCTAAATTGTTTTTCCAACATTGTCTGCCCCTCATTTTTAGTCTTAAATCAGTTTCACTTATTTAAAGAAAATATTTGAAAAGTTGTATGTTTGAAATGCTACCAGGTGCTATTGGGGGACTCCGCCCATAAATAGAGATTGTTGGGGCTGGAGAGAGGTGTTTTTCTAGGACTGTGGACTGTTTTTTCTGCCTCTTCTTCCCCACCCCCTGTTGGAAGTTGTGCTGAAGTTGACAGTCTCTGTCCCTTCTCAGGATGACTCGATTCTTTCCCCTGTTTCAGACTGTGCGTGTGTATTACAGGGTCACAAACACCCATTTGTGAGCAAGAACTTCACCTGACTCCTCTTCAGTTTTGTCAGGGTGCCTCACTCACAGAAAAAGTAACTGTGCCCATTGGAATTTGAGAAATTAGACTCACCCAGCATGAGTCTAAGAAGTCTAGGAAAGCCCGAGCTGCTAGAAAGTGAGGACTCTCCTAACAAGGGATGAGGCTGTGTACCCGCAGCATGTACTGAGTGTATTCTGTGGTTGGCCCGTCTCCGCCTCATCCGTGACGACCCCCAGGACAGAGACCATACAGCATCATGGTACTGTTTCCCATGTTGTGTGGTGCTTGGCGCAAAATCCATCCAGGTAGCGATGGGCTGGACTGTAGAGAAAAGAGTGCGGAGCTCGGGGGAAGGGACAAGGATTCAGGGAACAAGTAGCAGCACCTCTCTGAGGATGGAGCACAGGAAGTGGGGTGGCTGCAGCTCAGGGAACAGGGAAAGGTGCTGGGACACGGTGTGCTGAGAGAAGCTGCTATTTGTGATTTAACCTGTGTTAGGAAGGCACACACAGTCCCAGACCGCAGACAGGCGGCCTGACTCGTGAGTGTCTGTCCCCGAGAGCCAAGGCAGGCAGACCTCAGAGCAGTGGCTGGAACTCCTGTGGGTTTGCTTCGTTGCCTTTAAGTAGCAAAGCCCTGTACTTGCCAGTCTTGTAGCAACCGTCCTAGGTGTTGGGGCATTTTCATCAAGAAGCAGAACTTCTATTTTGTGGGGAGACCTATGTTCCAATAAAATGTGATGCTCTTTTCCCGTGTCCTAGTGGGCTCCCTTCAGAAGGGGAACTACTCCAGTCAGTCCAGAGTGATCCCCGGCTCTTGGCAACATAAAATGAAGCTTCAACTGATCCTCAAGTCGTCAAAGGCCTACTATGTCTTGTCTGATGCGGCTATGAGTCTTCAGAAATACGGAAGAGCATTACGCTACATCAAATTGGCTTTGCAGAGCCACGGTAAGGCACCATGACTATAGACCCACTCGCTTTGCGGAGCCTGCGTGGCCATGTCGGAGCGGGGGACACAGCTTGAAAGCTGCTTTGTCCGACTCAAGTGTGCCATCTCATGTTTTAGTTTCTTCTTTGAGTGCTATAATATTTCTGCATTCACATATCCCAAGCCACGCGTGATCTCTGGTGTGAATTCCCAGGAGACACAGTGGCCGCCTCTTGCTGTTGGCTGTGTTGGTGGTCTTTGAAGCGGTCTTGTTTTCCCTCCCTACAGACACTTACTGCTGCCTCTGCACCAACATGCTGTCTGAGGTGCTGCTTTTCCTGTCTCAGTACCTGACTCTCTGTGGCGACATCCAGTTGATGCTGGCCCAGAACGCAAGCAACAGAGCTGCGCACCTTGAGGAGTTCAATTACCAGACGAAAGAGGACCAGGAGATCCTGCACAGCCTGCACAAAGAGTCCACTTGTCAAGGTACGTGGGCACCGGACCCACCTGTTCAGGCCAGAGGCCTCCCTCCACCTCAGAAGGGGCAGGCAGCTTCAGTGCTCGGGTGGCTGCTGCTGTTCAGTGCATCAAGTCAGTTCCAGCTCATAGCAAACCTGCACTGGGTTTCCGAGGAGCAGCTGGTGGGTTCGAACTGCCAATGTGGTGGTTCACCGTCTAGTGCTCATCCTACAGCGCCAACCAGGAGTCCCTAGTCCTAACCACAACCATGACACTACATGAAGTCCTAGCCAGAGCCTAGACCTAGTCTTAACCCTAACTCCTTATTGCTACCAGCCCCACAATAAACAAAAGATACAGGAAATGAAGGACAGAAAAAGGTGGAAATAAAGAATATAGTGCAAAAGACAGGGATATGGTGAGAAGGTTTAACGATTGTGTTTTAAAAATAAAAGGTTTGTTGTCTTCATTAACTCTTAATCTGTCCATACCGCATTGTGGTTTCTTATGTGTTTTAAATATTTAGATTCTTCCACCTGTATTCACTGAACATTGGTATGTTTCTATGACATGGCATCTTGTGACTTCGTTTCGTCCTAAACATAACCAGACTAGTGTCGACACTGGGTACTGAGAAGACCCACACTCACTGCTGTGTCTCCTTCTTCCCAAGGGTTCGCCTGGGCCACCGACTTATCCACAGACTTGGAAAGCCAGCTGTCAGTCAGCTGTAAATGTTACGAGGCTGCAAATGAAATCTTAGAGTTTAGTGACTTAAAAGGCCAAAATCCAGAACACTACGTACAAGTATTGAAGAGGATGGGCAACATTAGAAATGAAATCGGAGTGTTTTATATGAACCAAGCTGCTGTATTCCAGAGTGAGCGAGTCGGTGAGTACGGCTTTAAGTTCGCTTCACCACCAGCCCGAGAATGTGAGACGGGCTTTCCAGTACTCGGCAGGACCAGCTTACGTCCTAAAGGGGGGCTGTGGGTTATTAACTTCTCCAGAAATAAGTTGAACTATCATTTCCGTGTCCCCCTTCCCCCATTGCCTCTATCAAATCCAGTCAGAAGCCATTGGCTATGTGGCCAGCTATGGTGTGGTCTTGTATCTTGTTGGGACACAACGTCCATGGTCAAGTACAGGTGCGGTGGAGGAAAGCATGGGAAGGGTATGTGTTGTGGTGTGGGACTCTGGGATGCACTCAGGAGCCAGGTGTAGTTGGAACAGGGCAGCGTGTGATGTTGGAAACTCCCGACTAATGGGAGCCTGAGGCTTGGCTCCAGTGGCTGATTAGAGAAATCGTCTGTGCTCTGTGTGAGCCACACAGGGTGATGGGTTCCTTTGGCCCATGTTGAGTTTGAGACCCGGATCGGCTTTCTGTGAAATGCTCTCATCTAGTTAGAGATGTGTGCTTGGGGCTGTTGGGGCTGGGCACCAAGAGAATGACTGAGATGTAATGACCGAACACCTGCCTGAGAAAAGAAAAGGCTGACACAGGCCTGAGGAGAGCCCGAAGCCCAGCCTGGGGGTGCCTGTTGATGTATGAATGGAGCCAACTAGGAACACAAACATTGTCCCCAGCGGGCTCATAGCTACCGGGGACAGGTACATTGAAGGGGTGCCTAGAGGAGGAAGGTGAGATGTGATCCTAAACGTACAAGCATTCGAGAAAACCAACTGAATCTCTTCCAAGCACGTGTTTTTAATCTTTACCAAAAAAACCAGTCCTTTTTGTAGAGGTTTTTGCTTGCTGGCCTTCATGTCATGGCTGGTGTGGAGGGGTGACCACCATGCTACCTCTATGCCAAGGATGGACAGGTGGGCTCCACACTGACCTGTGCTGATAGGATTGTTCTCTTTCTTTCTTGTGTTTTTGGCAGTAAGCAGAAGCGTGTCTGCTGCAGAGCAGCAGCTGTGGAAGAGAAGCTTTTCTTGTTTTGAGAAAGGGATTCACAACTTCGAATCCATCGACGATGCCACCAACGCTGCCCTTTTGTTGTGCAACACGGGAAGGCTCATGCGGATCTGTGCACAGGCGCACTGCGGGGCCGGGGGCGGATTGACTCGCGAGTTTTCACCGGAAGAGGGCTTGTACTATAATAAGGTAACATGGAGGACGGTCATTCAACTTTGTCATAATGCCTTAGAGTTCTTACTGTAAAACTAACAGGAGTAAAATGCGGGGGGAGGTGATAGGAGTCGCCACATCATTAGGACATTTAGAAAGTGGCCTAAAAACAGTCAGAATTGAATTGGTAAGGAAAGAGGGACTGTTGTGTACATTGTGTTGTTGTAACCCAAGTGCATACCACATGAATTAAGGGTGGCCATGGGTGATTGGAAGCTGGAAGAGGATTAGAAGTCCGAGGGGCTTCTGTGCTGAGGGGCTGGCTGGGGAAGGCTGCTCCCAACCTGAGGGAACAATAGATCATTTCCATCTATTGTCAATAACTTTTGTTTTAAAATACTGACATTACTCTCTTCCTTTCCTCTTACTATTGTCATTTTGTGAAGTCTCCCACAATTCCTCGGTTTTTATGACATCGTAATTTTAGTGAATGGCATGTCCTTTGTTCTGCTCACAGGCTGTTGACTACTACTTGAAAGCTCTCAGGTCACTGGGTACACGAGACCGACACCCTGCCGTTTGGGACTCAGTGAACTGGGAATTGTCCACAACTTACTTCACGATGGCGACTCTGCAGCAGGATTACGCCCCCCTGTCTAGGAAGGCTCAGGAGCAGGTGCGGGGAGGGGCTACACACCCATCTTCTCCCAGCCCGATTCCTAGTCTTAGTACCTTTCTCAAACACTTAGCGTTAAGGTGCTGGGCCTTGTCTCCCCAAACCCCACAGATTGAAAAAGAGGTCAGCGAGGCAATGCTCAAGTCTCTTAAGTATTGTGACGCAGACTCCGCCTCGGCTCGGCAGCCGCTGTGTCAGTACCGGGCCGCCACCATCCACCACAGGCTGGCTTCCATGTACCACAGCTGTTTGCGGAACCAGGTAAGTGGCCCTGCCGTGTGTGCTCTCCAGTCAGTGTCCACCTCAGCGTTGGCCACATTGAGGAGCTCCCTTAGAAAGCCCGTCTCCCACCGCTCCTTACCATGAGGTGGCACTTGTGAAGAAGGCATGCAGAAAACACGAGTCCCATACACGTGCATGTGTGCACTGACCGTGCGGAGCTGTCTCCCTCTCCACTCTCCCATTTTATTCTGGGCTCCTGTGGGTGATGCCTGGGCCTGTTTGGCCTCCCTAGCGGTGTGTTTACATTGTACCTGTGATCACACTGCATGCTCCTGGGGCTCGCTGCCTTTCACCTCCCCTGGTGGTTTTTAGAGGTGTTCGTGTTGGTAGGTGTCGCTGTGTGTTCTCAGCTGAGTAGGAGCCATTAGGTGAGCCTCTTGCAGTCTATCAGTTCTGTGATCGGTGTTTGGGTGGTTTCAGTTTGGCTGTTTACAGAGCATGTGCTGTGCCCTGTCGTGTGTCTGAATCCTGGGGTTCAAATGCATCGATTTCTAAGAGCTGGACGGGGGCCGCCTTCGGAGAGCTTGCTTTGATTCTTCCAGGAGCCTAGTGTTGTCTATTAGGACTGGTGGTTTTCTTACTTTTCTCTGTTTTTGATTCAGTTTCCTGACTACTTGCTATTCAGTCCCGTGGGCATGGGTTTACTTCCGGGTTGCTCTCCTGAGAGTAGGATTCTTTGAGGGCCAGCCTGACCTGGAGAGGATTTTTTTCCCATTTTGAGCTAACCCTGGGCTCTTTTACTTCTTGCCACGTGATTCTTCCCACCCCCTGCCCCCAACCAAACTTCAAGTTTATTAAGATGGACTAAGATCCTCAGGACAAAAACCAGTCCAAGGTGCCCAGACAGTTCAGTGGAGCGAAAAAATATTTTTGCTAAGAGGTGTTAGGCCAACTGACTACCCGCACGCCGTTGGCGTTCTACCTCACACCGTATCCTAAAATGATTTCACCTTGGACCCAAGGACCTAGATGAGTCATCAGAGCGCTGAAACAAAGCAGTGCCAGGCACCTGGAGAGGCAGTGAAGACTCTGGGAGTAGCTGTGCATCCCACGCCTTAGGATTGTGTTTTATTTTTGGCTCTAGGTTGGTGATGAACATCTTAGGAAGCAGCATCGGGTACTGGCAGACCTCCATTACAGCAAAGCTGTGAAGCTGTTTCAGCTCCTGAAAGACGCCCCCTGTGAAGTGCTTAGAGTGCAGTTAGAAAGAGTAGCTTTTGCAGAATTTCAGATGACCAGTAAGTCTTACTTTTTTATTTCTCAGATTGATATGCATTGGCTTAGTGTTGGATTGTCTTAGAGTGGGCAGAGCCTGTGGATCACTGTTGGATGTAAGTAATGGTTTTCCCTTTTAATTGTATCGATTGTTTCTTTGATTGAAGAAAACCTAACCTTGTACGCCATTGGTCTTAGACAGTGTTTGTCCTTTAGTGATTCATTAATGTCCCTCAGCAGGATGGCCTCCAGGTTCACCCATGGTGAGGAGGGCACAGATTCATCACTCTTAAGCGTGCCATACTATTCCATTGTGTGTCTGTACCACACTAAGCTTAACTGTTCTGTTGGTGGGCATTTAGTTGGTCTCCATCTTTTTGATATGTCTCTTGTAGACAGCATATTGAAGGATCTTGTTTTCTTATCCATTCTGCTCTCTGTCTCCCGACTGGTACATTTCATCCAAGCACATTAAGTGTAATGATCCACAGACATGAATTGGTTGCTCTCATTTTGCTGTTTTTCGTGTTTTTTTTGTTTTTGCTTTTGAAATGCTGCTGGTTTCTTTGTTCCACGTAATTTTTGGCACTGAATTCATTTTTTTGTGTGAGTTTTCTGTGCATTTTCATTTTTGTTGTGTTAATGTTTACAGTTTTATGGTTCTCCTTTTGTTTATTTTGGTGTGCAAGTGTATTCATTTTCTTTGAAGTTACCTTGTAATTTATTAGTATTTTTCCGTATTTAAAACAGTTTGCTGTATCTTGAAATCTACTTGGTGTCCTTGCCTTTTGGAATTTCTGTATCTGTACTATTCCCTTGACTTTATAAATTGATAGCTCTGGTTCTCCATTTTCAGTCTGGTAGGTTTGTTTTACTTTTAATACTTCCATATCTAGATCAAGTTCTGGATGGTGTTGTCATGTATACTAATCTCAGGTTGTTGTCTGTTGTTTTTCAGTCCAGAGAACACCCTTTAGTTTAGCATTCTTTGTAAAGTTGGTCTGGTCATTACAAAGACCTTTAATTTCTGTTTTTCAGGAAGCAATCTAATTTCACCATCGTATTTGAGGGACAGCTTTGCTAGATACGTGATTCTTGGTTGGGAATTTTTTTCTTTCAGAGTTTCGTATATGTCATCCCATGTCCCTCTTGCCTGCATGGTTTCTGATAAAAATCTGAGCGAAGTCTTATTGGTTCTCCTTTGTAGGTAACTTTTCGTTTTTCCTGAGCTGCTCTCAGGATTCTTTCCTTATCTTGGGTTTTGAAGAGTTTGATTTTGATATGTCTTGGTGATTTTCTTTGGGGGTTTATCCTGTTCAGGGTTTGTTCAGCTTCTTTAATGCTTCTTTCAAGAGGTTAGGGAAATTTTCTTCCAACAACTCTTGTGACAATTTTCTCTGTGTTTTTAATTGTTTCTTCCTGTTCTGGAATACCTCTAAGTTGTTCCTCTTCATGGTGTCCCAAATAACTTAGGGTTTCTTTGGGATTTTTTTCACTCTTTTTTCTGATTGTTTTAGCATACTCGAATCGAGAAATTTAGCTTCAAGCTCACTGATTTGGGCTTCCATTGCTTGGCATCTGCTCCTTTGCCCTTTCAGTGTGTTGTCCATTGCTGTGATCTTAGTATTAATCGACTAGATTTCGAATTGCAGGTTTTATGTCGTTTTAAAATTTGCGTTTATTTTGTGTGTTTATTCTTGTAGTGTTTTCCCGAATTCTTGTTAAATTTTCCTCTCTTCTCCTTGCTTTGCTCCATCTTTCTGTCAATCCTTTAAAGCTACCTAAATATCATTCTTTGGAATCCTTTTTCAGTCAGTTCGTTACCTTTTCTTCCTCAGACGTTTCTTGGCTCTGCATCTTGGTCATTTGTTTTAGCCGTTCTCTCTTGTTTCTTTGTGTGGGTTCAAATTGTCTGTTGTCTCCAGGGCATTGTGGGATTGTCGTATTTGTATTTAATTGATGATTGGATGTTACTGTGTTCTCAGGCTCTCACCATGGTCTCCTGTGGCTGTAGGGAAGCGTGTACACCTCAGTCTAGGGTTTGACTGCTGTTGGCTGCTGTCTGTCATTGATCAGTTGGTATAGGAGTGGTACTGGCTCTTGCCCACTGGGTGGAGCAGCAGAGGGGATAGTTGTGGCTGGGCTGTGTGGGCACAGGTGCTGTGTCTCCTGTTGGATGGAAAAGAGAAAACTACTCCCTTCCCCACCTCCACCCCCACATAAGAAAACAAAAGAGAATAAGCAAACAAGGAATCAACAATGAAGAGAGAAAGTTAAGTAAAAACAGATAAGAAAATAATGACTGTAAAGACAAAAGAGGGACAGGTAAATGGAGCTATAGACAAGAAAAATAAGAGAAAGTAAAAATAAATTTAAACCACACTTTAAAAACCTGGGAGAGGGAAGATGAAAAGAGAGTAGAGAGTAAGTAGTAAAGAAAGATCAAAAGGGAGAAAAAGAAGAGGGAAAATGGAAAACAGAAGGAAAAACAATAGCGGACATAGAGACAGAATAAAATTCAAGGGAATGGAAAGAGAGGAGGAGAAAGAACATATAAACAGAACCAGTGGAACAAGAGCCATGTGGCTGTTGGCCCTGGAGAGGAGAACATTCTGGGGGTGGGGGGGTGCCTGCGAGCCAAGGAGCTCAAGAGGCGGGTGTAGGCGGGGCTGTAACAGCAGAGTTTGTGGCCTGAGAGTGAGTGTTTATCGGCCTCGGTGTGACCTGTGCGGAGGACACTCTGTCCAGAAGTCCTTAATACAGGCTGTTGATGGTGCTGGTCTTTACTGTCAGGACCACCAGGCAGCTGGGGGCAGGGTGACTGGTTAAATGCTGGTCTGGTGGCTCTGCAGCCGGCCTGAATTGAGGCACAAAATGGCCCACTGAAGCTGCAGCACTGGCTCCCACCTCACAGTGGAATGGATGAGGGTGGGAGCAGGCCACACCTACACCGCTGGTCACCAAGGGAGCGTGGGGAAAGAGAAGAAATCTCACCTTTCCTGTAGCCTGCGTGCATCTCCTCTGCCAGGCCAAAGCTGCACAGAAGATGTTTGCATCACAACTGGCCAGCCAGTCATGAATCAGTCTCCTTCTCTCCCCGTCACTGCTCAACTTCTCCTCCCAGCAAAGCACTCAGTCCAGTGACTCTAACCTTTTCTCCAAGTTCTGGGTTCGAGGGTTTTTATCTGTGTCTGTTCATTTGGTGTCCCATATCTTTGTTGTAGAGGGTCTCTATAGTACATCTGCCAAGATCACCATCTTGCCGGAACTCAAGAATTGTCATTTTTGTGTTTTATTACTTTAGGTCAGAATAGCAATGTTGGAAAATTAAAAACCCTGTCTGGGGCCCTGGACCTAATGGTGAGGACGAAGCATGCATTCCGTCTCCTGAGGGAGGAGCTGACAGAGGAGTCTGAGCAGGTGAGTGCAGCGCAGAGAATCTGGAGGGCTGCTATTCGGAGTAGCATGTAAAATGCTGACTGTGTTGTGGGCATGTGCACATGCACACGAACATCTGTGTGTGCTCTGCCTGGAGCTGCATGAAAGCTCCAACAATATCTGGTCGACTTGCTGGGCGGGATTACTAAACTCTTCATTAGCCAATGTGAGGGTCACTCAAGTGCTGTTCCTGGATTCCAATTCATATACATGCACAGGATTGATTCCAAACAGAATGTGTTCAGACATGTCTCTGCCGTGGTCGCAGACAAGTAACAAACACAGTTATCTTCGTCTCATCTCAATAAAAGACAAGGTCCGCTGGAAGCAGTGGCTGCCGAACGCGTCTGCCGAGCCAGCTCAGTTTAAGGCAGAGACGTCTACTCAGAAGGTTGTGCTGACTGTTGGAATTCCCGAGGGTTCATGTTTCTTAAAAGACGCAGGGCCATCATGAGGGCTTATTAGGAAGAAATTTTAAAGAAAATTAAAACTGCACTGGTAAGAAATAGGCCAGGAGAGTTATGCCGAGGAATTTCCTGTTCATTTTTCAGGGGTAACAAGGACTGTCCACCTTACACCCCTGGTCTTGGCCCTGCAGGCTTCTTTTTGTTTCCAAAACTCAAAAGAGTATTGAAAAGGAGCACAGTTTGAGTGTCCCTTCAGGATGCCCAGATTCCTGTTTTAATGTGGAAATCAGAGTGCACAGTACTGTACGGAAGGGTATGAGAGACGGAAACACTGTTTACAGCATTATCTAGACCTGTTGATGTGACGTGCCATCAAGTCGGTTCCCACCCGCAGCGACCCTGTATAGGGTTTCTGAGAGCCGCTGGTGAGCTTGAACTGCTGACCTTGCAGTTCAAACGGCTTTGCAGTCTGACGCATTAACCCACAACGCCACATCAGGACTCCATATAGACCTAGATAGAGGATATATTGAGAAACAGTAGCTTCACATTTTGATTATTTTGTTTAATAAAGGTTTCCATGCTTTTGTCGCAATGCCTCTTAACCTACCTTTGTGTATGATTTCTGTATGTTGTTGGTAAGTGCCTTTGAGTCGGTTCTAACGCGTAGTGACCATTCCAGTGTATCATCCAACTATACTATGCCACACAAGAATCCGTGTGTATCCATGTAGTCTTGGCATGGCACTGTGGGTTAATGCACTGGACTACAAGGTCCGTGGTTCAAGCTCACCAGCCACTCCTCGGAAACCCTGTACAGGGTCACTATGGGTCAGAACCAACTTGACAGCACTTAATATATGTACGTACATATATGCACACATATGTTATTAAGTGCCAACCTTGTGGTCCAGCACATTAACCTGCATCACTATATATATGGAGTCCTGGTGTGGCGTTGTGGGTTAATGCGCCAGAGTGCAAAGCTGTTTGAACTGTAAGGTTGGCGGTTCGGGCTCACCAGCTGCTCCTCAGAAACCCTATACCAGGTCACTATGGAGTCGGTACTTCACAACAACTATATATATATATGTCTATGCATATATATGTGTGTGTATATAATATATATATACACACACATGAAATGTTTTGTGTGCTGCAACTTAATTTAAAAATTATATACATATGAGAAATTCTTTAAGCGTGCTGTGACTTATTGAAAATAAGCCCTGATTAGTAAGGGACTGAGGTTATAAACTCTTTGTTGACACATGATACGAGCAGACTCCTGGGGAGCCATTCTAGTTTGCCGGTGTTGCGCCCACACGCGCCCATCTGCTGTTCCTAAGAGTTCCCTCGTTCCCCGGCTGCTGCAGCCTGTCCCCTCCTGGCCCTTGTTAGATGGTTGTCAGGTCCTGTGTGACCAGTATCCATGCTGCTCCCTTAGCATCTCGCATTGGGGACTTAGGAACTCTTTGTACAGTGTTACGTTTGTAGACCTAACCACTGATGAGCTGTGAGGCATTCATGCCCTCAAAGTTTGTTTCCTGTTTGTTTGGTTTGGGCTTCTATGTTATTGGATTACTGAAACTTCAATCCTGTCACTTCAGTAGGAGATTTAAATTCCCAAGTGTCTTAGGTGAAATATATGTTTGGTTTTTTTGCTTCAGGGTGACGAAACTGCCCCCACTGCTGATTCCTCTCCTAGTATTAATCGAGACGAAGTGATCAAACTCCTCAGCATATTTGAATCTCGCTTGTCGTTCCTTCTCCTTCACTCCATCAAACTGCTCTCATCAACTAAGAAGAAAGCAAGGTAAATGAGATTCTTTCCTCCTGCAGAAAGCACACACATAACTTCAGTGGTGTAGGAAAAGGATGCGTCCCATTCTCTCGTGCTCCATGGATAATCCAGAGTGTTAAGTGGTGCTCTACCTAACTCTCGATCCAGCTGAGTTGTCTCCGTGGAGACCACCAAAGACGGAGATGAAACTAACAGTTAGCCTTGCTGCCTGAGGGCAAACATCCTACTGGTTGTTTCCAGAGAGAACTGAGTGACCCGGGCCAGAGGTTTTCAGAGTTGTAGCAACACCTCTGAACACTGGCTCAGGGGAGTCAGGACTGCCCCACTTGGGGCCGAGACAGGAGATGAAGAAAGTCAGATCTTCTAGAACCCCTGAAGTTCCAGAGGAGAATAGAAAGAGACCAGCAGAAAGCTTTAAACTTCTCATTGTTGTTAGGTGCCTAGAGTTGGCTCCAACTCACAGTGACCCTGTGCACAACAGAACACAACTCCGCCCAGTCCTGCGCCAGCCTCACAGCCTTTGTTAAGGTTGGGCTCATTGCTGTTGTCACTGTACTAGTCCTTCACTTTATTGCTGACCTTCCACTTTACCAAGGATGATGTTCTTCTCTAGGGATTGGCCTCTACTGATAACGTGTCCAAAATATGAGGAACAGTGTCTCAGTATCCTGACTTCCAAGGAACACTCTGGCTGTACTTCTTCCAACACAGATCTGTTTGTTCATTTGGCAGCCCATGGTCCTTTAATATTCTACTCCCACACCATAACTCAAATGCATCAATTTTTCAACAGTCACTGTTCAATTTTCACGTGCATATGAGGCTGTTGAAAATACTGTGGCTTGAGTAAGGTGCACCTTTGTCCTCAGAGTAACATCTTTGCTCTTGAACACTTTAAAATCTTGGGCAACAGATTTGACTGCTGCCTCTGTAAGTGTTGATGATGGAGCCAAGCAAAATGAAGTCTTGAACAACTTCAGTCTTTTTCCATTTATCATGTGATTTATTGTTTTATTTACATTGAGGTGCAATCCATAATGAAGAACTGGTCTTTAATCTTCATTTTTGCTTTCAGCAAGCAAGGTTGTATCATTTACATATTGCAAGTTGTTAATGAGTCTCACTCCAATTCTGATGCCACGTTCATCTTCATATAATCCAGCTTCTCAGATTATTTCCTCAGCATATGTTAAATGAAGTGCAAGAATACAACCCTGGAGCGTAGCTTTCCTGATTTTAAACAATTCAGTGTCCCCTTGTTCTAGTCAAACAACTTCCTCTTGATCTGTTCAGGTTCCTCAAGGGCGTAAATCAGTGCTGCAGAATACTTGTTGCCTGTTACTTGTCATGATCCACAGTCAGAAACCTACCATCTGACGTCAGCGTTGACAGCCCTCGTTCCACATCCTTATCTGAATCCAGCTGGATCCTCTGGCAGTTCCCGTCATTGTATTATTTTGGATTATCTTTAACAAAATTTTATATGAGCACAAGCAGTATTATCTGATGATTTCCACATTCTGTTGAGTCACCTCTCTTTGGAATGGGCACAGATATGGCTCTCTTCTAGTCAGTTGCCCAGGGAGTTGTCGTCCAGATATCTTGGCATAGATGAGTGAGTGCCTCCAGTGCTGCATCAGTTTGTTGAAGGATTTGTATTCCATGAAAAATTCCCGGAGCCTTGTTCTTAGCCAATGCCTTCAGTGCAACATGGACTTCTTCCTTCAGTACCACTGGCTCTTGCTCATATGCTGCCTCTTGAAATGGCTGAACAGTGACCACTTATTTTTGGTACGGTGACTCCTTCTATCTTCTTGTGATGCTTTCTGCACCATTGAATATTTTGCCCAAAGAATCCTGCAGTATTGCACTTGGAGGCATGAATAATTTTCTCTCAGTTCTTCAGTTTGAGAAGGCTGAGCGTGTTCTTCCCTTTTGGTTTTCGAACTCCAGGACTTTTTACCTGCTTACTTCTTGCATTTGCTTTAGCATCTCTACACTGGAGAACAAGTTGCAGAATCTCTTGTGACATCCCTTTTGGTCTTTTCCTTCCTTCTTGTCTTCTTAATGACCTTTTGCTTTCTTCCTGTATGGTACTCTTCTGGTCTTTGATAATTAGTATCTAATGCACAAATCTGTTCTTGATGATTTCTGAATTCAGGTGGGATATATTTAAGGTCATATTTTGGTTCTTGTGGACTTGTTTTGATATCTTCAGGTTCACCCTAAACTAGCATATGAGCAATTGATTGTTATAGATCTGCCCTCTGCCTTGTTTGGGATGATGATTTGGAGCTTTACTATTTCGTCCCACAGCTGTAGTCATTTTCATTTCTGTGTATGCCGTTTGGAATGGTCCTTGTGTAAATTGGTTCCACCTCACAGCGACCCTGCATAGGATTTCCAAGGAGTGGCTGTTGAGTTTGAACTGCCCACCGTGGGATTCAAACAAACCTTGCGGTCCAGTGCATTATCCTGTAGGGCTACACCAGGACTCCGTCCTTGTGTAGTTGTATTTGATGTTGTTTCATAAAAGTTAATTATATTGAATAAGTCCTTGGTCTTACAAAATTCTGTCATGTAATCTCCAGTATGGGTGTACCCTGTTGGTATTTAAAATACCGGTGACATGGGTTCCAGAATCACAGCAACATGCAAACCACAGTATGACAGATGAATGGTTGGAAATCGCTCAGTACTGATGTCGTCTGTGGTTACGCTGTTTGGTTGTTGTTATTTTGACATTATTTAACATGAAATACCAGAGTGTTGGATCTGGAGAGTAGTGTAAATCATGAGCCTTTTTTAAAATAGAGGTACAATCTGGCCATATTACAGTTTGGAAAAGACAGGAGTGAAAAAGAAAAACACTCACCCCTGCACCCCTAGTTACACGCATGTAGTTATCCTGTGCAAACAAGGGCACTTTAAACGTCCGTGGGAAGACCCCAGTGTCGTTTCAGTCCATGTTTGCACAGACTTCCTGCATCCCCCTCACATTTTCCTGCTTAGAGTCACAGCATGCGGAGTCCTGGTGTGGCGCTTAGGACAAGCTCTCAACCATGAGGTCAGTTTGAACCGCAAGTTTGGCAGTTCTAAACTCACCAGCTGCTCCTCGGAAGCCGTATGCAGGGTCGCTGTGAGTCAGAACTGACTCAACGGCACTAACCAACAGCAAATCATAGTGTGCAGCTTTTCTGTACAGTGACGTCCTCTCTGTGAGCTTTAACAAATGCGTGGGTTCTCATCTACCTCACAGCCAAGATGCACAGCACTCCCCTTCCTCTACAAATCCCCTCTTGCGGAACTTCTGTAAAGGCAACCCCTCCTCCACCCCCAGTTCCTTCAGCTCTCAGGGAGGAAGTCTCTGCCGTTTTCCATTCGCTATAGGTAAACATAGCTGTGGCCACCCTTTGTCACAATGAGGATGACCCCCCTTGTATTTCTGCTGACCTTGTGTCACGTGGTTTATTTTTACTGCATCAGTTGACCGTCTGGTTTTCTTTCAGTGACTAACTGTAAGCCCTGCTGGTACAGTCCTTGGGACAGTCCTGTACAGGGGTATGAACGGGAGGGGTTCCCCCACATGCACCTGCTCACGGTCACAGCAACGTGCTCTGTGTCTGCCCAGGTCTCAACTGCCCTTAGACCCCAGACTAGAGACTTGCCCAGAAGCCACTGTGAAAAGGTTCAAGAAAAGGCCAGAACTGGAATTTGTCCTGGGAGTGCAGTGGCTCTGTATGGTAAGCGCTGGACCGTGAGCCACAAGGTTGATGGTTTGAACCCACCAGCTACTCCAAGGGTGTAAGATGAGGCTTTCTATTCCCGCAAAGATGCACAGCCTTGGAAATGCTATAGGGAGTCACTGAGCCCTCCTTGAAGCTGTGCAGACGTTCTCGCCCTCCTGTTCTGAGCTGTTCCACTGTAGTAGCATCAGCTCCCTGCACCATAAGGGTCCCAGGTCATCTTTCCCATTGTTGTTGTCAATTTGATCCCACATAGATAGTTCTTAAAAGAGCATGTGCTCAAGAAAGACACTTATCATTTAAGCTAAACTACCGTTTGGTAGACCGTAGAAGAATTGATGCTTTTGAGTTATGGTGTTGGAGGAGAATATTGAAAGTGCCGTGGGCTGACAAAAGAACCAATAGATCTGTTTGGGAAGTGCAGCCAGAGTGCTTCTTAGAGGCCAAGATGGCCAAACTTGGTCTCTCATACTTTGGACATATTGTCAGGAAGGACCAGTCGCTGGAGGAATATCATGTTTGGTAAGGTGGAGTGTCAGAGAAAAACAGGAAGACCCCCAACGAGATGGATTGGCCATGTGGCAGCATCAATGGGCTCAAGCGTGGCAACAGGAGTGAGGTTGGCCCAGGATCAGGCAGTTTTCCATTCTGTTGTGTATAAATAAGGTCTCTATGGGTCGGTACTGACTCGATGGCACCTAACAACAACAACCATTTGGTGTTAAGATTTCAAGGGGTATTTTTGGTTTAAGGTTTATAGATGATCTCAGGGCAGCAATTTCAGGAGTTCATCCAATCTTGACGTCTCTAAAAGGTTTAGAATCCATGAGCATTTGAAATTCTGTTCTGCATCTCCCCACTTTTGATCAGGATTCTTCTGTGGAATCATTGATCTGGCTGTTCAGTCATGGTAGTGGAGCACCATCCGCTTCTCGTGTCTAAGGCCATGGAGGCAGTTGTCACGTGTTCCATATCCTGCTCTGACTCACCCCCTTTCTCTCGTCTTAGATGAGTGCTGTGGGGGGCAGTGTTTTAACGGTACTTCTGTCCTGCTTTCTGCTTCCCCTACAGAAAATCTGATTCTGCTGTTATGTAGCTCCTCAGTCCCTGAGGGGGGATTGGTGCCAGGACCCCACACAGATGGGCCAAGTTCCTTGTATTTATGCACATATAACCTATCCACATCCTCATGTATACGTTTAAATTCCTTCTAGATTACTAGACTGCTAACTGCAAGGTCAGTGGTTCAAACCCACCAGCTGCTCCTCAAAAACCGTAAACAAGATCACTGACTCAGAATCACACTTAACAACAGAGTACTTAAGACGCCGCCTATGGTGTAAACAGCTCTTTACACTCTCTCTTAGCCTGTAAGGGAGGGGTGGGGTTTTTTTGTTTGTTTTAAGGTTTTTTTTTGTTTTGTTTTTTTAAGTTTTTATTGCGAGGTTTACATGGGAGAACATCGTATTTCGTTTCATTGCAATGATTACCGCATGGGCTGGAGTTGACTTGACGGTGCTAAACACCACCACCACCACACAAGCCTGCTCCCTGGCTGCCAGCACACAGTCCTTCTCCCTCCCTGAGTCTAGTGTCCCCAGCCACTCCGTTTATCCACGTCATCGTCTCTGTCTCCATCCCTGGCGTCACTGCTCCTCTGGGTAGGGTCCCGCTCTCCATTCTTCTCTCTTGATGGTCCCAGGGACCTCCTCTCCTGGGCTGCAAAATCAATCACTCCCCTCCTTTTGTTA
>NW_006408623.1:3133030-3134284 GCF_000296735.1 Chrysochloris asiatica
GGCTTAGTTTGCAACTTTATTGCTATTTTTTCTCCCTTTTCCCCTCATCGGTGACCAGCATGGTCACCAGCCAGACCACCAGCCTGCTCATGTATACCCCTTGAGTCTCAGTCTTGGAAGGGGATTTGTTCCGAGGGGTCCCCACTACTTATCTTGATGGGTCCCTGGAGAACAGCTTACTTGTTCTTATAGTAATCCATCAGACTGCCATTATAGTTTCGGATTTTTCCTGCTGGTCTTATCTTCTGTTCTTCTAGCCACTCCAGGGTGGTCTACTCGTCCTTTCCAGTGGAAATTTCCCACCTCAGACAATTCTGGATGGGGTTCTGGTTTCCACCTATGGTCTTATGCAATGCAAAAGCTCCACTGGAGGCCTCTTTCATTGGGCAACTTCTAGCCCCCTTTAAGGTATTCCAATCAGTTACAGGCTGAAGATGGACTTACAAGCTTTCTGTAGTGATGTTTCTGAGTATGCCTTTCTCCCCACATCAAGTGTTTATTTCACAATGGTAGGCAAGAGAAACCAAGATTCAAAAGACAGCCAAGCATCTTAATATCATTCCCCTCTTTTACCCCTTCAAACGGTGCCTCAATCCCTGTATCCCGGGAGCCCTTTTGTTCCAAGGTTGTGCATACCTCATCATTTACCTCTGCCCCACTTAGCCCATGTGAACCTGCTTAACTGTTCTCCTATCAGCCTTGTTCTTCCATTCCCCTCCCCTTCTTGTGTATTGCTTCTCTTCCCACCCCCCCACCCCCCGCAAAGTAGTTATCCTGTGTCAGTTCCTTACCCTGTGCTCTCTCTTCCCCTCCCCCCTCCCCTCCTCTCATCCCATACATCCTGGTGATCAACAAATAGATATATATTTTTCCCCCCTTTTTAGTGTGGGTTCTTTTTCTTATACTTTTACAGTAGTGGTCCTATCCAGTATTTCCCCTTTTGTGACTGACTAATTTCACTTATCATAATGTCCTCAAGGTTCATCCATGTTATGCGGTGGCTTGCAGCTTTTTTTTCTTCAAGGTAGCGTAATATTCCATTGTGTGTATGTATCACAGTTTGTTTTGGGATTCACATTTAGGTCTTTAATCCATGCTGAGTTGGTTTTTGTATAGGGCGTGAGGTGAAGGTCTTGTTTCAATCTTTTGCATATCGCTTTCCAGTTCTGCCAGCACCATCTATCAAAGGGACTATCGCCTCCCCATGTAATATACCTAGGCACTTTGTCAAAAATCAGTTGGCTATATGTGGAT
>NW_006408623.1:3136954-3149093 GCF_000296735.1 Chrysochloris asiatica
TTTTCCTTTAGGGTTTTGTATATGTCTCCCCATTGCCTTCTTGACTGCATGGTTTCTGCTGAGAAGTCAGAGCTTAATCTGATTTGCTTGCCTTTGTAAGTGACACTTCTCTTCTCCCTGGCCACTTTTAGGATTCTCTCCTTGTCTTTGATTTTGGAGAGCTTGATTATTATGTCTTGGTGACTTTCTTTTGGGGTCTATCCTTTCTGGGGTACATTCGGCTCCTTGGATGTTTATTTTCTCATCTTTTAAGATGTTAGGGAAATTTTCTTCCAGAAGCTCTTCAACTATCTCCTCTGTGGATTTCTCTGATTCTTCCTGTTCCAGAATGCCAATAATTCTTAAGTTGTTCCTCTTCCTGTTTCCAGCATGAATCTTAGACTCTCCAGATTTCTTAATCCTTTTTTCTGCTTGCTCGTCTATCTTGGCAGTATTGAGAGATTTGTCTTCCAGCTCTCTAGTTCTGGCTTCCATCTCTTCTATTCTGCTCCTTTCCCTTTTCAGTGTATTGTCCATTAATCATCTAGATTTCTTTTTGTAGGTTTTTAATTGTTTCCAATGCTGTATCAATCTTGTTTGATTGCTCTTGTAATGCTTTCCTGACTTCCTTGTTTTCCTCCACCCCTTTTCGGAGCATTTGAATTTGTTTCCATATCGTTCTTCTGAATTCCTTTTCAGGCAAATCCAAAACCTGCTCTGCTTCTTCTGGGGAGCCTTTGTCTGTGTCCAGCTCATTTGTCTTAGTTATTCTTTTCTGTTTTGGAGCATGTTTTGAGATCTTTTGTTGTGTTTTATTGGTTGTTTCCAGTAGTTATGTGGGTTTTTATGTTTGCTGTTGTGTTATTAAGCTTACTGGTTGTCTCCTGGTGGATATGATCAGGAGATAGGCTTCCCTTTTCGCATGTAATGCTTATTATCAGCTGTTATTGCCTCTTGTTTTAATGGTGGAATATTATGGGGTATGCTTGTAGCTTGGCTATATGGCCATGATTGCTGTCTCTTCTTGGGTAACGTAGGGAGAAAAAACTCCCACCTCCAGGAAGAGTGTGTGATCAAAAGGACCAAGAGCAGAAGCAATATAAAAGCAGAGACAAAACCCACCACTTTGAAACAAAAATAAAACTGTGGCCAACTGGCCAGTTGCCTTTCTACACAGGCAGTGTGTGTGTACCATAGGAGCTTCCAGGAGTGGGTGGGGGTGTCCGCTTGCTCAGGCCCCTCCTCTAGTCACCCCCATAGAGGTGCACAGATAGATATTGAGAAGTTAATGGGAGAAAGATGGTCTACTATTTTTGTCTTTGAAGGTCAGTTAGGTATCTGCATGTGCACAGTGTAATTCTTGAGATAGTTGCATTCTTTTATGTTGGGGTTTTTACAGAGTGTTTATATGGTTTGTCTGTCAGACCAAACCAAGTTTATTCTTGCTGGATAGGCCAGAGTAAAGTGTCCTGCACAAGTTAACTTTAGGACTGGGACACACAGGCTGACGTCATAAACAGCCACCAAGTACTTTCTCTCAGTGCTGTGAGAAAACTGTGGGGTCAGCCCTGGACTTTTTTGGGGGGTGGGGGGGGTGAACACCCACCCACCTGAAGGCATCTGGGCTGGACAAAGAAGGCGTCACAGGGAAGAGGAGGAAAAACTGTGTAGAATCCCCAGCACCTCCTTTTGCTAATGTCACTGCACAGCTTTTAGTGCTGGTTCCCTGTGCTGGTCTGGCTGTAGCCCCGCCCTCTGAAAACGCGTGAGTGGGTTGGCCATAGAGGGAGTCCCATCAGGAGCGATTCCTAACTCACAGTATTTTCCTTTATAACGTGATTTTTCCACTTGTGCTTGAGGAAAACTGACGCCCTGGACCTTATGGTAGATCCAGAGCTCTGGTGGTGGTCCCTGAGTGCAGCTTCTCTGGGTTCTCAATCCCTCCCCCTCGGAGCTTTTCCTACCTGGCTGTCTCTGCCGCAGCCCAAATTGTCGACCACCCGGGAGGGGTTGTTTTGACCAAATTTTTTCCATCAGTGGTTGGTTTAATGCACTGATGCAGAACCCTGGGGGTACGGGGGTCACCTATCGTTCTTTGCAACCAAGTGGGAGCTTCCATTAAGGAGTACTCTGAATATCACTTAGGAATGTTGCTGCCTCACTCAGCCCAGATACGAGTCCTCCATGTTTACAACACATCCTCTCCTGTTACCTAGCGCTGAAGCAGATAAGGTCTTCCTGGAGAACCAAAGACAGATCTTAGTCATGGGAAACAAGCCTGGCTCTGGCTCTGCCTGGTCTACAGCTGGCGGGGGGGGGGGGGGGGGGGGGGGGGGGGGGGGTGGAGGAAGGGGCACAGTTAGCGGTATCTGGCTGGTGGAAGACTACTTTGTCTATCATTTCCATGTGTGGGGCACATCCAGACCCACGTAGCTAATTGGTCTTCCTTCCTCAAAGTCAAAGTGAAAGACGACAGGCTGCGAAGCATGTGCTGATGCACTTCAGGTGTTTACAGGCGTCATAACCCAGGACGCTTGGTTTCCAAGTCAGTGACTGTCTCGGGAACCACTGATGAGCAAATGACAAGTCTCAGGTTGTTGTGTAATAGTTCAGATGTCTGAATTAGTTTAGGTTCCTGTAGCATTTCCGTGAAATATTAGGAAAAGTCAGATGTGTTTCATTTGTAATTTTTTATGTCAGTGCTTTAGCAGATTGGAGCCTCTTGACCTTTTGGTGACTTTGAGTCCAGTGTTCTGAAAACTAGACAGTGGACATAATTTGTGAGGTGGGGGTCTCCACGATGGTCCAGGATAAAGCCGTAAGATTTATAGGTAGTTCTAGGTGGGTGCCTTTCATATTTGGTAACGGTTAGTAACAAGGAAAACACTACGTAAGTTATCTTTGGAATAAAGATAACATTATGAAATGATGGGGCCCTTCCGAGTAGGGTTCATGCTTCAGAGAAACTGGGTGAGAGTTGGCGAAAGGTGGGACTGCTTTGTAGAAATTGCAAGATGGAGACTTCACGTTAGAGCACGGTCAGAACGGGTCTAAGGGGTTGAACTGAACCCCAGCAGCCGTGCATGAGTCTGGGCCGCCAGCCAGCTGACAGGGCAGTGTGTGCCATACCCTTCATCGCAGATAGGCCATGTTTGGAACACTTGTCCAGTGTTGACATGCTGTTGCCCTGATTTGAGCCCTAGCGGTGCAGGGGTTCAGGTTAGGCTGCTAACTGAAAGGGAGGCCGTTTGAACGCCCAGCAGCTCAGAGGGAGAAACTCCATCCAGTTTTGTTGAAGACTCACAGCCGGGAGCCTGCGGCAGGCCGGCCGGTCTCCTCTGTCCTCCCAGGAGCCCACGGCGGGGCGGCTCTCCTCTGTCCACGGCGGGGCGGCTCTCCTCTGTCCTCCCGGGTCTCCAGGGTTGGGTTGGGCTTCGGTGATTCTGAGACCCTCGTTTTTCACATAGTGAATTTGTCCGAAGGGGGGGGCTTTCTGATGACAGCAGCAGGAAGCAGGCCAGGAGGAGCCCAGGGCCCAAGATCAGGAGTGCCTGCCGGGTGGGTGCCTGCAGCTGACAGACGCTCAGGAAAGTACAGAGAACGTTCTAGTCGGCAAGCATAACCTTTTGACCTTGATCCAGATTCTATAAGCAGGCTCCAGAGTTCATGGAAATGGAGAATTAAAAGACAATGAAAATAAATAGATTTTAAAAAGAAGACAATGAAAATAAATAGATTTTAAAAAGAAGACAATGAAGTTTTTCCACAGACTTTTTGAAGCCCCCTCATGTAACCCTTCTGAGTCCTAGGATCCCTGGTGGCACCGTGGCTGAAGTGCTTGGCTGTCATTGGAATCCACTAACCCGTCAGCTCCCAGCCTCAGAAGCCCTCTGGCCCAGTCCTCCTTTGTCCTACAGGGTCACCAGAAGTCCGTATTGACTCACAGGCAGTGGGTCTACACCCCAGTTTTTCCATCTTTGCCCTTCCAAGGTGAAGGGCTTTGGGGAGGAGCAGATGTGGTCATGCACACTGTATGCTGACACATTGCCTGGGTATGTGTGGCCGGAAGCCACAGTGTAACTGGGTCTGTACTAAAGCAAATGAACCACCAAGTAATCACTGTAGTCTTTCCCGGAATCGTTTAATCCATCTTAAGAGTTAAATATTCATAAAACAGACAGACTTGGGAAGTTTGTGTTCAGACACTGTTTAATGGACAACTTATAGGTAGTCTTCTCAGATGCAGGGACATTCCTCCCAAGAAGTTGTGCTGGCATTGGGGTAAACTGGGCACAAGAGCTGCTACAGGTCAGGGGTCTGGGTGAGGTCTGAGGGCTCCCAAAGAGCAGTTCACGATCGGTGGGGCCTGAAATGGGAACTTCGCATGGCTCACCCCCGTGACTTACCCTTGTGTGCTTTTGGTTGATCTCATTTACCCTAGATGCCCTTGTGGTTTTTTAATTGTTGACTGCATCTCCTCTTAGCCCCAGCTCCCTCACACGCACATGCACACACACACACAACACCTGAGACCTACTTCCTTAGAATATTGGCTCCGAGGACACAGGCAGCTCCTCAGGCTCTGTCAAGAGCACTTCCTGGTACACAGTAGGCACACAAGTGTTTGTCAAAACAACAAGGGCTCCACAGATGTCGTGAAAGAAGTGACTCGAAGCAAGCGGTAGATGCACGAAGGCAGACTGGGATAGGCGTTCATGCCACGGTGTCTGTGTTGTGGGAACCCAACCACTGCGTTGTCCCAGTTACTTCAGGGTCTCTTGTCCTGTTGGTGGGCATCAGCATTTGCTTTACCTGTTTACCTGTCTGTTTCTAGCCCCGGCAGTAACCAGGAAGAAGACGCAGTCCTCAAAGCCAACAAGCTGATCTACTCCCAGCTCTTGAGAGCCACTGCGAACAGAAATGCGACCCCGCTTGAGAGAGTCGATGTGGTCGTGCACCTGCTGGAGCAGCTCGGCCGCAGCGCCGCTGGGGGCAGTGCGGTCCAGTGACGTCCGTCCACGGAGAAACGCTCCGTCAGTGCCTTCTAAACACGGGCCTGCTCTGCCCACGTGAGTGCGACGTGCCTGGTGCCTCAGTAGGGACAGAAACGCTTGGTGCAGTCACACCTTTATGTGTTTTAAAGTTAAACTTGGTGGGTTTAAGATCAGTCTTTTGGATAAAATGTTACTTTGGCCAAGTGATTGTACTGGCTCAGGTGGGTAAGGAAGCGCCTCACACCTAACATGTTTCCTTCTTGGGTTCACACCACCGAGGGCCCACTCAGCACGGTGCAGGCTGGCCGCTCTGTAGGTCCTGGACTCGGTGTTGGTTCAGAAGGGGTTGGTTTTCTTTGACTTTATAGGACAGTTGATCAAGAATAGGTACTACCCCCTTTTTTTTGGTTCTTTTTAAACTCAAAACTGTGACTAAGGTAAGAAAGCTATTTTGAATAAATAAACTATTTATTGAAAACGTGTCTGTCCTTTTGCATGTCACACACTTCACATAGTGTCTTGACTGAAATAAACTAGGCCCATCTCATCGGTTTTACTGAGTAAAGCTCCAACTCTTGTCAACACTATAGGACTGAGTACAGCTGCCCCCTGTGGTTTCCAAGGCTAAGGCCTATGGGAGCAGACGACCTCATCTGTCACTGCAGAGCAGCAGCTGGTGGGTTTGGACGAATGACCTTGAGGGTTAGCAGCCCAACACTTCACCCCACTGTACCACCAGGGCTCCTTGTTACATAACATATTTGAACATTTTAAATAAGACTTTTCCCCACTGAGTTTCAACTTTGGAACCTATGTTCCCCTCCGTTAGGAAGCATCTGAATGGTTTTCTTGGTGAAGAAGTCAGACCTTGTCTCATACATGCCAACACCGACCTGCGGCTCACATCACATGCTTAATGTGGACATGTGGACGTCACAGACATCGAGCCACTTCCCCGAGATGGGCCCCTTTGGGAGTAGCCCGCCAGGAGGAAGCCGGGAGTTGAGCCGTTTGTCCCGGTCACTCACTACTTGCCAGTAGCTACTGCCTTTAAAGAAGAACACGGTGTTGTGGGCGTAGGAGTAGTACGCGGAATCCAGATTCCTGATGGGATGGTTCCCGGGAGCTGTGGCTGGGAAAACGGCAGTGATCGGCTTCGGATACGAGTGAAGCACTTCATTTCGGCAGATATCGAATGCAAACACCTGCAAAGTAGACTGAAAAGTAAGACGGAACTTTGGGGGGGGGTGGGGAATCCTTGATTTGTTTAGGTCAATTGATAGCAATGAGGAAATAACACAGAAACAAGTGTGGCTTTGCACTAACTCCCGTAGGCTTGAAGTTCTCTGTAATTTCTCAAATGTATTGAATGATCTCTCATGGCCCTTCAGGTCTGCTGTAACCAAGTTCTAGACACCCAGTGTGAACCACAGAAGAACAGCTTAAAATTTTAACTCAGAACTTAATCATCAAAAACAATAGGCAAGGAAGCCTTCGATTTACCAAGGACTCCTTGAAGAAGTAAATCAGTTGCTTTCGTCGGTCAAAAAAGGCTGTGTCCAGGGGACTTGGGATTCCAGGAAATCCCTGAGAGATGAGTCTGGGGTAGCGGGTTCCTCGTTCATCTTTGAACACCTGATCCTTGTCACTGTCATATCTCCAGTACCGGTGTCCTGAAAGCCAACCAAAAAATACCAGCATGCCTTATTAATAAAGCTCAGGGGGTCTAACCAAGAGGACAGCTTACAGTCTGGGCCCCCGCCATCCTGCTAGGATAGAGTGGGCCATGATGCCAACATCACGCAAGACCTTCAGAATCCTAGGGAAACCCCCACTCAGACTAATGCTTTACTCAGTTCTTGAGCTAGCTATAGATTGGAGCCACGGACTCCAGTTCTCTTATGCATCCTTACTGTGGTTGGCACACTGGTTGATTTCCACAGTGCACACCAACCCAAGAGCATTGGGTTCTCGACAGAAGCAACGACAAAACCAAAGCACTCTTTTTTTTTTGCATATGTGTTTGGAAGTGTTTCTACTTTCTTCTAGCTTTCTTTTGCCTATTAATGGCCATTGCCATCCAGTGTGTTCCAACTCAGGACCCTGCATAGTGTTTCCGAGGTGCGGCATCTGTAGAAAAGGAGCACTGGTGGTGTAGCAGTAAAGCACTAGGCGGCTAAAAGGTTGGCAGTTCAAACCCAGCAGCCACTCTGCAGGAGACAGATGTGGCAGTCAATGACAAACGTGAAACCCTACGGGACAGCTCTCCTCTGACCTACGGGGTCACGATGAGTGGAATCAACTGAAGGACAACAGGATTAGTCAGGAGAAGCAGCTCTGCTCTGTGCAGAAATTGGGATGATAGTACCTTTTCCCTGTTTCAGAATCACCTAGCGCCGCCACCCTCCCTTCCTGTTCTGCAAACAAGGAAACTGAGCAGAGAACTCTGAAGTGGCTTGCCCACATTCTGACGGCCTAGAGTTAGTCTAAGCTGTCACACAGCAAGTGGACAAGTGGATGTTCTAGCCACTGCCCTGTGGAATCCTAACTCCTAACTGCTGCATTGCGTTCTGAGGCCCGAATGTTCATCCCCCACTCTGACAAACAGGAGCTGACCATAGGCTTTGCGTATTCGTTCCTAATCCTAGTTGGCAGGTTGGCAGCATTGTTGTGAGGTGCCTCCAGTTTCGGTCCCACGCCATCCTCACAATTGTTACCCTTGAGTCCTTGATGCTGTCATGGTGTCAATCTAGCTTGTTGGGAGTCTTCCCATTTGCACCAACCCTCCACTTTACCAAGCATGATGTCCTTCTCCAGGGACTGGTTCCTCTTGACAACATGTCCAAAGAAAGACGAAGTCACAGAATAAACCCACTGAGTTCCATCTTTGGTGTTCACACTTCAGGAAGATCTGAAGCAGTCACGCTGCTAAACAACCAAGTGCTCACTGCAGTAGGAAAGGGTTCCCATTCAGAACAATGTGCACACCCAGTGAGAGCTACGACCCCTCTAACTGGGATGTCTTTCGAATTTCCTGTATTCTCAGTAAATGAAACCAGAAGTTTCTGAAGCTCCGAGATTAAAACGCAGTTGTAGTGGAGCAATGGCCCGAGATGACCCGATTCTAAAATTCAGATCCTCTGAACACTGCCAGTATAAATCCACAGTTCGGGAGTCAAACACAGAAAGATGTGCTTGCACCGCTGAAAGGCCCAAACTAAAAGTCTGCCCCAAGGCCGTTTCTTCATGTAACTCAACTAAAATAATTCTTCCCTTGTGTCATGGAAAGGGAAATTCAGATCAAATTTGCACACTGAGTTATTTCAGTTTGGCTCTGGCCTTGTTAACTCCGTAATTTAAAGCAATGGGGTGCTCCTACTGGGGTTCAAACAGTGGATGGAGGAAGGAGAATGACAGCAAGGACAAAGCCGTGTTTGTTTAGACCCTGTGATTGCTTCTGGAGTGAGGATTTCGAGGGCATCAGCCAAGAGCCCAGAACAGACCCCTCTGTGCATCCCAGCACCAACCCTCAGCCTCCTAGCCAGTCCCTCTACCTCCACTTCTGCCTTTCCAGTAACACCCTGAACATCCTTGTTCAGAAAACACCCTGAATCCTTTGTTACCTACTGGGTGAAGTCCCGCCCCTGACCTGGCATCCTAGGTTCTTCATGGTCCTGTCTTTCCAACCCATCCCTCATACTACCTGAGTCCCTGGTCACACTGCAATTCGCTCAGCTGTCAACAAGCATGCTTTTGTCTCTCCCAGACCTCAGCCATTGCTTCTGCTTCCTGTCTCTGACTCTGTCCACACACCTGAACCATATTCTGGGAATTCCAGACACTACCTGTCCTTCAAGCCTAGGATTCCAATAGCATCTATGAAGGGCCCCTTTTGTCAGTCTACCCCTTAGAAACCCACTCCTGCTGGGAAGACAGCTGCAGGAATTTTTCCCCCTCCAGAACCACATGAACCCTTTGGCCAGCGTCTAAGAATCCAGCATGATTTCTTCATCAATCAGTGCATCAAGCACCTTAAAATGATCAGGTGAGAACACAATTCCTGTTCTCAGACTGACTGAATGGTCAGGAACTGGCAAAAATGAATTACAAAAAGCATGGCTGGAATTAATTACAATCAGTTTCCATGGTAGAGGCTCGAAACAAGTCATTCTGGATGCATTTGTTGAAAGTAGAAACAGAACACAAATACACGAGTTTTTACCTTTAAAAAAATAACGTTCATCTCTTCTCCACGTCCAAACATGGACAAAAGCGTCGATGTTTTGTGTCGGGATCCCACGCCAGCCGGTGAGGATTTGGATGGGATCCCCATAGCGTGTCCTGTTGTTTCGGTTTTCATAAAGCCAGTACCAGCTGTTGCGGAAAAAATAGGTGCTGAACCGCACCAAGAATTCCCCATACTGGTTCCTCTCTTTGTGAATCCAGTCAAATGCAGTATCAAATGCACCTTCACATGAACCTGAAAAAGAAAGGCACCCGACCACCTGCCACACAGTGCAGGAACCCAACTGTGTGACTTTCATGTGTGTGACTTGAGTAGTTGTTAGGTGCCGCAGAATAGCAACCTTAGGCACAACAGAACAAAACACTCCCTGGTCCTGCACGTTCCTCACAATCATTGTTAACCTGGAGCCTATTGCACCAATCCATCTTGTTGGGGAGCTTCCTGTTTTTTGCTGACCCTCCACTTTACTAAGCATGGTGTGCTTCTCCAGGGACTGGTTCCACCTGGTACTATGTCCAAGTGTGAGAGAAGAAGTCTTACTTACCATCCTGGCTTCTAAGAAGTGTTCTGACTGTACTTCATCCTACACAGATTTGTTGTTCTAACAGTTCATGGTACTGTTAACATTCTCCCGCACCACAACTCAAATGCATTAATTCCTCAGTGGTCTTCCTTATTCACTATGCAATTTTCACATGCATATGAAGCTACTGAAAATACTATGGCTTGGGCCAGGTGCGTGTTAGCCCTCAAAGTGACTTATTTGCTCTTGAACACTTGAAAGAGGACTTGTGCAGCAGATTTGCCTAATGCAATACATCATTGGATTTCTTCACTGCTGCTTCCATGAGTGTTGATGGTGGATCTAAGCAAAATGAAGCCTTGGACAACTTCAATCTTTTCTCCATTTACCATGATGTTATTTATTGGTCCAGTGGTGAGGATTTTTGTTCTGTTTACATTGAGGTTCGACCCATACCGAAGGCGGTACTATTTGATCATCATCAGTTAAGTATTCAAAATCCTCTTTGCTTTCAGCAAGCAAGGTTGTATCATCTGCATATTGAAGGTGGTTAATGAGCCTTCCTCCAATCCTGATGCCACAGACTTCTTCATATAATCCAGCTTCTCAAATTATTTGCTCCAATTTATAAGTACAGTGAAAGAAGACAACTCTTGACGGATACCTTTCCTGATTTAAAACCATCCAGTGTTCCCTTGTTCTGTTTGAACAACTACCTCTAAATCTATGTACAGGTTCCTCATGAGCACAATTAAGTGTTCCGGAATACTCACTCTTTGCAATGTTGTCCATAGCTTGTCATGATCCACATAGTCAAAATCCTTTGCACAGGTAAACATCTTTCTGGTATTCTCTGCTGTCAGCCAAGATCCACTGGACATCAACAATGATATCTCTTGTTCAACATCCTCATCTGAATTCGGCTTGAACCTCTAGTCTAGCAGCTCCCTGTCAATGTACTGCTGCAGCCGGTTTGGGATTCGCTTTAGATAAATAACTAGAGGCCGTGGCAAAGCTGGGGTGTGGTATCAAAACACCTTCACACTAGATGCCATGTAAGTCTGGAAACAGACTGGAGGGGCTCACAGAACGGCTCTGGTTCAGGACTGACAATGCTTCCAGAGCCCTGGTAACAGTACCAGAGTGAGTTACTTGTTGGACTGCTAACCCCAAGGTCAGCAGTTCTAAACCACCAGCAGTTCCACAGGAGAAAGATGAGGCAGTCCTTTTTTCCCATGAAGATTCACAGCCTCAGAAACTCTGTGCAGGCTCACCATGAGCTGGAACGGATTTGATGGCATACAGCCAACGTTTGGGTGCTGAGTGGTACAGTCAACCTGGGTAGAGCTGGTGCCTCCCGCGGGCCATCCGACTTCGTTTGTGGGAAGAAACTTGGCTCTGGGCACACACAAGAGCAGGCTGCCCCCATAGAAATCAATGTGTCCTCACTTCTGTGGTTTCCAAGGGTGCTGAGTGTCTAGTACAGATCTAAGCAGAACTGATGGATATGGCCCCTGTGAGGGGCTTTGAAGTGGGAAATGGGGCTAGCTTTCCAGCCCTTCAGCTTCTGTGCCATATCATTACTCACCTTAATTAAACAATTAACCACGAGGTCTCAATAGGAGTCTTGGTGTGGCGCTGCGGGTTAATGCACTGGGCTGCATGGTCAGTTAGAACCGCAAGGTCGGCGGTTCAAGCTCATCAGCTGCTCCTCAGAAACCCTATACAGGGTCGCTATGGGTCGAAACTGACTCGATGGCGCTTAACAACAACAGACCTCAATTAACCACTAGGGCCAACCTTAGTCATGCGAGTTGATTTTGCTGAAAATCAGGAAATAATTCAAGTCTTACTTTATATGAGGCTTGTGAAGGAAAAGCCACTAAAATATATATTGTTGTTGTTGATGTTATGTGCCGTGGAGTCGGTTCCGACTCTCAGTGACCCTGTACAGGGTTTCCGAGGCTGTAAATCTTCACAGGAGCAGAAAGCCTCATCTTTTTCCCGCGGAACAGCTGGTAGTTTCAAACTGCTGACCCTGAGGTTCACAGCCCGATTCATAACCACTACACTACCATATATATATGTTGTGTTGTGGTGAAGTGCTGTCGGGTCGGTTCTGACCCATAGCGACCCTGTATAGGGTTTCTGAGGAGCAGCTAGTGAGCTTGAACCGCTGACCTTGCAGTTCAAACAGCTTTGCAGTCTGGCGCATTAACCCACAGCACCACAATAGGACTATACCTATATATTCTCTCTCTCTCTCTCTCTATATATATATATACATATACACACACACACACACACACACACACGTTGTTAAGTGCCATTGAGTTGGTTTCAACTCATAGCAACCCTGTATAGGGTTTCCAAGGGGCAGCTGGTAAGTTTGAACTG